>NC_058081.1:416213892-416540407 GCF_014858855.1 Bufo gargarizans
GCTGGAGTTTCTCGATTTCACGGTGAACAGGGTGGGAACCTGACTCCTGGAATTTAAACATAGCAGAGTGCCACGAAGTTTTGCTTAAATATCTAGTTTCCAGCCTATCCATCCTTTACTCTAGAGCACCTAACCTTACAAAAGTCTCCAATTGTGCATTTATGGTAAACTACAATTGTTATTACTCTCTAAATATTATGCTGGATTTAACTGCAGCATTAAGCACTGTAGACTATTAACTCCTAGTCAGCATGCTTCAATCTTATTGACATTAAAAGGGTTCTACAATATTTTTTTTTAAATGGCCACCAGCAACCTGTCTTAGAATGTGAGGAAGACTGGCACCACTTGCAGAGCTGCCTAGGAGATGAGGGGATAGGGCCTCACTGCACATTACACTGCTGTTCAATAGATGGTAGCTGAGCGGCCTAACAGAAAAACTCAGCAATTTTGACCCATTACACATCCATCAGGTTGCACAGGACAGCCAATTGAGACGTTTCAGCACATAGACATACCCACTAACTCGATCTGGAACAAATAATTTAAACTGGTGTGATATACCAGTTGCCCCCCCCAAAAAAATCATTTAAGCAGGGGTGTGAAATATCAATAATATACTTTATATATATAGTGCATTTGGGTAGTGCAGCATTTGTTTGCGGTTCTGCTGCGTTACCACAGCTACACAGAGTGACAAACGCTATTGGAACAAATAATTTCAACTGGTGAGATATACTAGTTACCCCCCAAAAAAACTGAGACAGGGGTGTGAAATACCAATAATATTCTTTGAATATAGTGCATTTGAATAGTGCAGCTTTTGTTTGTGGTTCTGCTGCATTACTGCAGCTACACAGAGTGATAAATGCTATTGGAACAAATAATTTAAACTGGTGTGATATACCAGTTGCCTTCCAAAAAAACTGATTGAGACCGGGGTGTGAAATAACAATAATATACTTTCTATACAGTTCATTTTGGTAGTGCAGCATTTGTTTGCAGTTCTGCTGCTTTACCACAGCTACACAGAGTGATAAACGCTATTGGAAAAAATAATTTATATTTGTGTAATATACCAGTTGCCCCTCAAGAAAAAAAAAAAAAAACCTGATTGAGGCAGGGTTGCGAAATACCAATAATATACTTTTTATATAGTGCATTTGGGTAGTGCAGCATTTGTTTGCAGTTCTGCTGCGTTATCGCAGCTACACAGAGTGACAAACGCTATTGGAACAAATAATTTCAACTAGTGTGAAATATCCGTTCCCCCCCAAAAAAACTGATTGAGGCAAGGGTATGATAAACCAATAATATACTTTCTATATAGTGCATTTGGGCAGTGCAGCCTTTGTTTGCGGTTCTTCTGCGTCACCGCAGCTACACAGAGTGACAAACGCTATTGGAACAAATAATTTCAACTGGAGTGATATACTAGTTGCCCCCGCAAAAAAACTGAATGAGGCATGGGTGTGAAAAACCAATAGTAACCTTTATATATAGTGCATTTGGGTGGTGCAGCATTTGTTTGCCGTTTTGCTGCATTAGCACAGCTACACAGAGTGACAAACACTATTGGAACAAATAATTTCAACTGGTGTGATGTACCAGTTGCCCCTCTAAAAAAACTGATTGAAGCAGGGGTGTGAAATACCAAAAATTTACTTTCTATATAGTGCATTAAGTAGTGCAGCATTTGTTTGTGGTTTTACTGCGTTACCAAAGCTACACAGAATGACAATCGCTATTGGAACAAATAATTTCAACTGGTGAGATATACTAGTTACCCCCCAAAAAAACTGAGACAGGAGTGTGAAATACCAATAATATTCTTTGAATATAGTGCATTTGAATAGTGCAGCATTTGTTTGTGGTTCTGCTGCATTACTGCAGCTACACAGAGTGATAAATGCTATTGGAACAAATAATTTAAACTGGTGTGATATACCAGTTGCCTTCCAAAAAAACTGATTGAGACAGGGGTGTGAAATAACAATAATATACTTTCTATACAGTTCATTTTGGTAGTGCAGCATTTGTTTGCAGTTCTGCTGCTTTACCACAGCTACACAGAGTGATAAACGCTATTGGAAAAAATAATTTATATTTGTGTAATATACCAGTTGCCCCTCAAGAAAAAAAAAAAAAAAACCTGATTGAGGCAGGGTTGCGAAATACCAATAATATACTTTTTATATAGTGCATTTGGGTAGTGCAGCATTTGTTTGCAGTTCTGCTGCGTTATCGCAGCTACACAGAGTGACAAACACTATTGGAACAAATAATTTCAACTAGTGTGATATATCCGTTCCCCCCCAAAAAAACTGATTGAGGCAAGGGTATGATAAACCAATAATATACTTTCTATATAGTGCATTTGGGCAGTGCAGCCTTTGTTTGCGGTTCTTCTGCGTCACCGCAGCTACACAGAGTGACAAACGCTATTGGAACAAATAATTTCAACTGGAGTGATATACTAGTTGCCCCCGCAAAAAAACTGAATGAGGCATGGGTGTGAAAAACCAATAGTAACCTTTATATATAGTGCATTTGGGTAGTGCAGCATTTGTTTGCCGTTTTGCTGCATTAGCACAGCTACACAGAGTGACAAACACTATTGGAACAAATAATTTCAACTGGTGTGATGTACCAGTTGCCCCTCTAAAAAAACTGATTGAAGCAGGGGTGTTAAATACCAAAAATTTACTTTCTATATAGTGCATTAAGTAGTGCAGCATTTGTTTGTGGTTTTACTGCGTTACCAAAGCTACACAGAATGACAATCGCTATTGGAACAAATAATTTCTACTGGTGTGATATACTAGTTAAAACACAAATGCAATGGCACTCTGCAACCAGCACTCTGCCCTGCCTCTATTCTGGATGTTGAATGAGGCATTAGTGTACATTTTGGCCAAAGCGTAATAAGCCACTCACCATGTCAAGGTCGCCTCTATGAGTGGTCCCTAACACTAGTTCCTACCTGTTATGGGCCATGTCAGCCACACGCTTTGGCCAAAATGTACACTAATGCCTCATTCAACATCCAGCATAGAGGCAGGGCATCCAGCATTTGTTTCTGTTTTTGCTGCGTTACTACTAATTTCAACTGGTGTGATATACCAGTTGTTTTCCAAAAAAACTGATTGAGGCAGGAGTGTGAAATACCAATAATATACTTCCTATATAGTGCATTTTGGTAGTGCAGTATTTGTTTGCGGTTCTGCTGCGTCACCGAAGCTGCACATTGTGACAATCGCTATTGAAACAAATCATTTCAACTGTGTGATAAACCAGTTGGCCCCTAAAAAATGGATTGAGGCAGAGGTATGAAACACCAATAATATACTTTCTGTATTGAGCATTTGGGTAGTGCAGCATTTGTTTGTGGTTTTGCTACGTTACCGCTGCTACACAGATTGACAATCGCTATTGGAACAAATAATTTAAACTGGTGTGATATAACAGTTGCCCCCCAAAAAAACTGAATGAGGCAGGGGTGATAAATACCAATAATATTCTTTCTATATAGTGCACTTGAATAGTGCAGCATTTGATTGTGGTTCTGCTGCATTACCACAGCTACACAGAGTGACAAACACTGTTGGAACAAATAATTTCAACTGGTGTGATATACCAGTTGCCCCCCTAAAAAAAATAATTGAGGCAGGGGTGTGAAATACCAATAATATTATTTATACATAGTGAATTTGAATAGTGCAGCTTTGATTGCGGTTCTGCTGCATTACGGCAGCTACATAGGGTGACCAACCCTATTGGAACAAATAATTTCAACTGGTGTGATATACCAGTTGGCCCCTAAAAAAAATGATTGAAGCAGGGGTGTGATATACCAATAATATCCTTTTTATATATTCCTGACCACCATGCATACCTCCACCATGTCATCTTTAATGATAAGTATTTAGCTTTCCACTAATTTCATTGTTGATGGATTACATGCATTATATTTTTCTGTTCATCTGTATGTGTGGGGGTTTGCTTACGGAATTGTGGTGAGTCAGGTAGGGCATGCTACATGATTTACTTACATGGCCCAGATTCATTATATACAATGCTTTTAATTCAATCTTTGTTGTGTCTGTTTTCTCCAATAAATTTGATACTTTTATAGATGTGCGGCTTTTATCTCGGTATTCTTTTTCTCTTGAATTCATACAGTGCGTTTTATACCGTGTGCCGGCACTCTTACTTTAATCTTGATGTGCCCCCGTTCTTTTGGATTATATCCTTTTTATATAGTGCATTTGGGTAGTGCAGCATTTGTTTGTGGCTTTGCTGCATTACCGCAGCAACACAGATTAACAATCGCTATTGGAACAAATAATTTAAACTGGTGTGAGTTACCAGTTGCCCCCCAAAAAAACTGATTGAGGCTGGGGTGTGAAATATTAATAATATACTTTCTATATAGTGCATTTGGGTAGTGCAGCATTTGTTTGCAGTTTTTCTGCATTACTGCAGCTACACAAGTGACAAACACTATTGGAACAAATATTTGCAATGAGTGTGATATACCAGTTGATCCCTAAAAAAAATTGATAGAGGCAGGGGTGTGATATACCTTCTTCCTCTAATCCTGCTCTCCTATAGGAAATTTTGTCACAGGGCCATTTTGAAAATGACAAGCAGAGTAAGTGGCACGCCATTCCACATAGGTGGTAGGGGTCAGGCAGGATCACCAGGCCGGAGCCTAAGTGGAAAGTTGCAGAAGGTGCGTGTGATTGCGTCAAAGGATGCACTAGAGTTGGTTGAGTGGCTAACTCAGCCTTCCGCTGCAGTACCCTCTTCATCCTCTCTATCTGCACTCTTCTATACACTCTGCTGTGTACACCCTCAAAGACACCACCACCACCATATCCCCTCCGCTCGAGTCAGATTAATTATTTTCCCATCCATTCCCAGGCCTTACCGATGCGGAGCCATTCTTGGCATTGTATCAGGAAGAGGAGGTATTAACAGTCACCACCAAGCAGTCTGATGACAGTACCCAGATTAGCCCAAGGAGTGTGGTCTCCGCTGTCGCTGCCTACTCCGAGATCTCTAATTGATGATGTGTCCATGGACGTCACGTGGGTGCCCACAAGATAGGAAGATGAGGGGAGTTCAGAGGGAGAGACAGAGCAACAGACAGGGAGGAGATGGAGCAGAAGCAGGCAGAACTTACAGTGCACACAAGGCAAAAACAGACATAATGTATCTGGAACGAGCCATACATCATGCACGGTCACATCTGGCGCTCCCAGGAGGCCGGCACAAGTCTCCGCAGTGTGGGATTTTTTTTTAACATGTCCACTGCTGACAATAATGTTGCCATCTGCAGCCTGTACTGTCAACACATAAGTCACGGTAAGCCTAACACTCATCTAGGGACAACTGCCTTAAGAAGGCACCTGGTCTCCTATTACTGAGCCCAGTGGGAGCAACGCCATCAGAACCCACAAGGCCACACTCCTGGCGCTCCACGTCCTGCCTCTTCTACTCTCTCATCCCATTTGACCTCCAGTCCACCTTCTAATGTGCCGTCATCTCATTCATCTGGCAAAAGTCAGGCTTCCGTGGCCCAAATATTCGAGCATGAAAGGATGATGACGTCGGATAACTCTTTCCCAATGGCTGTCTGCCGGCTGGCTTGTCGGAACTGCTAGCTCGCCAACTACTGCCATATAAACTGGTGGACTCAGAGGCCTTTAGAAAATTTGTCGCCATTGGCACACCGCAATGGAATTTCCCTGGAAGGAAATATTTCACCCAGAAAGGCATGCCGGAGCTATATGGCCACGTTCAGCAGAAAGTGAATATATCTCTGTCACACAATGTCGGTGCCAAGATACATCTGACCACAGACACGTCGTCTAGCAAACACGGGCAGGGAAGGTACATAACCTTTGCTCTCTACTGGGTGAACCTTCTGATGGCCATCAAGCATGCAACTCATGGCACCCATGTGGAGTTGGTGTTACCACCCCGGATTGCATGCAGGCCTGCCTCCTCTTCTTCTCCTCCTCCTCCATCTTCCGTCTTCTCCTTGGCTGACTTCTCCTTTTCCACTGCTACCGCCTCTTCCACTGCGCCCCCCATTCTCCTAAGAACCAATTCGACATGCCAGGTGAGACGTTGCCATGCTGTACTGCGGCTGTTGTACCTGGAAGCCAAGAGCCACACCGGTCCTGCACTCCTTTCAGTTTTGCGGTCACAGGCTGATCAGTGGCTAACCCCGCTCAATTTGACAGTTGGTAAAGTGGTGTGCAAGAAATGGTGCTAATTTTTGACACACGTGCCGTGCATGGCACATGTACTTAGTTGTGCACGATTCGTTGCAAAATACCGCAGGGTCCAGGACGTCTTGCTGCAGGCCAGGAAAATCTTTGGCCAGTTTAGAAGATCTTACATGGCCATGGCTTGCCTTGATGACAGCGGCAACACCACCTGCCCGTCAGATGTCTGATTTGTGACTGGCCGACGCAATGGAACTCTACCTTGTATATGAGTAGTAAGAGGGTATATGTTTCGTCAAACTAAAAGTGACAGGTACCATGCCCCCTTTTATACAGCTAAACCCGCCCCTTATATATTGATTGATATTGTTTGATATAAAGTTTATATCGCTTGATAGTGTTTGATATAAAGAGTATAGTTTGATATAAAGTTTATATCGCTTGATATTCATTTTATATTGCTTGATATTGCTTGATATTAAGTTTTTATCGCTTGATATTGTTTGATATAAAGAGTATTCGTCCATTAAGGTCTTACCACTTCTGCCAGCGTCTTACTACAGAGGACAACATCCTCCCAGACATTCTTCTCAGGTTAGTGTTAAAACAGGATGTTGCGCTTTTTGAGAGACTCATGACAGCTTACTACAGATGGTGAAATCTAATGTCCGGCAGTTACAATATATATATATATATATATATATATATATATGTTGAAGGCTGCTTGCAGCCTGTAATTGTGGGAGGAGCGTGCTCACCCTTTATAAACCCCCTCCTCCAAGCAGGGGGGCGCTCGTTTGTTGCTGACGTCACTTCCGGCGCGCCTCCCTTCGGTTCTTCACCGCACAGCCCGTTCGTGCTGCCAGCCGCGTCGCCTCGGGTAAGTATAGCCGCTCTGCGGCTGGCCAGGCGCGCCGCCATTGGCACCTCATCCCTTGGGCTCGGCAGCGCACTGCCCGTCAGCCCCGCTCTGCCTGCCGCTGCAGCCCGGTCGGTGCTCATCGCGGGGCTCCCCGCTCCCCGCTCCATGTGCTATTTCTTCGGCGCTTGTCGTCACGTGATGCCGCTCCGCCTGGGGGTGGGGGGAGGGCGGGGATGCTAGCCGGCTGGCAGAGACAGTTTACGGCAACCCGGGCTGCTGCTTCCACTACGTGTTTGGGCATGCTGTGTTGGGGAATCGCTCCCCCAGCCGGCTGGAATTTTTTCCCTTTGGTGACATGAGCCATTACGGGTCGGAGGCGCCGGGATTGGCGGCGCCCAGCGTCCGGGTGCAGGCCTGCTGCGTTAATCCTCGCACTGCGGAATAAAAAAAAAAAAAAAAAAAGAGGACTTTGGCAGGTTTGCTCACATTAACCCTCGCGCTGCTGAGTGAAAAAAAAAAAAAAAAAAAAAAAAGAGGACTTCGGCAGGTTTGCTCACATTAACCCTCGCGCTGCTGAGTGAATAAGAAAAAAAAAAAAAAAAAAAAAAAGGACTTCAGCAGGTTGCTCACATTAACCCTCGCACTGCTGAAGAGGAAAAAAAAAAAAAAAAAAAAAAGGGTTCAGATGTCAGGCCGGCCAACTACCGCCCACACAAGTGCATTGGCTGGTCTCACCCCCTGGGGCGGACGTTCAGGCAATCGGGGGTCCAGCGGTGCCTGGGCCTCCCTCCGGTGCTTCCGCACTTAAATCTCCCAGGGGAGGGAAAAGGGGGGGGGGGCATTCCCTGATTCCTACATCTCCGGTACTGGTCTACCTGGTCTCATGGGTAATGCCTCCCTGATTCGCTCAGGGTACAATGTCTTCCTGAATCGCTCAGGGGCAGTGTCTTCCTGGTGTGCTTAGGTGTAATGTCTTCCTGAATCGCTCAGGGGCAGTGTCTTCCTGGTGTGCTTAGGTGCAATGTCTTCCTGAATCGCTCAGGGGCAGTGTCTTCCTGGTGTGCTTAGGTGTAATGTCTTCCTGAATCGCTCAGGGGCAGTGTCTTCCGGGTGTGCTTAGGTGTAATGTCTTCCTGAATCGGTCAGGGTAATGTCTTCCTGGATCACTCAGGCGCAATGTCTTCCTGAACCGCTCAGGGGCAGTGTCTTCCTGGTTTGCTTAGGTGTAGTGTCTTCCTGAATCACTCAGGTAATGTCTTCCTGAATCGCTCTGGTAATGTCTGCTGGAATCACTCAGGTGCGATGTCTTCCAGGATCATTCAGGTGCGATGTCTTCCGGAATCGCTCAGGTGTGATGTCTCCCTGAATCGCTCAGGTGTGATGTCTCCCTGAATCGCTCAGGTGTGATGTCTCCCTGAATCGCTCAGGTGTGATGTCTCCCTGAATCGCTCAGGTGTGATGTCTCCCTGAATCGCTCAGGTGTGATGTCTCCCTGAATCGCTCAGGTGTGATGTCTCCCTGAATCGCTCAGGTGTGATGTCTCCCTGAATCGCTCCGCTCAGGTGTGATGTCTCCCTGAATCGCTCAGGTGTAATGTCTCCCTGAATCGCTCAGGTGTAATGTCTCCCTGAATCGCTCAGGTGTAATGTCTCCCTGAATCGCTCAGGTGTAATGTCTCCCTGAATCGCTCAGGTGTAATGTCTCCCTGAATCGCTCAGGTGTAATGTCTCCCTGAATCGCTCAGGTGTAATGTCTCCCTGAATCGCTCAGGTGTAATGTCTCCCTGAATCGCTCAGGTGTAATGTCTTCTGGAATCGCTCAGGTGTAATGTCTCCTTGAATCGCTCAAATGCAAGGTCTCCCTGAATCACTCAGGTAATGTTTTCCCAAATCACTCAGGAATGATGTCCGCCCAGCTTCATGTTGGTGTCACGTGTTCACTGGGTCAATCAGGGGCCAGGTGTTCCTTGTTCGTCCAGGGTCATGTGTTCCCTGTTCGCTTGGGTTTCATGAATCTCCGTGGTTGGCCGAGCTCCTGGTGTTCCTAAGCGTTCAGGGCTCATGTGTTCCCTGTTTCTTTCAGGTGTGTTCCCCGTGTTGAGTCAGGTGTCACGGGCAGTACAAACCCGGGTGGCATGTGTTCCCTGGGTCATCCGGACCCGATTCCGGCCCAAGTTCCCCTTGGGTCAGGGTCACGCACCCTTTCCCTGCTCAGGGGTCTAGCTGTTCGCATCCCTCGCCGGGTATCAGTCCAAACCCAGCTTGTTTTCACGTACAACAGGGTCTCGGCCTCCAGGATTGCGAGCTAGCTGCTTGCGTTCCGCCAAATCTTCTCCTGGTCCAGGTAAAACCCAGCCACGGGCCTGCTGTGCACCTTGCCACTACGCAGCGTATTCATTGTCACAAACTCCCGTTCATAGGTCTCCATCTCACCCAGAGATCAGTAGCACGGTCCGTTCTTTTCAGGTAAGTAGCGAACACCTCTACGTGGTCAGACCCATTCCCCCCTGAATCGCTCAAGTGCTAATGTCTTCCCTGAACCGCTCGGGTGTGAGGTCGTCCCTGGATCGTTCGGAGGCAATGTCGTCCCTGAAACACTTAAGTATCATGGTTTTCCCTGAATCACCCAGGTATCATCTTCCCGGATCCCTGAATCGCTCAGGTCTCATTTTTTCCTCAGGTCGCAGGGGTCATGTCTACCCTGAATCATTCGGGTTTTGTCTTCCCTGGCGTTTTTTCACCAAATTGCAGGTGTCATTTTACCCAGGAACCGCATGTGTCATGTCTTCCCTGAATCCTCAGGGTTATGTTTCTCCAATTCAGGTGTCATGTTTTCAATCGCATATGTCATCTCTTCCCTAAGTGACTCAGGGGCCAGGTTCCTGAATCGCGCTGGTGTTATGCCTCCCTTAGTCACTTAGGGGTAAGGTTCCCTGAATCGCTCAGGTGTGGTGTTCCCTGAATCGCTCAGGTGTGGTGTGTTCCCTGATTCGCTCAGGTGTGGTGTGTTCCCTGATTTGCTCAGGGGTGGTGTCCTCCCTGATGCGCTCGGGTTTCATATATCCCCTGAATCGCCCAGGTGCCATGTTCTCCCTGTTCCAGGTTTGTTTTCCTTCCTCTTCCAGGTCGGTTGTTCCCAGGTTGCATATTTTCCTGAACAGTCTGGTTATGTATTCCTCTGATTCACGCAGATCAGGTTGGCCTGATTCGCTCAGGCTTCTGTTTTCCCGGCTCTCCCAGGGAGTATGTAGTGGCCAGGTCCAGCCGGACTCAAGGTTCTGCCCGGCCCTCCCAGATGTCCGTCATCCTCATGTAGATGCATATAATTGCCTGCGTTGCTTAGTATTCCATGTCGCCTGAACCGCTCAGGAGGCAGTGCATCGCCCGAATTACGCAGGTTCCATGCATCAGCCTGTAATGCTCAGGGATTGGTTCAGCAACGTCCGGCTGGTTCCTGGGTACCCGGGTCGTGTCCTGTGTGTCTGGATTTTGTTTCCGCAGGTTTGTTGCATACGGCGCGACTTCGGGCTCTGATGCTGGCTATCCAGGGTCACCCAGCAGTTGGCCATGACGCCCAGGCTGCATCCCGGTTCTCCATCACCTCTTTCCGGTGCCACCAGATCGCACCTCTCTCCGGGTCTCCCACCGACGCAAGCTTATTTTTTCTTGTAAGCAGGGCCTCAGGCCACCGGAATGTCGATCCATCCTCAGTTATATCGCAGGGCTCCTCCATGCCCCGTCACTCCACGGCCCGGGTTTCAGGTAAGTTCCAGCCGAGTGGCGGCGTGATGCCTCTCCAAAGCTCAGAGCCTTCCTTCATTTATCACGAGCCACCTTTTCAGGGCTTCAGTATCGCCGGAGACGCGGCAGCGCTGTCCGTTGATTCGGTAGGTTGCAATCCTTTCTATACCATGTTCTTCTCTGTTTCCTTCTGATTCTCAGGTTTCATGTTTTTCCGGATTAGCTCAAATGCACGTTTTTGCCCATTCACCCAGGTCTAATTCCCGGAGTCGCACGTGTTTTACGTGTTTCCTGGATCACTCGGGTCCATGCATTTCCCTGGGTCGGTCGGGTTCATGTGTTTACCTGAGTTCCTCGGGTTATGTTCCGGAATCGCCCGGGTTGTGTATGTTCCCAAGTCACTCAGGTTTTACATTTCCCTGAATCGCTCAGGTTTTGTATTTTCCTTTCTTTCAGGTTGCCAGTATCTCCAGGTGGTGTGTTTTCCTGATTCACCCAGGTCACGTATTTTCCGGAATCACTCAGGTTTTGTTTCCTGTTTTCAGGTTGGCGGTTTTTCAGGTTGTGTGTTTTTCTTGATTTCTCAGGTTACATGTTCCCTGATCGCTCAGGTCTGTGTCCCACAGGTGGTTCGCTTTTGCCTGAATCGCTCAGGTCTTTTGGTCCCACAGGTTGTACGCAGTTGCCTGAATCGCTCAGGATCCGATATATTTGCCTGAAACGCTCAGGGTTTCAGCGGTAACCAGTGGCTTTCATAGCCCATTACCACACGCACCGCCACCTGTCATTCAACACCATCAAGCTGTGTTGGCCGGCATTCAATACCGTTGGGTGCTCGGTGACCCCTCCGCCAAATCCTTTCGCATCAGGCCTTCAAAGCCACCCCCAGGGTTAGCGCGGCGGACCAGGTGCGTGGACAACCAGTGTCGGGCTAGCTTTCTGCAGTTTGGCCGTAGCCCTAGACGGTCTCCCTTGGGCACTCAGTGAGCATCATCACCCAAGCAGCCATGTACCTAGGGTTCCATGGGCTCTTGGACCGGGGGAGTTCACCTGCGGCACGGTCAACCGAGCGACCCTGCTCAGGCGACATCTCGCCTGGAATTTGGTCCACTTCATACGGTCCATCCCAGCCACCGAGTCCAATCAGGCTGGTCCTCCCACCGAGGTGGAGTTCTTCCCTGCGGCCAACTGTTGGTGTTCCGTTAGGGTGCTCCAGGAGCTGGTGGCCTCCCTCCGATCTTCCGCTCTAGACGACCCAGTGCTCCCGATCAACGGTAGGCCCCTGCCTTCAACCCTGTTCATGTCAACATCCGTGCCCTGGCCGCAGGGCTGGGTTCAACCCTAGCACGACATCCGGGCACTCCTTCCGCTAGGGGCCGCATCCGCGGCGTCAAGTCACCGGGTGCCGGCGCATGTCGTCCGCGGTATGGGTCGTTGGCGGTCGTCCTGCTTCGCGGGGTACGTTCCGAATCCACGGGCGGAGATCTCCAGAGCCTTTTGTTCTTGGCTTTAGTTCACACTATGCTTCAATCAATGCTTCACTCCCTGCTACGTACCAGTTCTCTTTGGCCACTATTCAGGCCTTACCTCGTCACTGGCGCCGGGCACACTCCAGCCAGTTGGGTTGGGACAGTCCGTAGGCATGCCTATTCTGTTCCTCGCTTAGCTCCTCCCACAAATGTTGAAGGCTGCTTGCAGCCTGTAATTGTGGGAGGAGCGTGCTCACCCTTTATAAACCCCCTCCTCCAAGCAGGGGGGCGCTCGTTTGTTGCCCCTCCCTCCCATCCCTTTTCTCATACTCTCCTCCTAGGTGGCCCACTATTCAGGCCTTACCTCGTCACTGGCGCCGGGCACACTCCAGCCAGTTGGGTTGGGACAGTCTGTAGGCATGCCTATTCTGTTCCTCGCTTAGCTCCTCCCACAAATATATATATATGAATAAATAAGAGAGACATCAACTAATGAATGTGCTAATAGTTGCAACATGTGTTTTACAACAGGACCCACATATATAAAACAGGACACAGTCTGTGTATGGTTAGCACAGAGATACATATACGTACATGCATAGGGCTATCCAACTATCTTTCTATATTCAGCTATGTGTTATCTATCGATGTATCTATACAGCCATATACCCCATCTATCTAAAGTCTATCTATCAATTTATCTACCTATCTATCCTTATATCTAACAATTATCTATCTAACTTTCTATCTACCTAGCTATAGCTAGCTATTTCTATCTATCCATTTTATCTATCAATCCCTATCTATAGTCTATCTATCCATCTATCTGTTTTATATCTATCTACTTATCTATAGTCTATCTATCCATCTATCTGCTTTATATCTATCTACTTATCTATAGTCTATTTTTCCATCTATCTATATATTATACAGACGTGGACAAAATTGTTGGTACCCTTTGGTCAATGAAAGAAAAAGTCACAATGGTCACAGAAATAACTTTAATCTGACAAAAGTAATAATAAATTAAAATTCTATAAATGTTAACCAATGAAAGTCAGACATTGTTTTTCAACCATGCTTCAACAGAATTATGTAAAAAAATAAACTCATGAAACAGGCATGGACAAAAATGATGGTACCCCTAGAAAACACAGAACATAATGTGACCAAAGGGACATGTTAATTCAAGGTGTGTCCACTAATTAGCATCACAGGTGTCTACAACCTTGTAATCAGCCATTGGGCCTATATATATGGCTCCAGGTAATCACTGTGTTGTTTGGTGATATGGTGTGTACCACACTCGACATGGACCAGAGGAAGCAAAGGAAAGAGCTGTCTCAAGAGATCAGAAAGAAAATTATAGACAAGCATGTTAAAGGTAAAGGCTATAAGACCATCTCCAAGCAACTAGATGTTCCTGTGAGTACAGTTGCACATATTATTCATAAGTTTAAGATCCATGGGACTGTAGCCAACCTCCCTGGACGTGGCCGCAGGAGGAAAATTGATGACAAATCTAAGAGACGGATAATCCGAATGGTAACAAAAGAGCCTAGAAAGACTTCTAAAGAGATTCAAGGTGAACTTCATGCTCAAGGAACATCAGTGTCAGATCGCACCATCCGTCGTTGTTTGAGCCAAAGTGGACTACATGGGAGACGACCAAGGAGGACACCATTGTTGAAAACGAATCATAAAAAAGCAAGACTGGAATATGCCAAACTACATGTTGACAAGCCACAAAGCTTCTGGGAGAATGTCCTGTGGACAGATGAGACAAAAATCGAAGTTTTTGCCAAGGCACATCAGCTGTATGTTCACAGACGAAAAAATGAAGCATATCAAGAAAAGAACACTGTCCCTACTGTGAAACATGGAGGAGGCTCTGTTATGTTCTGGGGCTGCTTTGCTGCGTCTGGCACAGGGTGTCTTGAATCTGTGCAGGGTACAATGAAATCTCAAGACTATCAAGGAATTCTAGAGAGAAATGTACTAGCCAGTGTCAGAAAGCTTGGTCTCAGTCGCAGGTCATGGGTCTTGCAACAGGACAATGACCCAAAACACACCGCTAAAAACACCCAAGAATGGCTAAGAGGAAAAAATTGGACTATTCTAAAGTGGCCTTCTATGAGCCCTGACCTCAATCCTATTGAGCATCTTTGGAAGGAGCTGAAACATGCAGTCTGGAAAAGGCACCCTTCAAACCGGACACAACTGGAGCAGTTTGCTCATGAGGAGTGGGCCAAAATACCTGCTGAGAGGTGCAGATGTCTCATTGACAGTTACAGGAAGCGTTTGATTGCAGTGATTGCCTCAAAAGGTTGTGCAACAAAATATTAAGTTAGGGGTACCATCATTTTTGTCCATGCCTGTTTCATGAGTTTATTTTTTTACATAATTCTGTTGAAGCATGGTTGAAAAACAATGTCTGACTTTCATTGGTTAACATTTATAGAATTTTAATTTATTATTACTTTTGTCAGATTAAAGTTATTTCTGTGACCATTGTGACTTTTTCTTTCATTGACCAAAGGGTACCAACAATTTTGTCCACGTCTGTATATCCTTCTATCTATCTATCTATCTATCTATCAACTATCTATACTTCTATCTACCTAGCTATAGTCTATCTTTCTAGATATTTCTATCTATCAATCCCTATCTATAGTCTATCTATCATCTATCTGTTTTCTATCTACTTATCTATAGTCTATTTTTCCATGTATCTATCTATTATCTATCCTTCTATCTATCAATTATCTATATTTCGGTCTATCAATTATCTAGATTTCTATCTACCTATCTATAGTCTATCTTTACATCTATCTGCTATCTATCTTTCCATGTATCTATCTACATAGCTATGTATCTATACAGCCATATACCACATCTATCTAAAGTCTATCTATCAATTTAGCTACCTATCTATCCTTCTATCTAACAATTATCTATCTATCTTTCTAGCTACCTATCTATAGTCTATCTATCCAGCTATCTGTTTTCTATCTATCTACTTATCTTTAGTCTATTTTTCCATCTATCTATTATCTATCCTTCTATCTATCGATCAATTATCTATATTTCTATCTACCTATCTATAGTCTATCTTTCCATCTGTTATCTATCTATCTTTCCATTTATCTATCTATCTATGGATCGATACAGCCATATACCCCATCTATCTAAATTCTATCTATCAATTTATCTACCTATCTGTCATTCTATCTAACAATTATCTATCTATCTTTATATCTACCTAGCTATAGTCTATCTTTCTAGCTATTTCTATCTATCCATTTTATCTATCGATCCATTTTTATCCAGACACCTGTCTATTTATCTATCTATCTATCTATCTATCTATCTATCCAGCTATCTGTTATCTATCCATTTATCAATCCAACTATCTATTATCTATGTATATATAGATCCATATACCCATCTATCTAAATTATATCTATCTTTCTAGCTACCTATCTATAGTCGATCTAGCCAGCTACCTGTTTTCTATCTATCTATCTACATATCTATCCTTCTACCTATCTATTGGCTATCTATCTTTCTAGCTACCTATCTATAGTCTGTCTATCCATCTGTTTTCTATCTATCTACTTATCTTTAGTCTATTTTTCCATCTATCTATTATCTATCTATTATCTATATTTCTATCTACCTATCTATAGTCTATCTTTACAACTATCTGTTATCTGTCTATCTTTCCATTTATCTATCTATGTATCTTTACAGCCATATACCCCATCTATCTAAAGTCTATCTATCAATTTATCTACCTATCTATCCTTCTATCTAACAATTATCTATCTATCTTTCTATCTACCTAGCTATAGTCTATCTTTCTAGCTATTTATATCTATACATTTTATCTATCAATCCCTATCTATAGTCTATCTATCATCTATCTGTTTTCTATCTATCTACTTATCTATAGTCTATTTTTCCATCTATCTATCTATTCTTCTATCTATCTATCAATTATCTATATTTCTATCTATCAATTATCTATATTTCTATCTACCCATCTATAGTCTATCTTTACATCTATCTGTTATCTATCTTTCCATTTATCTATCTATATATCTATGTATCTATACAGCCATATACTTCATCTATCTAAAGTCTATCTATCAATGTATCTACCTATCTATCCTTCTGTCTAACAATGATCTATCTATCTTTCTATCTACCTAGCTATAGTCTATCTTTCTAGCTATTTCTATCTATCAATTTTATCTATCAATCCATTTTTATGCAGACAACTGTCTGTTTATCTATCTATCTAAGATCGATAGATAGATAAATTGATAGATAAATAGATATGTGATAGTTAGCAAGATAGTGGCAAGATAGACGGTTAGATAGAAAGATAATTAGATGTTTGATAGAAAGATAAATAGATAGATTGATAGAAGGATAGAAAGATTGATAGCTATACGGATAAATTGAGCATTTTAACATTTTTACAGCATATTGTACAACACTTTGAAATTTTGAATTGTGTAAACATTTTAAATGAATACAACTTTGCAACATTGTTGTGTGTATTGACCGAGTGGTGGGGTTTGTCTGTTTATATTGGCACCGCTATATGGATAAATTGAACATAAATAGATAGATAAATTGATAGCTGTTGGAAGCTAGATAAATAGTTGTGTATGTATATATATATATATATATATATATAGGTTGTTGATTGCTAAATTGATAGATAAATAGATATGTCATAGATAGAAAGATAATGGAAAGATAGATAATAGATATAAAGATAGATAGAAAGACAGATAGATAGAATGGATAGATAGATAAAATAGATAGGTAGATAGTTAGATAAATTGATCGATAGATAGATGTCTAGATAAATTGTTAGATAAATAGTCAAATAGGTAGATAGCTAGATATGTAGATAGATAGATAAATAGATATGTGATAGCTAGAAAGATAGTGGCAAGGTAGACACGGTTAGATAGAAAGATAAATAGATGTTTGATAGAAACATAAATAGATAGATTGATAGAAGGATAGATAGGTAGATAAATTGATAGATAGACTTTAGATAGATGAAGTATATGGCTGTATAGATACATAGATATATAGGTAGATAAATGGAAAGATAGATAACAGATAGATGTAAAGATAGACTATAGATAGGTAGATAGAAATATAGATAATTGATAGATAGAAATATAGATAATTGATAGATAGATAGATAGATAGATAGAAGAATAGATAGATAGATAGATAGATGGAAAAATAGACTATAGATAAGTAGATAGATAGAAAACAGATAGATGATAGATAGACTATAGATAGGGATTGATAGATAAAATGGATAGATAGAAATAGCTAGAAAGATAGACTATAGCTAGGTAGATAGAAAGATAGATAGATAATTGTTAGATAGAAGGATAGATAGGTAGATAAATTGATAGATAGACTTTAGATAGATGGGGTATATGGCTGTATCGATCCATAGATAGATAGATAGATAAATGGAAAGATAGATAGATAACAGATAGATGTAAAGATAGACTATAGATAGGTAGATAGACATATAGATAATTGCTAGATAGATAGAAGGATAGATAATAGATAGATAGAAAAATAGACTAAAGATAAGTAGATAGCTAGAAAGATAGATAGATAATTGTTAGATAGGATAGATAGGTAGATAAATTGATAGATAGACTTTAGATAGATGTGGTATATGGCTGTATAGATACATAGCTATGTAGATAGATACATGGAAAGATAGATAACAGATAGATGTAAAAGATATACTATAGATAGTTAGATAGAAATATAGATAATTGATAGATAGAAATATAGATAATTGATAGATAGATAGATAGAAGGATAGATAATAGATAGCTAGATGTAAAAATAGACTATAGATAAGTAGATAGATAGAAAACAGATAGATGATAGATAGACTATAGATAGGGATTGATATATAAAATGGATAGATAGAAATAGCTAGAAAGATAGACTATAGCTAGGTAGATAGAAATATAGATAATTGATAGATAGATAGATAGATAGATGGATAGATAATAGATAGATGGAAAAATAGACTATAGATAAGTAGATAGATATAAAGCAGATAGATGGATAGATAGACTATAGATAGGGATTGATAGATAAAATGGATAGATAGAAATAGCTAGAAAGATAGACTATAGCTAGGTAGATAGAAAGTTAGATAGATAATTGTTAGATATAAGGATAGATAGGTAGATAAATTGATAGATAGACTTTAGATAGATGGGGTATATGGATGTATAGATACATCGATAGATAACACATAGCTGGATATAGAAAGATAGTTGGATAGACCTATGCATGTACATATACGTATCTCTGTGCTAACCATACACAGACTGTGTCCTGTTTTATATATACGGGTCCTGTTGTAAAACACATGTTGCAACTATTAGCACATTCATTAGTTGATGTCTCTCTTATTTATTTATATATATTTATTTATTTATTTATTTGTAACTGCCGGACATTAGATTTCACCATCTGTAGTAAGCTGTCATGAGTCTCTCAAAAAGCGCAACATCCTGTTTTAACACTAACAGTAATCTGAGAAGAATGTCTGGGAGGATGTTGCCATTTGTAGTAAGAAGCTGGCAGAAGTGGTAAGACCTTAATGGACGAATACTCTTTATATCAAACAATATAAGGCAATATAAACTTAATATCAAGCAATATCAAGCGATATAAAGTTAATATCAAGCGATACAAACTTTATATCAAACTCTATAAATTTTATATAAAATTTATATCAATCAATATAAAAGGGGTGGGGTTATCTGTATAAAAGGGGGCGTGGTACCTGTCACTTTTAGTTTGACTAAACATATACCCTCTTACTACTTATATGCTTGATAGGCTGCTCCAACAGAAACGTGCAGTCAACGACTACCTGTACAAACTCTGTGGCAGGACAGGTACTGGGGAGCTTGTTTTTTTTCTCACTGTGCCAGTGGCTGCTCATGCGTGACGCATGCAGACTTCTGCGTCCATTTGATGAGATCACCAAACTGGTCAGTTGCAGCCAGGGTGCCATCAGTGACATCATACCTTACATCTTCTTTCTGGAGCGTGCATTGCTTTGTGTCATTGATCAAGCCGTAGAGGAACAGAAGCAGGACGATCAGGAAGTCACAATGCCGGTTGAATTCCAAGGGGGGCTACTCCATTTGAGACAAGTCAACAGGAGTCTGAATAGGAGTCAGATAAGGATTGTGTCGGGGCAGAGCAGGAGGAGCAAGAAGAGCATACTTTATTCTTTTCTGGGATCCCTGTTTTTTTCCGTAGCAAGGACGACATTATCCTGGACGATGAGCAGGAGCCAGGCCACTCCACCGCTTCCAGTTTAGTGCAAATGGGAGCCTTCATGCTCCAGTGTTTGAAGAGGGACCCCGTATAAAAAGCTTAAAGGGCAAGAACCAGTACTGGGTGGCAATGTAATTAGACCCCCGTTGCAAAAACAAAATGGTGGACATGTTACCAGCATCACAGAGGGCTGTCAGAATGCAGCACTTCCAGGCCTTGCTTTGAGAAATGCTGCATTCTGCTTTTGCGAGTGCTTGCAGAGGAATTTCCACTCACAGAGAAACAGTTGCGGGTACCATTCCAACAGCGTGTGCAAGAAGAGGGTGGTTTGAAGTTGTTTTGGTCACTTCAGATATGAGATCATTCTTGCCGCCAACCCATCGACAGCTGCCCTCCGGATCTAGCCTCAAGGAACGCCTTGACCGACAGTGTCCGACTACATCGGGTTAACGGCCGAGTGGAAGCTCTGAGAAGCGAGGAACCCCTGGACTACTGGGTGTGCAGGCTTGACCTGTGGCCAGAGCTGGCACAATTTGCCATGGATCTCTTTGCTTTCCCCTCATCCAGTGTCCTGTACGAAAGGACGTTCAGCAGCAGGGGGGATTGTGACCGATAAGCGCACTCGCCTAGCTCACTACAGTGTGGACTACCTCACATTTATAAAAATTAATGAGGCATGGAACACCAAGAACAAAGAATTTTCCCTGTCTTATGTAAATAATGAGGCATAAAAGGCCTTTTCTGTCCGTTAAATGCCTAATGCTTTAGACCTCGGAGGACAATCGATATCCATTGACTGTCACTTAATCACTTGATCTTTTATGTATGATGAATGCATAGTTTTTGGGTCCTGTAAATACACTGTCCTGCAGTAAAATTGATATCCAATGACCGTGTAATCTACCTCCAGCCATATACTTACTAGTTCTTTTCTGTCAGCTGAATGCATAATTTTTTGGGGCCTGTAGTCCACTGGCCTGCTGTAAAATTGCTATCCAATGATCGTGTAATCTACCTCCAGCCACATGCTTACTAGTTCTTTTCTGTCAGCTGAATGCATAATATTTGGGGCCTGTAGTACACTGGCCTGCTATAAAATGTATATCCGACTGTGTAATCTACCTCCAGCCACATACTCACCTGTTCTTTTCTGTACAGTGAATGCATAATGTTTGGGGCCTGTAGTACACTGGCCTGCTGTAAAATTGATATCCAACAACTGTGTAATCTACCTCCAGCCACATACTTACTTGTTATTTTCTGTCCACTGAATGCATAATTTTTGAGGCCTGTAGTACATTGGCCTGCTATAAAATGAATATCTAATGACCGTGTAATCTACCTCCAGCCACATGCTTACTAGTTCTTTTCTGTCCACTGAATGCATGATTTTTGGGGCCTGTAGTCGACTGGCCTGCTGTAAAATTGATATCCAATGACCGTGTAATCTACCTCCAGCCACATACTTACTTACTAGTTCTTTTCTGTACGGTGAATGCATACTTTTTGGGGCCTGTAGTACACTGGCCTGCTGTAAAATTGAATTCCAATGACCGTGTAATCTACCTCCAGCCACATACATACTTGTTCTTTTCTGTACAGTGAATGCTTAATTTTTTTGGCCTGTAGTCCACTGGCCTGCTGTACAATTGATATCCAATGACCGTGTAATCTACCTCCAGCCACATACTTACTTGTTCTTTTCTGTCCACTGAATGCATAATTTTTGGGGCCTGTAGTCCACTGGCCTGCAGTAAAATTGATATCCAATGAGCGTGTAATCTACCTCCAGCCACATACTTACTTGTTCTTTTCTGTCCACTGAATGCATAATTTTTGGGGCCTGTAGTCCACTGGCCTGCAGTAAAATTGATATCCAATGAGCGTGTAATCTACCTCCAGCCAAATACTTACTAGTTCTTTTCTGTACGGTGAATGCATACTTTTTGGGGCCTGTAGTATACTGGCCTGCTGTAAAATTGATATCCAATGACTGTGTAATCTACCTCCAGCCACATATATACTTGTTCTTTTCTGTACAGTGAATGCTTAATTTTTGGGGCCTGTAGTCCACTGGCCTGCTGTAAAATTGATATCCAATGACCGTGCAATTTACCTCCAGAAATATACTTACTTGTTGTTTTCTGTACGATGAATGAATAATAGGCCTCGGAGGAATTCAACAGCAGTGACGACCACATTATCGAATTTAACTATTATCATTAGGGTTTTTTTCAAGAGGGGGGATTTTATTTGCCATGTTTTTAAGCCAATTTTATATTTTTAGTTATTTTAAACATATGTATTTGACCTGCATTTGAGTACAAATGCAGTAGGCCTGCAGTAAAATTGAAATCCATTCCATTGAATTTATTTTATGTCAGGTGAAAAGCCTAATTTTTAAAGCCGGTACTCCTGTGGCCTAAAATAAAAATGTTCTAGTCTACAACAGGGCACATTTCTGCGAATTTCCCTTTAAGATGCATAAAAATGTCCCCTAATTAAGATACATATTTTATGTTGAAATTTTTGTCATTGATCCCCCTCTATTATGTCAGTGTCCATGTTGTGGGATTATTTATGCACTTCTACTAAGTATTTGGTGGCTGCAAATATGAGCTGAAGGTTTATCAGGTTCGCCTGCCAATAAAGTGAATGGGGCGCGCCGCAAACTTGCGGTTCGTGAACATTTGATCGCGTTCACAAACCGTCCTGGCTGATGGTCGTCCATCACTATCGCTCGCTACTGTAGGCAGCATTGCAAATTTCTGGACTGTCTGTAGTACTCTATAATTGAAAAATAGAATAAAAGTGATCAAAACGTCATTCGGGATGTACCCCAAGCCCTCAGACAGCAGTCTACAATTGCAGACAGAAATATAAAAAAGTTATAGCTGTCGAAAATGGTGATGTAAATATTATTATTTTTTTTTTCATAGTTTCTTATATTATTAAAAGAAGTAAAAAATATATGCAAATTTTATATTGCCATAATCGTATTGACTTACAGAATAATGACATTATGTCATTTTTAGTGCTATCGTGTTTAACACTGTCTTACTTTTTAAGTCTTTTACCAACAGTTTTTGCACTTTTTTGGAGGCATTTGCGCCTGTTATGCCTATTTTGAGTTTTAAGACTAATTCAGAAGTTTTGTAACTTTTACACCTAATTTTCATTTATGTAGGTTTGCCTTATTTTGTCATAAAAACAGTCTAATTTCTTCTCTACTCCAAGACAGAAATACTTTTCTGTCTCTGTTTTGAGTGGTGAGTTGCTCCACAATATGCCTACTTTCACGGAGATGTGCATCGGAATTCAGCTCACTTGCTCCACATTTTCATGTGCATACTATTTAGACCAGTTTAGTGAATTTGAATTTGTCTTACAAGTAAATGACCACTAAATGCCAGAATTAATGCAAAAAAGACAAACCAGATTTATTAAAGGGATAATAAATGAGACGCAAATTGAAGACAGACTGCCAATACACCTGGTTTTTTTTGTGTTTTTTTTTTTTAAAGGTGAGCTTAGTAAATGTGCCCCACTATTTTGTTTTTCACAAATGAAAAAAAAGACAAAAACGGACAAAAAACACCATGTGTGAAACTACCCTTAGATTGGAACCAGACATACAGATATTAATGCTATTTTTGATGCAAGTAAAGATATGGAATGTGTTTAATGCTTCCAAGTAGCATATTTGCTACACATTTTCATTTCAGATTTGTGGGCTGAAAATCCACAGGGTTTTATAGAAGGAGCAAAGCTGTTGAGATTTAGAAAAAAAAAAAAATTGACTTGCAGATATAACTTTTGTTGCAAGGTAAAATCAGCTAAATCTGCTGTGGCTCTGGCCTGGTAGCTGTTTTATGGCCAATCTTATATTATAGATGCAAACATGTCAAATGCAATAAACTGTGCTGGTTAATTAGATAGAATAAATAAATAGTGTACACAATGTATTTATTAAACCTGATAATCTTTGCTGATAAAAAAAAAAAATATATATATATATATATATATATTTATATAAGGATGTGTTACTGACTTCCCATATGGGTTAATTGCTAATAATAGCACTTTTCCTTGTAAATTATCAGCCTTGGGTCCTTTGCAAGTAACCATCACAATTCTAAAATATTAGTTTTACATATGCACTCATGTAATAGAGTGTGAAGACAGGAGGAATAACTTTGACTAAGTGGTTTCATCTGTCTCCTGAATAAATTATACTATAATATAGTAATAATATAGCGACAGTGTGTTTCACGTGGAAGCATTATAATTTAATTAGTGAAGATTGTTGCCTTTCTAAAACTAGTTCTCTTATTGAACTTTGTTGGCATGTACTGTAAACTAAAGCAGAATATGTATGATCTGTTGGGAAATTCTGCAGTACTTTCTGTTGAGTACAAACCATAACAAGTCAGGGAGCTAGACTTTCTTTCTACCAAGGCAAAAATTTGCAGTTTCAGCTCTTGAAAATAAAACTGAATGTGCATGGCTATTTTTGGGATCTAAAAATCATGGATCCTAAAAACCATCGTTATTCATTGACTGCACAATCCAATGTCTAATAATACTAGACATTGTAATAATTTCTGTTCTCAATCAGACACATTTTGCCCAGTAAACAGACTTTTAATGTAGGGGAAAACCTGATCCATACTGCATAATATGGCACTCACACAATTAATCAGCATGAAATTGAGCAGTTTGTCAGGTACACAAAAATGCAGCTAATCTCCAGAAAATCTTTTAGATTTATCTTCTCTACATTTCCCTATTTGCTAGCAAAAATTCAAAATAATATTTCTCTTTAAGAGGGTGGTTCACCTTTAAGGGCTTTTCTGCCAGACTCCCCTCCCTCCTGCATAGAGAATGAATGGGTCCGCACCCGTTCTGCAATTTGCGGAACAGATGCGGACCCATTCGACGGACGTGTGAATGGACCCTTATTCTCACAAGCTTGAATTACAGATATCTTACTTTAGACAAATAGGGAGATACCCATTACCAACAGGCTGTTACATGTTTAGAAAGTAACCATATTGTTTAAACAGGTAGGAGAAGCAAAAGCTGAGGTAATTGGCAGTTATTAGAACAGGACAAGATATAACATAATTATTGCACAAGCTTGGAGGACATTTGTGTTTTTGATAAAATAATAGTTAAGGGCTCCTTCACACACATTTGTTTCAGTATTTAAATTTTTCTTTATGCTTATAATAAAAAAAAGTCATGAATTTCTACTATTTTCCATAACAGTTTTCACAAGCATTTTGGTGGTGCATAATCTTTTATTATTAAGTGGAGAAAGAAAAGGAATAGGAAAAGCTTCAGAAAAATGAATACCAGAAATCCCCTCAAAAAGTCACAAAATTCCATAGATAAAAACACAGTGTACACTTTTCATTCATTTGCAAGGAACATTAAAGTAGCATGTGCTCATAGTGTTTTTTCACAAAAATACTGCCGCGAAAAAAACACCGCAATTGTGTGTGAATTCTATCAAAAGAACATTTACAAAACCTGTACTATACGGAACATATTTTGGATTTGAGAGTACTTAACCCCTTAAGGACTCAGCCCTATTTCACCTTAAGGACTTGGCCATTTTTAAGTGCTGATAACTTGAAAATGCTTTGACTTACCCAGGCCGTTCTGAGATAGTTTTTTCGTCACATTTTGTACTTCGTGACACTGCTAAAATTGGGTCCAAAAAGTTATTTACCCAATTTACCCAAAATTTTGAAAAATTAGCAAATATCAAAGTTTCAGTTTCTCTACTTCTGTAATACATAGTAATACCCCCAAAAATTGTGATGACTTTACATTCCTCATATGTCTACTTCAGGTTTGTATCCTTTTGGGAATGATATTTTATTTTTTGGGGATGTTACATAGCTTAGAAGTTTAGAAGCAAATTTCCCCTCAAGGTATTCAAAACTGATTTTACAAACGTTGTTAACCCTTTAGGTCTTCCACAAGACTTCATGGCAAATGGACATAAAATTTAAGAATTTCTATTTTTTGGAAAATTTTCCATTTTAGCCCTTTTTTTTTAGTAATAAAGTAAGGGTTAACTGCCAAACAAAACTCAATATGGGTTGCCCTGATTCTGTAGTTTGCAAAAACACCCCATATGTGGTCCTAAACTACTGTTTGGCCAAACGGGAGGACATGGAAAGAGGGGAACGACATATGGTTTTTGGAAGGCAGATTTTGCTGGACTGGTTTATTTACACCATGTACCCTTTCAAGCCCCCTGATGCACCCCTAGAGTAGAAACTCCATAAAAGTGACCCCATCTAGGAAACTACGGGATAAGGTGGTTGTTGTTTTGGGACTATTTTAGGGGCAAATATGATTTTTGGTTGCTCTATATTACACTTTTTTGAGGCAAGGTAACAAAAAAATTCTAATTCTAAAATTGTTTCTACATTCGCTATTTAG
Organism: Bufo gargarizans; assembly: GCF_014858855.1. Lineage (NCBI taxonomy): Eukaryota > Metazoa > Chordata > Amphibia > Anura > Bufonidae > Bufo > Bufo gargarizans. The sequence goes on from NC_058081.1 coordinate 416,240,027, forward strand.
TTTTGTGGACACCTAAAGGGTTAACAAAATGTGTAAAGTAACTTTTGAGGGGTGTAGTTTCTTAGATGGGGTCACTTTTTTGGAGTTTCTAGTCTAGGCTACATCAGGGGGGGCTTCTAATGGGCCTTCTAGAAACCATATGGAGTTCCTTTCATTCTATGCCCTGCCGTGTGGCTATATAGCCATTTACGACCACATATGGGGTGTTTCTGCAAACTACAGAATCAGGGCAATAAATATTTAGTTTTGTTTGGCTGTTAACCCTTGATTTAATACTGGAAAAAAAAAAAAAAGGATTCAAATATAAATTTTGCCCAAAAATTGGTGTTTTGGCAATGTTTTTATTTAATATTTTTAACGCTGTTCATCCGAGGGGTTTGGTCAAATGTTATTTTTATAGGGCAGATTCTTATGGACGCGGCGATACCCAATGTGTCTAAATTTTAAAATGTATTTAGATTTTACACTATATTATCATTTTAGGAACCCCAAAAATTATTTTAGTATCTCTATAGACTGGGAGCCCAATTTTTTTTTTTTTTTGGGCGACTATCTAATGTAGGGGCTCATTTTTGGCGGGATGAGATGTCGGTTTTATTGGCACTAATTGGGGGTGCATATGACATTTTGATTGCTCGCTATTGCACTTTTTGTGATGTTAGGTGACAAAAATGGCTTTTTTTATTTTATTTTTTTTACGCTGTTCATCGGGGGTTTGGGTTAAATGTTATTTTTATAGAGAAGATTTTTATGGACACGGGGATGCCCAATATGTATGGCTCTCAGACTTTGGAGACACTAAGCAGGCATCCTCAAACTGCGGCCCTCCAGATGTTGTAAAACTACAATTCCCACCATGCCCTGCTGATGGCTGTAGGTTGTCTCAGCATGCTGGGAGGTATAGTTTTACAACATCTGGAGGGTCGCAGTTTGAGGATGCTTGCACTAAAACCCCTGGGAATAGGTACCTGGAGGGGGTGGGCAGGGAGATCGCGCTGATTTTTCTGCACGGTCCCACAAGCGAACGTGGATCTGGCGGCAAGGGACCTGAACAAGGGGAATGCTAGTATAAAACCATGCTAGCGAGACCCGTGCCCTTACTAGTGGAAACATGTTGCTGGTCAGGTATAAGGGCAAGAGGGATGTCCTTGTACTCACCCCTCGTACACACAAATTTTGTAAGTGTACCCTGAGGTACTCTCACAAATGTTGTACAGCTTCACGCCATACCTCGCCCACTTAGTGGGAATGTATTGGCGGAAACTGAGTCTCCCCTTGAACGCAACAAGAGACTCATCAACCGCGACCTCCCTTCCAGGTACGAAGGCCTGCTCAAATTTGCCCCCGAAGTGATCGATGACCGGCCGTGGGCAGGATCACCTTGGGGGAGACATGCTGCATTATCTGAATAATGCAGACATTTCCGGGTGGCCTCAAATCGGGGATGTGTCATGACCATACTGTAGAGTGGGGTCTGGTAGAGGACGTCCCCACTCCAGTATTGCCTGACACTGGGTTTTTGCACTAGACCCATGTGCAGCACGAGGCCCCAAAATGTCCTCACCTCGGCTGCACTGACCAGCATCCAGCCACCGGGTCTAGCCAAAAAGGAGCCCGGGTGCTGAGCAATGAACTGTTGGGCGTACAGGTTTGTCTGCTCCACCATCAGATTCACAAATGGGTTACTGAAAAAAAAAAAAAAAAAGTCAATTTAAGTAAACTCCACTGTGGGAATCTGGATTCCTGGATTGCCAACAAAATCCGGAATCTTGGGCTTAAAATCCACTGGGGGACACCAGCTAAGTTCATCGGCAGGGGGCTCCAGTGGGCTTATTTGGTGGGCCGGGAAACCAGTACGAGCCCCAGGGAGGCTTTTACTAGGGTGGGCCACAGGATCCCTAGCATGTGGGGCCCGCGTCTCCGCCGCCTTGGGGGATCATCGTCATCAGATTATGATGAGGATGTGGATGACAAGAGGAACATGGGATCATCCTCATCCTTACTGGGGCTCTCTGAGTCGGAGGCAATCTAGGCGTATGCCTCCTCCACCGAGAACATCCGGCGGGCCATGGGTATGTGTGTGTGCGTGTGTATGTGCGTACGTGTGAGGGCACAGGTGTTCGCGTACAAAAAAAATAAATAAATGGGCAAGTGTTAGGAAAAAAATATAAAAAAAGTTCAAACTTGCTGATTAGTGGTACAACACTAATCAGCGGTGGGGTGGGCGATGTGGCCGGACACTAAGAGTTCCGGCCAGTCAGTGCACACAAAAAAATAAATAAAGCGTGGGGGGGAGACATGCTGGTGGGGGGGGGGCATAGGACCTAACCATTGCTTTGCAGTGCATTCTGCGGAATAGAACATCCGGCCCCTAATACAACAGTCTGTACGGTGGACAATAATAAGGAATGTTTATACAAACATATGGACATTAAATGTATTTCTATATTCAAGTGGCAGGGGGAGTTTAGATAAAGTTTTTTTTTTTTTTCCTAACTTTTCCCTTCTATCCCTGCCTAACGGAGCCTCTCCCTCACTGACCCTAACCTACCTGGAGGGTGATGGGTGCCAATATGGGGATCTCAGGAGCCTGGTGAGGACAGTGCTGCAGGGTGCGGGTGCTGAACAGGAAGATGAGGGGAGAAAGGAGCGCTGGAAGTTTCAATCTTGCGACTTTCTCCCCTGCACCAATTAGCACCCTGGACAGCAGGCATCAGCACCACGGCCAGCACCGCCTCTTCAAATGTTCGTAGTGTTATTGGTGGTGTGTAATCACACCACCGATCAGTCTCTTTCCGGTTCATCGGGTCACCGGAGACCCAAATGGACCGGAAATGCAGCAGACCACAGGTCTGAATTGACCTGCGGTTTTCTGCGATCACCAATATGGGCGTTTTGACAGGATGTCAGCTGAATGATTTCAGCCAACATCCTGTTCCGATTAACCCCTGTGGCGCCGCAATCGCATTTTAAACCCATGACGTACCGGTACGTCATGGGTCCTTAAGGACTTGGGAAACATGCCGTACCGGTACGTCATGCGTTCCTAAGGGGTTAAACTATTGCAAGTAGCTGGCTACACAATCATGCCAGACATGCTTTTGTAAAAAAAAAAAGGTGTATATGTAATGCATAATTTTGTGCAATATATTAGGCTTTAGAGCTCAAACACACAAATGTATTTATTGTCTATGTCCGTTCCATTTTGTTGAGGCCCGTATGCGGAACCACTTCAATGGGGCCGTATAAAAACCTAAAAATGCATTTAATGTCCATATGTTTGTATAAAAATAGAACATTTCTTATTATTGTCCACCTTACAGACTGTTGTATTAGGGGCCGGATGTTCTATTCCGCAAAATGAAGAATGCACTGCAAAACAATGGTTATGTGAATGAGTTAGGGCAGCAGTAAATGATTATTTTAGTAATCGAGTATTCTAATCAATATTTTTTTTCCGATTAATCGAGTAATCTAATAAGAAAAAATGAATAGACTGTTTTCCTTTTTTTAAAACTCATCAAACCCATCAGTCTCCAACACCATTTGTTCCCCCCTGTGTGATCAGCCCAAGTACATCAGTTCCCCCAGTGCCATCAGCTCCACTATCTCACAGTGCCATCAGCCCCCCCCACCCCAGTGCCATGATCTTTGTTCCCCCAGTGCCTTCAGCTCTCCTTCACCCCAGTGCCTTCAGCTTTCCCCCACCACAGTGGCTTCAGCTCCATTCCCCTACTCCCATCTGCCCCTCCATGCCATCCATTGCCGGCTTTCCCCCTTCAGTGCCATGTCCCCAGCGCGAGTGAAATAAAAACTTACATTTTCTGTAGGGGTGCCGCTCCACAGCTCTGTCCTCTTCTTCTCTGCATGCTGCACTGGATCCTAAACATCACACAACATCGGGTCATAGTGCGCGCTTACGTGCACTATGACCTGACGATGTGTCAGGATCCAGTGCAGCGCGGTATGGGCCAGTAAGTAACAGCAATTTGCATCAATAATTTTTTGCTGTGGAATTACTCTATTCAATGGAGTAATCATTTCAGCCCTTGAATGAGCCCTTAGTGAGTTTTTCAGATTGTGAACTTACATAAATACATGCAACAATTTTGAGAATTAAGTGCAAATCAGTCCCATTTTAATGACACAAAGATACTGTTTGTGCCCTAGTGTTGCCAGAGATTGTACTTACACTATTTTAAATATGCAGTGCTATGCAATGTAGCAATAAAAATAATAACATTTATAAAACATGTATATGTCTCACAATTAGATCATCAGAATAAGGAAATTAATAGAAAGCTACTGTACTCATAGTGAACATTTTGTAAGAAGTAAAATTGGAAAAGTTTGGAATTTAACATCGGAGGACTGGTAGAGATTGGCCTATAGATTCAATTTCTTTTATCAGTCAGCAAAGTCATCAACATGGAACTCAATTTCCAGAGAACACTAGAAGAAACACGACAAAGTCATGTCTTTTTTCCTACAGCGTCTTTTATTCATGATTTATTTTTTATATGCAATTCAGCACACTAAGGAGGTTATGTTGTATCCCTGATCCATGCATTTGGCAATGTATCAAAAGATGACTATGTAAGACCTCAATTCCAAGTTCACCTGTGATATACCGTCAAGGTTTTGAAGAATTTCTCAGAATTGCCCATAAGAGACCCAGGGAGCTCCTTTCTTGCAGTAAATCAGTGAAGGATGTTAGTTAAAAGAAGCTCAAGATGAAACGCGAAATGTGAGGTGAAAATTGTGGAAATCTGTAGGATTTTATCTATTCAACGTTCAAATAAATTACACCTTTTTTGTGAGTTATCCAATAATTACAGCTCTATTTATTCTCTGTTTTCCTGATCAAACACTTCTATCCACTTCCAAAAGCTATTCTTATCAGAGAGTCTAGATGTTGATTAGAGAAGGAAGGTTAATCTAACAAGACCTTATACTCATAATGTGACATATAAATAAAATTAACTTTATATTATTTATACAGGAATGTATTTTTCACTGAAATCTAAATATGCACCACTAGAGCTATATGAAGAAACATATACATAACACATCTTACATTTAAAAAAATAACCATCATTAAAAAAAAATTAAAAACAATTCAGCTGATTTTTTTTCAGTTTGGGCTTCTTGGTAACCTTACCTTTATTACCTTGTATACTTATGAAAGTACTTTAAGGCTATGTACACCTTCAGAGGCAATTGTTTAATGATTGTATGTTATACATATTTGGCTAAAAATCTATTTTTCAATTAAACATATTGAGCCGGTTCTGTCAAAAAGGGTCAACTGTTTTTTTGTTGTGTGACTGGTACTTTCACTTTAGTCATCTAGTAAACCTTATCTCTAAACTACTGAGAGGTAATAAACACTTATTTAAGCCATATTCTTATCAGTAAGATAAGAACTGAGCTATGAGTAGAGATAAGCAAAAGACAGAGCAAAAGACAGAAAATCCAAAGAGTGCTACAAGAGCATGTCAGCTCTGTACAGAAAAAATGACACCATATTTTTAATAATAAGACCAATTTATAAAATTATATATATTTTTTTTAATAAAATTTTTATTTAACGTAACAAGGTACATATATAGACTCTGATACGCCTAACAAGGCGTGATATGTATAGATAGACTTAACAGCTTACATCACATCAGAAAAGACAGGTGACCAGATTTCCCATTCACAATACTTTACAGTCACGTTACATTTCATTAAAGAGTCAAGTTATCAGATTATAGCAGTAAATGGTGAACAATATGTCTGAAAATTGGCAGAGAAAGCTTTGTAGGAGTTTGGCATGGTATCTAATATCCGTCTGGGTATACCAAACTTAAGTGGGTATCTACCCTATCTGATAGGAGGGCATATGAGCCCTATGAGTAGCTCGGGTGCCTAAACTTTTGCCATAGGTGCCACTTACGTTGGAACTTTTGATGGTTCCGAGCTTCCCATGAGGAAAGTTCCTCAAATCTGAAAACCTGGTCAACTTTTAGTTTCCATTGTTCTATGGGGGGAGGAGAACTTGGGCAATACTTGGGCATCAATAGGTGAGCAGCTATCAGTAGTTGTCTAAAAAGGAAGGACATGGGATGTATTGAACCATCATCCAGGTTAAGTAGGGCTTTACATGCAGACATTTGCACTTTAATCTGACATACTTGATTACTAATCTGGAAGATTTCTTTCCACTAGACCGTTATGATTGGGCAGTCCCACCAAATGTGGAAAAAGGTTCCTCTACTATTGAGACACCTTCAGCATCTGTCTGAGGCTGTTACTGAGTATAATGATGTTATGTCTGGCGTTTTATACCATCTGGTTAGGATTTTATATCTGTTTTCCTGTATGCAAACACTGGATGAATTATGTGAGGAGGATAATATGTTTGGCAGTGTTATGATGGAGAACTCTTGTCCCAGGTCTCTCTCCCATTGTCGAACAAAGGCTGGTTTAGTAAGTAGAGGGGGAGTGTTTAATCTTTTGAAAAGTTGTGAAATTAGTTTTTTCGGGGGGATAGGGCTAGAGATAAGTGACTCGGACCATAGTAGAGGGCGGTAAAGGTCGCTCATCGATATGTGCTGCGTGATGAAGGTGTAAAGATATGATGTGGAGGATAGATGTATGTGACTAGCAGTGAAAACTTTTTGAAATTCCTTAATCTGGAGTAGAGAACCATCTGGACTAAAGAATGATAGGACTGGGGTGGATGAGTCCCTCAAACCCTGTGGTGTACATTCAATTACATCAGGCAGGGCTGTCTCCAAGATGTCTCTAATCGAGAGAAGGGGAGATGGGAATGGTATTGAACAGTGGGAAGATTGAAACCATTTCCACACATTGAGGGTAGCTTGAATAATTGGATATGGTGAGGGTGGGATGTTACATATACTGCTGTTGCCCAATAAGAGGGATCTGAAAGATTTGTTTAAATGTTCCTGGTCTAAGCCAATTTATTATTCTAGACAAAATGACTGCTCTGCCATACATCTCTAGGTCTGGCAAGGCAATTCCTCCAGTACACTTGGGACGTGAGAGGAGATCATCAGATAATCTGGGTTTCTTCCCATTCCAAATGAACGAGCAGAAAAATTTCCTTAGGGAGTCGTAATAGGTTTTGGGAACTGGAATGGGTAGGACTTGCTGTAGATATGTGAGGCGGGGGAGTATCAAAGACGTAAGAAGGTTTTTGCGGCCGAACCAGGAGATAGTAGGAATATTCAATTTATCTATGCTAGAGGAAATATCTTTTAATAATGGGGCGTAATTGAGTGAAGAAAGTTCAGAGGTGTTAGGGCTAATTTTAATTCCTAAGCATGTTAAATAAGGGGAGGACCAATTAAATGGGGAGTCTTTTTTAAAATTTCTCTGTGTTGCTTGGGGAATCCCAAAACAGATCACAAGCAATTTTTGCTTATTAATTTTAAAATTGGAAAGGGAACTGTATGTATCTAGATGCCTCTGAATCGCAGGAAGTGAATTTTTAGGGTTAGAAGTCCTAATCATGATATCATCCGTGAAAGCAGCTATTTTATGATCCGTTCCTCCCAGCGCTACTCCTTGGATTTCCTAATCAGCTCTCAGCTTGAGAAGGGGCTCCAAAACTAGGACAAAGAGCAGGGGAGAGAGAGGGGCAACCCTGCCGGGTACCGTTTTGAATGCTAAAGGGATCAGAGAGGTCACCATTGATCAAGACGGAGGCCGAGGCCTGAGCATACATTGCAAATGTGGCTTGTACAAAGGGATCAGGTAGGCCAAATCTGTATAGGATGTGTGGCAGAAATGACCAATTGATTCTGTAGAATGCTTTTTCTGCATCCGTGCTCAACAGGAGAAGAGGTCTGGATCGAAGCTGAGAAAATTGCACTATATTCAGAACTCTGGTCGTATTATCTCTGCCCTCTCTACCTTTGACAAAGCCTACCTTATCCCCATGCACCAGAGTAGAGAGTAGATTAGCCAGCAATTTGGCTTGTAATTTAAGGTCAATGTTGAGGAGAGAGATGGGTCTGTCATTGGCGCACTGTTTAGGGTCCTTCCTTTCTTTGGGGATCAAGGTAATATGAGCCATTGTCATATCTCTGGAGAGTTTTTTCCCTTGTAAGGCTAAGTTACAAACAGAGAGTAGGTGGGGGAGTAAGCATTGTTGATAGGTTCTATAATATAAAACTGGGAGGCCATCTGGACCTGGGCTTTTGCCTGGGGGAGTTTGTTTTAAGGCAGCTGAAAGTTCCCCCAAGGTGAATGGTGAGGCAAGTTTTTGTTTCTGGTCTTTGGTGATAGTTGGAATTGAGAGAGAGTCTAGGAAAGAAAAAAGAAGGGATGATTGGGCCTCTGGGGTAAGCGTAGGGGGCAGGTTGTATAGAGCTTCATAAAACTCACAAAATTGGGCACCTATGGCTTTGGAGGAGTAAAGAGGGGATCCTTGGGGGGATTCTATTTGGTGAATGTAGTTCTTTAATCTTCTGTTTTTTATTCTGATTCTGCACATCATAAATTGCGATGCTTTATCTCAGTGTGCAAAGAATTTGTGTTGCAAATTCAGGAAAAATTTAGCTGTAGAGTGCTGTAGTAGGGATTTCAGTTAAGCTCTATAGTTAGATAGTTCTTGAAGTTGTGGGTCAGAGAATGAACGTTTATGTAAGGATTCTAAGGATTGTATCTTTTGGCATAGGCAAGCTTTTTATTTCTTTCCATTTTTAGGTAAGCTCCCATACTTATAAAATGTCCTCTGATAAAAGGTTTATGGGCATCCCGTAAGGATTGGTCTGAAATCTCTGGGTCTTTATTTATGGTAAAATATTCTGCGAGGAGATCAGCAATCTTATCTCTAATATTTTGGTTACCTAGCAAGGATTCATTTAGACACCATTTGAATTTGTTCTGGCTGGGCACAGGAGCTGAAATTGATAGGGATATAGGTGTATGGTCGGATAAGTGAATGGACCCTATTTGAGAACTATGACAGAGCTGGAGGTGTTCCTTGAATACGAATAGGTAATCCAAACATTGGTACGTTCCATGGGTATTAGAATAGAAGGTATAGTCAGCTGTACTTGGGTGTAGCGTACGCCAAACGTCAATAAGGCGCAAATTCCAGAAACCCAAGGTTTTAAGCGCAAGAGCAGATTTTAAAGCTGAGGAGTCGAATTGTGGGTTTAAGGTTGCATTGAGGTCACCTCCTACTACGACGTAGCCTTCTGCAAAGGATTTTATAATAGGGAATATTTTGATGAACCAGCTATAGTGACCAGTATTAGGTGCATAAAGGTTAATGATCGTGTATACTTGAGGGCCAATGTAACCTTTGACCAGCAAGTACCGACCTTCGGGGTCCTGCAGGTGGGAGATGTATTAAAAGGGGACCCTCCTCTGAAACCCAACACTCACCCCCCCACCCCAGAAGCAGATGAATTACCTCCACAATTATACCACTGAGAGTAGTGGGCATATGAGAGATTGGGGTAGTGATTAAATTTAAAGTGCGTCTCCTGGAGAAGTAGGACAGTGGCCCCGATTTGCATAACAATGAGAATACCTGACTCCGTTTAGAGGGAGAATTAAAGCCTTTGACATTGTAGGACGCAAATGACAGGTCAGCCATTATGTTTAATGTGATGGGTATTACCTTGCTGAGGGACATCCCCTCTCCAGGAGAACGCAGTATTGCTGTGGGCAATATGAGGGGTCAGGACGAGTAAGGTGAGCTTCAGAGGGGTCCCTCGTGGCTTCAAGATCTTTAGACTAAAGGATGCATGTACCTTAAGAACAGAATAAACAAAACAATGAACAACATGTTTGTAAACTTTCGGGTAACAGTACCCATTGAAGTAGATTAATCCAGTGTTGGATATGAGGGTCACAAGGGGGGAAATAGTGAAACAACCCAATTGCGATCCTCTAGGCATTAGGAAGCAGCCTCAGGGGTGAGGTATAATGACAGACATTTAAGAAACTGTAGGGGGGGGAGAAGTTTAGGTATAGTGGGGATAGGATGCGAAGGGACTGGGCAGAGCACAATAGTAGATAGCTGGTATCAGGGAAGAAGGGAGGGGATAGGAGGAGGGTAAGTCCAAGGGATAGAGAAGATAGGAGATTAGCAGGAAAATCAGAACGATTCAGGTACACATTTACGATAATAGAGACAGTCTCTACGGGGTAAGCTGCGCGTTCCTCCGCTTGAACTTCTGTGCCTTTGGGGTGCGTGGAAGCTCAAAGGGTAAGGACTTCGGCAATTCTGGCAGCTCTGTTAGATCCTGATATAGCTCCCAGTTCATGATATCAAAAAGTGGAATCTGTAGATGGTCGTAGACTCCCATTAGGTCAGCGAAGGTACTTATATTGAGGCAGCGTCCCGCATGGAAGAACAAAGTCCCGAAGAGAAAGGTCCATCTATAAGGGATCTTCTTTGTCCTGAGCCAGTCCGTTATGGGCTTCAGGGATCTACGTTACTTTAAGTAGACGGGGCAAGCCATTGTTTCAGGAAATGGCGGGTGATAGGAAACGCAGTTCTGCCGTGAGAGTCCTCTGCATCACTCTCCCCTTCAGATATGTCGGCTGCGCGCTCGCTCACCTTATGTGGCGGGTTCGGCGCCATCTTGCCCTCTCGAGCTACCAAGGTGGCTGCCGCTTTTTTGATAAATTTGTCCATGTCACTGCTGTTACTCAGTTGCCTGTTGGCTCCAGAAGTGTCACATGGAGGCCCAGTCATTGGTGGTGAAGTGGTGCTGTTCTGCAGAGCGACTGCAGCTAAAACTCCACTATCGCCTGCTTCTGCTCGCACAGTCTGGCCAGCATGTGCAAGGTGGAGTTTCACCTTGTGGGCACGTCTCATAAGAGGTGGTGAGCAGGAAGGCCGAAGTTACGCTCCATGCGCGGATAGGAGAGCAGCAGCAAGTTGAGAACGCAGAAAGGGTGCACAGACAGCCCCACACTTTATGCAGCAGCTCTGACATATCAGGTTAATTTTTAAGGAACCTCTGCACCACCAAATTCAGCACATGCGCCAGGCAAGGGATGTGCGTCAAACCGGCTAGGCCCAGAGCTGCTACTAAATTTTGCCCATTATCAAAAACCACCAGGCCGGGCTTGAGGCTCACTGGCACCAACCATTCATTGGTCTGTTGTTCAAGGACCGTCCACAGCTCCTGCGCGGAGTGGGGTTTGTCCCCCAAACAGATACGTTTTAAAACTGCCTGCTGTCGTTTACCCCTGGCTGTGCTGAAGTTGGTGGTGAAGGTGTTACGCTGACCGGATGAGGAGGCGGTAGAGGATGAGGAGCGGAGTAGGAGGAGGAAGCAACAGGAGGCAAACTGAAGAGCCCTGCAATCCACGGTGGTGGAAGGACATGCACCAAACTGCTATCCGCCTCAGGCCCAGCAGCCACTGCATTTACCCAGTGTGCTGTTATGGAGATATGACGTCCCCGACCGTACTTACTGGTCCACGTATCCGTAGTTAGGTGGAACTTGCCACAGATGGCATTGCGCAGTGCACACCTGATTTTGTCCCCCACTTGGTTGTGCAGGGAAGGGATGCTACGCCTATAAAAGTAGTGGCGGCTGGGCATGACGTACTGTGGGACAGCCACCACCATAAGGCTTTTAAAACTCTCCGTCTCCACCAGACGGAATTACAGCATTTCAAAGGACAGTAATTTTGAAATGCTGGCATTCAGGGCCAGGGATCGTAGGAGGGCACTTCCTCTTCTGCTCCAGTGTTTGGGAGATGGAGAGCTGAACGCTTCGGTGGGACATTGTGGAGATGCTTGGTGACCCAGGTGGTGGTGTTGCTGGCAGATCCTCTGTTTGCAGGGTGGCAGGTGGAGCTGTCACTCCAGAAGTGGATGAAGAGGCCGAGACTGCAGTAGAAGAGGAAGCAGAAGGAGCCAGAGACCTTTCTTGGTTTTTGAGGTGTCTACTCCACTGCAGCTCGTGCTTTGCACTTAGATGCCTGGTCATGTAGGTTGTGCTCAGGTTGAGAACATTTATGCCTCGCTTCAGGCTCTGATTGCACAGCGTGCAAACCACTCGTGTCTTGACGTCAGCACATTGTCTGAAGAACTGGCACGCCAGGGAACTCCTTGGATTTGGCTTTGGTATGCTCGGTCTCTTGCTGCGGTGGGCAGTAGGAGGTGTACTGTCTAGGAGACGGCCGCTCCGCTTTTGAACCCTGCTCCCTCTTCTGCTGTGCTGGTGGCTCTGTGCGACCACCGCCTCTTCCTCCGAACTACACAGGTCACTCGCATGACCTTGATTCCATGTGTTTCGTCATCATCCGAGACGTGCTGCGATGGTCCTACCATGTACTCAACTTGAAACATAAGTGGTTGGGCATCGGTGGACTCAATCTCTTCCACTTCTGGGGCAGGGCTAGGTGGATGGCCCTGGGAAACCCTGCTAGCAGAGTCATTAAAAAACAGAAGAGACTGCTGCATGACTTGGGGCTCAGACTGCTTGGCTGATTTGCAAGGGGTTGAGGTGAAAGACTGATGGACATAGGCTGCAGGTGCCAACTCTGATCTTTCAGCAGGAGACTAGGTGGCATAAAATGTGAAGGAACTGTCAGCAACCCAATCTACTATCGCCTGCACTTGTTCTGGCCTCACCATTTGTAGAGCCGCATTAGGCCCGACCAAATACCGCCCAAATACCGCTAAAGGTTCTGTCGCCTACTCGCACCTGAGGAAGGTGTGTCACTTGTGCGTATAGCTGGCACAGATCGACCACGTCCTCTCCCTGCAACAGGAGCTCCACCAGCAGCACCACGGCCAAGTCCCTTATTTGACGCTCTCCTCATATTTCTCAAATTTAGGATCATGTCAAAAATGGGTGTTTTTTTATAACAGAATAGATCAACAGTATCTAATGCGTGTATCTCACAATGACAGATGCAGCAAAGGCTGCCCTAAATGGGCGTTTTTTTTTCTTAAATAGCAGAATAGAACAACAGTATCTAAAGGGTGTATCTCACACGTACTGATGCAGACAAGGCCGCAAATTAAGAATTTTGCCCAGAAAAATGTTTTTTTTTTTAATACCAGAATAGCACAGCAGTATGTAATGGGTGTAGCTCACAATGACAGATGCAGCAAAATTCAGATTTTTGCCCTAAATGGGTATTTTTTAATAGCAGAATAGAACAACAGTATCTAAAGGGTGTATCTCACACGTACAAATGCAGACAAGGCTGTAAATTAAAAAATTTGCAAAAAAAAAAGGGGTGTTTTTTTAATTACCAGAATAGCACAGCAGTATCTAAAGCGTGTATCGCACACTGATAGATGCAGCAAGGGCTGTAAAATTGAGTCTTTTGCCCAAAAATTGATGTTTTTTTAAAACCCAGAATATTATTGAAGTATTCCAAGCTTGTTTTAACAATAACAGATGCAGCAAAGACTGCAATATTAAGTACTTTGCCCAAAAGTTTTTTTTAATCACAGAATATGACAGCAGTATATAACGCTTGAATTTTACACCGACAGATGCAGACAAGGCGGCAAATAAAGTATTTTGCCCTGTATTGGTGTTTTCTAAAACACAGAAAATTATTGCTGTATTTCTAGCTTAAATTGCACACTGACTAATGTGGCAGAGGCCCAAGATGGAGGCAATTACCAAAAATGGGTGTTTTTTTTTCTTAAACCCAGAAAATTATATAAGTATTTAAGCTTTTTTTTTTTGTTTTTCAATCACAGATGCAGCAAAGGCTGCAATATTAAGTACTTTTCCCAAAATGGGTGTTTTACTGAATATGACAGCAGTATCTAAAGCGTGTATCTCAAACTGACAGATGCAGCAAGGGCTGTAAAAATTTGTATTTTGTCCAAAATGTTTTTTTTTTTTTTTTAAACCCAGAAAATTATTGCTGTATTTCTAGCTTAAATTGCACACTGACAAATGCTGCAAAGGCACCAGATGTAGGATATTGCCAAAAATTTGTGTTTTTTTTAAACCCAGATTATTATTGCAGTATTTCAAACTTGTATTTGAATGTCACAAAAGCACATATGCTGTGCTGGTGCACTGAGCTTGCATAAAATGTCCGCCGCCGCCCACCTAACCAACAGAACGGATAAAAGTTATTTTTTTGTGTCACTGGGGTCAGGGCAGGGTAAAAAGATTGTGGACTGCACCCACAAAACTAAATCTAGGTAGATTGCTGAGTTAACAAGCACTTCTGATTAAAGATTCTTTCTTAATCTCTCCCTCACAGCAGCAGCATCCTCTCCCTACACTAGTAATAGCAGAGTGATGTGCAGCGCTAGGCGACTCCAGCTTATATACAGGCTGGGTCACATGCTGCACTGGCTAATAACAGCCATGCCATTAGTAGGCATGGCTTTGATGGTTTCTAAGGACACAGAATTAAACGCTTGTTGATTGGCGGCTCTGCAGCCTTTCAAAAAGAACCAATAAATTGCTGAATACCGAACCCAAACCCGAACTTTTACTGAAATGTTTGGGTCCGGGGTCCAAAAATCCTAAAGTTCGGTACGAACCCAAACTTTACAGTTCGGGTTCGCTCAACCCTACCCCTAAGCCAAAGTTGTCTTGGCAGAACCTGGAAATTGCAGGTATACCTCAAAGTAAAAGCACTAGCTCTAGGGTGTACTGATGTCAAAGAGCAACTGTCACTTCACAGTAATTTCTTGTAAGACCAATTTTTGCAGTACATGTAAGGGTACTTTCACACTTGCGGCAGTGTGATCCGGCAAGCAGTTCCATTGTCGAAACTGCCTGCCGGATCCGCCAATCTGGATGTGACTGAAAGCATTCGTGAGAGGAATCTGGATGCAGATCCATCTCACAAATGCATTGCAAGAACAGATCTATCTCTCTGCTTGTCATGCAGATATACTGATCCATCTTGTATTTTTTTTCACAGATTTCCTGGTCTGCGCATGCGCAGACCAGAAGGATGGATCCCTCCTTCAGGTGCTTCTTAATGCCGGATCCGGCACTAATACATGTCAATGTGAATTAATGCCTGATCAGTCAAAAAGACTGAGCTGATGACATCCTGATGCATCCAGAATGGAATGCTCTCCATTCAGAATACATGAAGATAAAACTGATAAGTTATTTTGGTCTGTTCACAATGAAGCAACAACCTTATCATCTGGGGTGTGCCAACATACTCATAGAGGTAATCGCTTCATTGTGATACGCAAGCCCCTTCACCACAACAAGGTAACGATCACGAAGGAGAATTGACACCTGCATGTGCCTTTTTGTTTTGTTTTTGCAGCCACAGTGCAGCACCAGAGGCCAGAAAAATTAGGCATGTACGCATTGCAGCTTGATGTTTTCCAGGCAGAAAGTGTACTAAAACATTGCGGCTTGAACCCTAGTTGGTGGTGGAGAAGTCACGCAAGTCATCCGGCATGCAGAGATTAAATACAGCAGCGTGGGGACCATTTTTAGCCCAAAGCTTCTCATCAGGCCTTTTTTAGTCAAACGCATCCCCCACTGTCAGTTCCTTCAGGATCCATGCCTCATTAATCTTGATAAAGGTGAGGTAATCTAGACTTTTTTGACCTAGGCGACTTCTCTTCTCAGTGACAATACCACCTGCTGCGCCGAAGGTCCTTTCTGACAGGACACTTGAAGCGGGGGCAGGCCAGAAGTTCTATCGCAAATTGGGATAGCTCAGGCCACAGGTTAATTCAGCACACCCAGTAGTCAAGGGGTTCATCGTTCCTCAAAGTGCCGATATCTGCAGTTAAGGCGAGGTAGTCTGCTACTTGCCGGTCGAGTCGTTCTCTGAGGGTGGACCCCGAAGGGCTGTGGCGATGCTAGGACTTAAAAAGCTCTGCATGTCCCCCATCAACGACACGTCTGTAAAGCGGCGTGGTCGTGGTAGGAGGAGGATTACTTCCACCCCTTTACACTGTGTAAAGCATACTTTTTAACTTGTTTTGGAACTGCTGCATCCTTTCAGACTTCCGGTAACATTTCAGCCACTTTCTGCTTATACCGGGGGTCTAGTAGCGTGGCCACGCAGTACATGCCTGCTGTGCTTGGTCTTCCTCCTCCTCAAAGCCACATTCCTCCTCTGACTCCTCTTCCTCAGACTCCTCTTCCAGCGTTGCCACAGGTCCAGCAAGCGATGATGATAAGGCTGTTTCTGGTGGTGATGGTGACCACAACTCTTCCTCTTCACGCTCATCTACAGCCTGATCCAGCACTCTTCGCAGGGCACGCTCCAGGAAGAAAACAAATGGGATGAGGTCGCTGATGGTGCCTTTGGTGCGACTGACTAGGTTGGTCACCTCCTCAAAAGGACGCATGAGTCTATAGGCATTGCGCCTCACTGGCATGTTGTTTCACCGATGAATATCGGAAAAGTGCGCCATGGCCGTGTAGGAACGCCTGAAATGGCCACACACCTTCCTGGCCTGCTTGAGGACGTCCTGTAAGCCTGAATACTTAGACACAAAGCGTTGTACGATGATATTCAACACATGTGCCATGCACGGCACATGTGACAACTTGCCCAAATTCAATGCCGCCCACAAATTGCTTCCATTGTCACACACCACTTTTGCCGATCTCCAGTTGGTGCGGGGTCAGCCACTAATCCACCTGTGCGTTTCAGGGTGGACAGGAGTGCTGGTCCGGTGTGGCTCTCTGCTTTCAGGCAAGTCAACCCCAAGACAGCGTGACACTGTCTTATCCGGGATGTGGAATAGCCCCTGGGGAGATTCAGTTGATGTGCAGCCAGACGCCGCAGCAGAAGGACTCAGCCGAGGAGGTTATGGAAGAGGATGGAAGATGATGGAGTATGAGGAGTAGAGGAGGTGGCAGTGGGCCTGCCTGCAAGTCGTGGCGGCGTCACCAAATCCGCTGCAGAGCCATGCATTCCATGCTTGGCAGCCGTCAGCAGGTTGACCAAATGTGCAGTGTAGGCGATATACCTGCCCTGACCGTGCTTTGCAGACCAGGTATCAGTTGTCAGATGGACCCTTGCCCCAACACTGTATGCCAGAGATGCCATGACTTCCTTTTCAATCACTCAGTAGAGGTTTGGGATTGCCTTATTAGAAAAAAAAAAAATTGTCCGGGTACCTTCCACTGTGGTGTCCCAATAGCGACAAATTTTTTGAAGGCCTCAGACTCCACCAGCTGGTATGTTAAAAGCTGGCGGGCTAAGAGTTCGGTCAAGCCAGCTCTCAGACGCCGGCCAAGGGGGTGACTCTGTGACATTGGCTTCTTACGTTCAAACATTTCCTTTACAGACACCTGACTGTGGGCAGATGAGATGGAACTGCTGAAGGTGAGAGGCGGAGTGGCGGATGGTTGAGAGGGGGCAAGGAGGACAGCAGTGGTTGACGTGGCTGAAGATGCTGGACCAGGAGGAGGATGGTGGCTTTGCGCTTGTGTGCTGCTTCTACTCGTCATCATGTGTTGATCCCATAGGCGTTTGTGATGTGCGATCATGTGCCTTCGCAAAGCAGTTGTACCTATGAGGGTGTTGGATTTCCACGACTCTGTTTATTTTGGCACAGGTTGCAAATGGCATCGCTGTTGTCAGAGGCAGACACACAAAAAAAATGCCACACTGCTGAGCTTTGCAATGACGGCCTTCTGGTGGTGGCAACAGCATGTGTTGATTGGCGTGCTGTATGGCCACTAGCTCCTTGCGACGATCTCCCCCTGCTTCCAACTCGTCTCCTCCTCCTCTCTGTCTCCCCTTCTGAACTTCCCCCTCTTCTTCTTGTCTTCGAGCAGGCACCCACGTGGCATCCACGGACACATCGTCATCATCAATCACTTCACTTGTATCTGACACCTCAGCAAAGGAAGCAGCAGCGGGTACAACATCATCATCACACTGTACGTCCATGTGTGTAATGCTGCCTGACTGAGACATATCCCTGTTATCTACATCCTCTGGCAATAATGGTTGCACATCACTAATTTCATGCAACTGATGTGTAAATAACTCCTCTGAGGGATCAAGTGAAGCGGCTGTGGTGGTGGTGGTGGCGGCGGGCGGGAGAGTGGTAACTTGAGAGCAGGTGACCAAAGCTGATCTGGAGGAGGATGGTGCATCAAGGTTTTTAGCAGAAGCTGTGGAAGATTGGGTGTCCTGTGTAAGCCAGTCAACTATTTTCTCCAAATTTTTTGGGTTCAGGTTACGTGGCCTCTGAACACTGGGTATTATTCCAGGACCAGTGGAAATCACAGCACCACGACCATGACGGCCACTGTGGGTGCCCTGCCTCTGCCTGCCATTTTTTTTTTTTAATGTGAAGTGGTACTATGCATGCAAGGTACTGTGCCAACCTATATAAGTGGTGGGCACTGGGCAGTGGGCACAGTACAGTATGTGTGGGCCTGACACACACGGGCTTGCAAATGTGATTATATCACAGAAAAATGTTAAATATAATTTTTTTTTATCTGCAAGGTATTTGAGTGAATGACACCCTGTAACGGTATGAGTGCAGGCCTAGCCACTAGCCAGTGGCCACAATACAGTATTTGTGTGCCTGACACACACAGGCTTGCAAATGTGATTATGTCACAAAAAAATATTATTATTTTTTTTTTTTTTTATCTGCAAGGTATTTTCTGTCACACCCTGTATGAATAGTGTGCAGTGCACACAGTGCTGTCTGTGACTGAGCCTGCAGCCTCTCACACACTGATGTACAGGGCCGGCGCTACCATAAGGCAGACCAAGCGGCTGCCTTAGGGCGCGCCCTGCGCAGGGCGGAAAAATGAATGCCCTTCTTTTTTTTTTATAACTTTATTGAATTTGTGCCGCAGCGCCGCCGCCTTGCGCCCGCCCCCAGCCTGCGTGTGTCGGCCGCTCAGAGTCACGGCAACACACCGGTCACATGTGCTCAGCCTGCCATGGGGGCCTGACTGGTAGTAAGCTGCGCCGCCGGCGGGTATGGCAGGGACTAATAGGCGAGGCTCGAGCTGACTGATTGTGTTGTGTCTGACTCACACAGACACACACAGCCGTCAGCCAGATTAGACCACCAGACGCACTGGCAGCCAGCAGCAGCAGGAGTCAGGCAGGTCAGAAGTGGACTCAGGACTTAAGGTAGGTCACTTGAAGTTTGAACTGTTCCGAATTGAATGTATTGTATATAATAATTAATATGATCATTTAAAATTATTTCAAAATCATAAAATGAGGCCATAAGTGCTAGTCTAGTGCCAGAGCAGAGGCGCTCAGGCTTTTAGCACGGCATTCAATTATGTGTTTTAAAAAAGTAATTACAAAACAACAATCATTAATATTGCCCCCCCCCCCCCAATATTAATGATTGTTGTTTTGTAATTACTTTTTTTAAACACATCATTGAATGCCGTGCTAAAAGCCTGAGCGCCTCTGCTCTGGCGCTAGTTTGTGTGACCGTGACATGATGGAGGGAGGGGGTACAATGTAAATGTCTGTACAGTTGTACAGTACTCTGAGTATGTGACATGGGAATGGGGCCAGGCCGCCAGGAAGGGTCGGCTGGGGGGGGGGGTTAAAATGTGACACAGTAAGGGGTAACGATGTGATCATGGATGGCGCCAGGGCTGTCCGGGCTGGGGAGGGATTAAGTGCAATGGGGGGGAGAAATGTGACACAATAGTCTATTGTGTCACATTTCTCCCCCCCCCCCCCCCATGGCACATCATTCCCCCGCCTGGACGTCCCTGGCCCCATCCATGATCATATTATTACCCCCTATTGTCAATAGGCCGGGGCGGGGGGGGGGGGGGAATGTGACACAATAGGGGGTGCTCATGGGATGGGGCCAGGTCCGGACGGGGGGGGGGCGATGTGCCATGGGGGGGGGGGGGGGGGGCGCCAAAATGTAGCTTCGCTTGTGTTGGCAAAAATCCTTGCACCGGCCCTGCTGATGTACCAGCCCTGAAAAGGGCTTTTTGGGGTGCCGTCAGGACGCTATCCTTACAGCAGATGAGTCTGTGGACACAGAACAACGCCCTAGCTAACACTTTCCCTATTGAATCAGTAGCAGCAGTACTGTCCCTCCTCTCACTGTGAATGCAGATTCCGAATGAATCTAAAATGGATGCTGTCCAGGAGGTGGGAGAGTCTGGGAGGGAGGGTCTGCTGCTGATTGGCTGGAATGTGTCTGCTGACTGTGAGGTACAGGGTCAAAGTTTACTCAATGATGATGTATAGGGGGCGGACCGAACATCGCATATGTTCGCCCACAGCGGCGAACAGGCTATGTTCGCCGGGAACTATTCGCCGGCGAATAGTTCGGGACATTACTAGCAGGCAACTGCAATTATATTACAGAGAAAAAAAATGTAATTACTTTTTTTATCTGCAAGCTACTGTGCCACCATATATGAGTGGTGGGCAGTGGGCACAGTACAGTCAGTGGGCCTGACACTCACTGGCAGGCAACTGCAATTATATTACAGAGGAAAAATTAAATGACTTTTTTTTATCTGCAAGGTACTGTGCCACCCGATATGAGTGGTGGGCACAATAGAGTCAGTGGGCCTGACACTCACTTAAAGCCTACAATAACCCAAAAACAGAACCTCACTCCCCAACCGACTGCAACTTGTACAAAAAAAGAGCAAGGATTTATGCAAGGTAAAAAAAATCTAATTTTATTCAATATAAATCACATGATCATTACAGGTAATGCTCAAAAGGGACAGGACATGGAGACTGGGTCACAAGGGTCTATACAATGTGGAGAATCACAATGGGGGATGATGTGACCATAAACAGCAGGGAACAACAATTAAACAGAGGCCGTGAACAAAGGTGTGGTTGCGGGTGGAAATGCTGATCCCTAGTATTGAACAACTACCTGACTCATGTTCACAGCATCTGACCATAGGATGCTGTAAGGTGTCAATGGACGATGCAATACTACTAATAAAGATGGCATATAACAATGAACTGCAAGCCTCTCGTCCCACCCTGATCCAGCTACCAAGTTACCTACCCATGTTTGGTGCTGTGGAATGGTGACACGATTCCTCCACTGCTTCAACCTCGACACGTGTTTTGCCACGTAGGCTTTGTCAGGAGGTATAAACACACTAAGACAAACTTGGGCATATAAAGGCTAAAGAGGAGGGATTAATTATCACTCACCATGATCATCTGTACTGGGGTGTGTTTCGGCGAGAACCGCTCATGTTGCAAGACTGCCTCCTTCAACGCTCCCAGGTCATAAAATTGCGACCTGATTCCAGCACTTTCGGGTGGCAGTCATACAGAGCATGCTCCAGCCGCTCATCCCCCAATCACATGATCGCTAACCGGTCACATGGTCCTGACATCATGGACATGTGACCATCTCCCAGGTCCTTCAACCATAGCTAAAAGTACTCCCAGGTCCTGAATACAACTATTATAAACAACTACCAATCATTGAGCTAAAGCTAGCTATCCATAGCTCAGCATACCTCTCGATTATTTTCATTTCAGCTCATAGGTAAATTCATGAAATACAAATATAATCTCAAGATCATTTCATAGTAGAACATATATTTAAATTACCATGATTAAGTTGTAGGGAGAAGTAAAGGGGAGGGGGGAGGGGGGAAACCATCCTCTTATCCATTCATACAGGGAAGGCAAAAATCGAAATCACTAAATGGATACATGATCTTTACATTTAGCCAAAACCTCCGTACAGAAGAATAAAGTGCATGTGTGCTCAAATAACTTATATGATCACAGTGACATTTAATGTCAATAATTATTACCAAAATATGAAAAAATGTATTACATAGTGAGCGGATCCAACCCCCAATAGCTGCTGCAGGGCAACTGATCCCAGTGAAAATTGTGAATCAGCCGCGCCACAACCGCCAGTGGTGGGTCAGATCCGTCCCAACCAAAAGTGAGTGAGGCTCATCTCCAAATGAGGATGGAACAGACCCACCCATTAGGTGGCCCAGTCCCCCATCAGATGGACAGTATGCCTTGTGATTTCCCAAACTGGTGCTGAGTACAATGCTGCTGGTGCACCCACCTCCCAGTGGGCTACAGCAGAGAAGCCAATCCACCAAATGGAGTTGACACTCACTGGCAGACAACTGCAATTATTTTACAGAGGAAAAATTCAATGACTTTTTTTTATCTGCAAGGTACTGTGCCACCCTATATGAGTGGTGTGCACACAGTACAGTCTGTGGGCCTGTGGCCTCTCACACACGGGCAGGCAACTGCCATATATATATATATATATATATATATATATATATATAAAAGCAGACTAAAAGGGGCTTTTTGTGGTGCTGTCAGGACGCTGTCCTAACAGCAGATGAGTCTTTGAGGACTGGAGTGGACACAGAACACTGGCCTAGCTAACACTTTCCCTTTTAATTCAGCAGCAGCAGCACTCTCCATGCTCTAACTAACACTGCAGCTTCAGAATGAATCTAAGAGGGCTGTCGTCCTTGCTTTTTTATAGGAGGCGGGAGGGTCTGCTGCTGATTAGCTGGAATGTGTCTGCTGACTGTGAGGTACAGGGTCAAAGTTTGCTCAATGATTATGTATAGGGTATGGACCCAACATCGCATATGTTCGCCCGCCCCGGCAAACGTGAACAAGCAATGTTTGCCAGGAACTGTTTGCCGGCGAATAGTTCGGGACATCTCTAGTGTGCGTGGGCCCTTAGGTTATGCTCCCATTTGTTAACTATGGGGGAGGTTTATCAAGAATGATGTTCCCAAATGCCAGTTTTGATCTTGTGTGCACTGGCATAAGGGCTCTTTCACATCTGCGTTCTTTTCTTCCGGCATAGAGTTCCGTCGTCGGGGCTCTATGCCGGAAGAATACTGATCAGGATTATCCTAATGCATTCTGAATGGACAGTCCGTCCTTCAGGATGCATCAGGATGTCTTCCATTCCGGAACGGAACATTTTTTGGCTGCAGCTTTTTGCTCTGGCCAAAAATCCGGAACACTTGCCGCAAGGCCAGATCCGGAATGAATGCCCATTGAAAGGCATTGATCCGGATCCGGCCTTAAGCTAAACGTCGTTTCGGCGCATTGCCGGATGCGACGTTTAGCTTTTTCTCAATGGTTACCATGGCTGCCGGGACGCTAAAGTCCTGGCAGCCATGGTAAAGTGTAGTGGGGAGCGGGGGAGCAGCATACTTACCGTCCGTGCGGCTCCCGGGGCGCTCCAGAGTGACGTCAGGGCGCCCCAGGTGCATGGATGACGTGATTGCATGGATCACATGATCCATGCGCATGGGGCACTCTGACATCATTCTGGAGCGCCCCGGGAGCCGCAAGGACGGTAAGCATACCGCTCCCCCGCTCCCCACTACTACTATGGCAACCAGGACTTTAATAGCGTCCTGGCTGCCATAGTAACACTGAAAGCATTTTGAAGACGGATCCGTCTTCAAATGCTTTCAGTACACTTGCGTTTTTCCGGATCCGGCGTGTAATTCCGGCAAGTGGAGTACACGCCGGATCCGGACAACGCAAGTGTGAAAGAGGCCTAAAGCTGTATGCAAAATCTTAAAAGACTTTATAGATTTAAGCTAAAAATTGTTGTGGATTGTGGCATCTGAGGGGTTAAATGACAGGGCTCAGCAGTATCACTGTTCCCCATTATTGTGGCTGTTTGTCTTCTGCATAAAACAACTGTCACCTATCGCATATGGAGCAGGCTCACTGCAATAACCCACTCCATAAATTCCCTCTGCCACCGTGACAAGGATCAAGCACCTGTTGTGAAGTTTGCCATTAAGCTCCTTGTTAAAAAACAGCAAGTTGTGCAAAAACACTGAACAATTGGACCTGTGTATTCAAAAGTTTAAAGAATGTCACATTAAGTTGGTTAGAGTTCATGTTAGGGTTCATCCTGAAATTTCACCCACAAGCCAAATATCTCAAACTTTCTATGAGTAATATATATATATATATATATATATATATATATATTGTATATAACTTATGTTCCTATTTTGATATCCTAACCTAATAATAGCTTGGTTTTAATGTGACAAGTTATTTCCACTCACATGTATTGTTAAGCTTGTAATGCTTTATATTAAAGTTATATATATTCATTTGCATGTATTATTGTGTTTATTTACTTAAATATGTTTATAACCTTGTAACCAATAAATCTGCATATTTTTATACCTGTGTATTATTGTATAATGTAGGACTACAGTTTTATCATTAACGTCATCTCACGTCAAAAATAACTTATTTATCTGAGGAAATAGTCGGACTCAGATGTGAATTGTATCAATTAGGTTGTCTACAATTCACCAGGTCATGATTTTAAGAATTTATGACAAATTTTATAAATGTAATTTTTTTATGGTTAATTATTTTTATGGCCATAATTAATAACTCTTTATTTAATTATTACCCCCCGACAGTACCTTTTCTGGGACTGAGTCCTCTGATATCACTGAAGAGGTAAGTTTCTCTTCCTCATTGTCATCTATCTGGCAGAAGATTCAAATCAATAAAAAAAAAAAAAAAAATGGGCGAAAGATATAAATCTATGGCTGACAAGAGACATATGACTGGTCCGGTCCTGTGTGTGGGTGATTTGGTGTGGTTGTCCACTAAGAACATTAAGTTGAAGGTACCCTCTTGGAAGTTGGGCCCAAAATGTATTGGTCCTTACAAGATCTCTGCCATTATTAATCCAGTTGCGCTTTGTCTCGAACTTCCGCAGGCTTGGAAGATCCATAATGCGATTCACACGT
This sequence comes from Bufo gargarizans, assembly GCF_014858855.1. Classification (NCBI taxonomy): domain Eukaryota; kingdom Metazoa; phylum Chordata; class Amphibia; order Anura; family Bufonidae; genus Bufo; species Bufo gargarizans. The sequence continues at coordinate 416,264,740 of NC_058081.1, forward strand.
CTTTGTTGAAAAACTATGTGGAACCTGCTGAACCATCTCCCTTGCCACCTCCTTCTGCCTTGGTAGATGGTAATCTGAAGTTTCAGATCTCCAGGATAATTAACTTGCATATTCTTTATGGTTCCCTTCAGTACCTCGTACATTGGAAGGGTTACAGTTCAGAAGAAAGAATGTGGGTTCCAGCGACTGATGACAGTGCTAGTCGCCTTCTGGAGGCTTTTTACAGGGCGCACCTGGAAAAAGTTGGTCCTGGGTGCCTGGAGGTCACCCTTAGAAGGAGGGGTACTGTCACCAGGGGCGGACTGACCATTCAGTCACTCGGGCATGGACCGAGGGCCCGCGGCTACTAGGGGGCCCCATCAGTCCCTGCTTGCCACTGCCTTCACTCGGCCAGCTCCGTGTGTTTCCTGATGCTATCCTTCACTATGCAAGCGGCATGGCTCGCATAGTGAAGGACTCACCATGAATACTAATCAGCGCTTCCATTTCGGAAGCGCTGATTAGTACCGGAAGACCGGAAAGCGGTGAAGGATGGGTACTCACCCCTTCCTGGTCCTCGGCTGTGCAGGGCATTCTGTGATGTCATGCTGTGCGCACCAGCCGACAGCAGGAAGAAGAAGATTGTGGTGCTGGTTAGGAGCGGCTGAGTCCAGGAGTAGGATCGGTAAGTGTTTTATTTATTTTTGCTGTTGGCATAATGGCCAGGCTGCTGGGGCCTGAGAGTCAAAATGGGGGCTGAGAGGCGCATAATTGGGGCTGAGAGGCATAATGGGGGCTGCCTGAGAGGCATAATGGAGGCTGCCTGAGAGGCATAATGGGGGGCCTGAGAGGCACATAATGAGGGCTGAGAGCCATAATAGGGGGCCTGAGAGCAGCATAATGGGGGCTGAGAGGCATAATCGGTGCTGGCTGAGAGGCATAATGGGGGCTGAGAGCAGCATAATGGGGGCTAATGAGAGGCATAAGGGCTGAGAGGCATAAGGGCTGATTATGGGGGCGATGAGAGGCATGGGGCTCTCATTTGAGGTCTGATTGGGGGTCATTTACATTGGGGTCTGAGCTGAGGTCTGATTAGGGGTCTGATTTGAGGTCTTATTGGGGTCTTAATAACATTGGGGGTCTGATTGGAGCTGTCAGCTGAGGTCTGATTAACTTTGGGGGTCTGATTGGTGGTCTGACCTGAGGTGTAATGAAAAATATTATTTTTCTTATTGTCCCCCTCTAAAACCTAGGTGCGTCCTATAGGTCTTCTTCCTGAACTGCAGAGCGGTGCCCACTTCCAGCCCTGAGCCCACCTGCCCACTTCCCAGAGCACTGATCATGAGCCTGCTGGAGTATTCATAACTGTAAGTATTTACAGTAATTTACTGTAAGCTATATTATATATATTACTTGTTTTATGTGAGTAATGGTGCTGGGTGATAGGAGAAGGGGGTGGGGGATGGAGAAGAGGGAGGGAGGGGTGGATGGAGGGGTACAGTACTATCTGCATATTGTAAAAAAAAAAAGAATCTGCAAAATACTATTTTATTATAAAATAATTTTCTTCTGGAGTTCTATACAGGTTTTTGTGGATCCTTTACTTCCCTCTCGTCTCAAGCTAAGTCCTCCTGTTCTCCCCTTTGTGCATGTGTTGCTTCTAGGTCTCAGGGAGACGCTGGTCCCTTGACGGTGGAAGGTACTGGCTGTCTCATTCCCCACTCCCTAAGTTAGGGTTTGCTTCAGTATTAGCAGGGCTTAGGTTCCAGTCCACTAGGACTTACTCATACTGTCAGGGAGAGGATCAGGGATTGTTAGGAGGTTACTATTCTCTCCTCCCTCTAATCCTATCCTGTGTGATACTGTCTGCTGAGCTGTGTGTCTAATATCCTATCCTGTGTGATAATGCCTGCTGAGCTGTGTATCTAACCCTGACACGTCATATGACTGAATATTTAAGGACCTGCGAACTGCTAAAAGCTGCAATTAGTTGTTATGGAAACCTGTAGGACCTGCAAGCTTCTATTGGCTGATAAGGGATATGTGACCGTGTGCATGGCAGTTGGGGCTTATATTGGCTAATGCCGGTTTTTTTTTTATCTCAGAAACGGTACATCCTAGAGAGCTGAGACTCAGTCTAAAACCTTCCCTGACACCTGATGTCCCTGTTTGCCAAATTTGGTGAAGATCAGTTCATTTGTTTGGTTGCGCATAAAGAACAGACATACAGACAGAAACAATATTTTTTTATATATATATAAGAGACTAGCTGAAGGACCCTGCTTCACACAGGTATATTTCATCTATTTGATTTAATGTTTCTGGGTGTCATAAGATAAGATAAGATAAGATGCCTTTATTGTCACTGTACAAATAAATGTCATACAATGTACAATACAATGAAATGTTGTTTGGAGCAATCCTAGATGCCATGGACAGAGGAACAAGAACTGACATTTAAACTAAAGCATTACACTAGAAAAAAACTAAACATTGCACTAGAAGGCATTACTATTCACAGTTCACAGCATATATATAGTAAGTGCTTGTGAGTATATACAGACTGATTCAGACACCACTGCAGACAAGAAGTCATCATGGGTTCATGAATGCAGCAGTCACGTTCAGTCTGTGGTAGTTTTGTGACTTCTGGATTCATGAACCCATGATGACCTCTTGTCTGCAGTGGTGGCTGAATCAGTGTATATATACTCACAATCACTTACTATATATATATGCTGTGAACTGTGAATAGTAATGCCTTCTAGTGCAATGTTTTTGTTTTTTTTCTAGTGTAATGCAGTTCTTGTTCCTCTGTCCATGGCATCTAGGATTGCTGCAAACAACATTTCAATGTATTGTACATTGTATTACATTGTATTGTACAGTGACAATAAAAGATATCGACAGTATCCCCCATAACAGTGACTTCTACAGCACCCCGCTTCTTTAACAGTGAACTCCACAGTTCCCCACCCCTTAACACTGAACCCCACACAGTGCTCCACCACTTTAAAATGGGACCTCCATAGCAGCCCATCCCCTTAACATTGACCTTCACAGTAGCCTGCCCCTTTAACGGTGAGTTCTACAATACCCTACTCCCTTGACAGTGGCCTCCTCAGGGGCCTGCACCCTTGACAGTGACCTCCACAGTACCTTTCTGCCTAACAGTGACCTCACAGTACCCTGCTGCCTTAACAGTGACCTCCACAGCAGTTTCCCCTTTAATAGTGGCCCCTGCCCCCATAATATTGACCATCACAGTCTCCGGCCCTTTAACAGTGACCTCCACAGCACCCTGCCCCTTTAAAAGTGACCTCCACAGCTCTCCTTCCCTTTAACAGTGACCTCCACAGCACCCGCCTCTTTAACAGTGACTCCTACAGTGCCCGCCTCTTTAACAGTGACCTCCACAGCGCCCCGCCTCTTTAACAGTGACCTCCACAGTGCCTGCCCCTTTAACAGTGACCTCCACAGCGCCCTGCCCCTTTAACAGTGACCTCCACTGTACCCGCCCCTTTAACAGTGACTTCCACAGTGCCCGCCCCTTTAACATTGACCTCCACAGTGCTCGGACCTTGTAACAGTGACCAACACAGCTCCCTGCCTTTTAACAGTGACCTCTACAGCGCCCTGTCCCTTTAACAGTGACCTCCACAGCACCATGCCCCTTTAACAGTGAACTCCACACCGCCCACCCCTTTAACAGTGACCACAACTGCGACTACCCCTTTAACAGTGACCTGCACTGCGCCCGTCTCTTTAACAGTGACCTCCACAGTGCCCTGCCCCTTTAACAGTGACCTCCACAGAACCCGTCTCTTTAACAGTGACCTCCACAGCGTTCTTCCCTTTAAAAGTGACCTCCACAGTGCCTGCCTCTTTAGCAGTGACCTCCATAATGCCTGCCCATATTGGCTAATGCAGGTCATTTTGGGGGAATATCTCAGGAACTGTACGTCCTAGAGAGCTGAGAGACCTGGGCTAAAACCATCCCGGACACCTGATGTACCTGTGGACGGAGCCTCTAGGTGCTGATTTTACACCCACATAGCACCTAGAGGCTCATTAGCATATAATAAAAGTGCTTTTTTAACAAAAACGGCTGCAGGGACTAACGTTAGAAACATACTGTTTATGTAGTGCTGACATTAGCGCATCGCTATGTCCGTCAGCTACATAACAGTATTTCTGGTGATAGAAACCCTTTAAATGGATGTGAAAATTAAGAAAAAGTGCACAAATATATAACTTTTATTACTACAGATTGCTAGATTGATATATTTTTTTTAATGGTATGTCATAGCAAAGGAAATAGTGCCCACTGCTGATTTAGAAGGTTGCAGTATATTTATAAGACAAAAATAATTTACACATAGATAAATATTCTATTCATTATGTCCTTTGGCCCAAAACAAAAAGTAGCATTTTCTGATGTCACTTTAAATGAGCATGTGGAGAATGGAATTTAATGATGCATCAATTCAACATGTCTCCCCTCCCTTCATTGACTAGCACAAACAAGTTCTGACACAGCTTTAAAGGCTATGTACACCTTCAGAAGCATTTTTTTAAATGACATTTTACTCATTTTTGGCTAAAAATCTTATTTTCAATTGGCCTTTATTAAAAATATTAAGCCGTTCTGTCATAAAGGGTTAACTATTTTTCTATTATTTCTAACTGTGTGACTAGTACTTTCCCTTTGACTTTGTGCTGTTCATCTAATAAACCTTATCTCTAAACTACCAAGAGGTCATAAATAGAGTTGAGCGAACACCTGGATGTTCGGGTTCGAGAAGTTCGGCCGAACATCCCGGAAATGTTCGGGTTCGGGATCCGAACCCGATCCGAACTTCGTCCCGAACCCGAACCCCATTGAAGTCAATGGGGACCCGAACTTTTCGGCACTAAAAAGGCTGTAAAACAGCCCAGGAAAGAGCTAGAGGGCTGCAAAAGGCAGCAACATGTAGGTAAATCCCCTGCAAACAAATGTGGATAGGGAAATGAATTAAAATAAAAATTAAATAAATAAAAATTAACCAAAATCAATTGGAGAGAGGTTCCATAGCAGAGAATCTGGCTTCCCGTCACCCACCACTGGAACAGTCCATTCTCAGATATTTAGGCCCCGGCACCCAGGCAGAGGAGAGAGGTCCCGTAACAGAGAATCTGTCTTCATGTCAGCAGAGAATTAGTCTGCATGTCATAGCAGAGAATGAGGCTTCACGTCAGCCACCACTGCAACAGTCCATTGGCATATATTTAGGCCCAGCACCCAGGCAGAGGAGGGAGGTCCCGTAACAGAGAATCTGTCTTCATGTCAGCAGAGAATTAGTCTGCATGTCATAGCAGAGAATGAGGCTTCACGTCAGCCACCACTGCAACAGTCCATTGGCATATATTTAGGCCCAGCACACACACAGGCAGAGGAGAGAGGTCCCGTAACAGAGAATCTGGCTTCATGTCAGCAGAGAATCAGTCTGCATGTCATAGCAGAGAATGAGGCTTCACGTCAGCCACCACTGCAACAGTCCATTGGCATATATTTAGGCCCAGCACACACACAGGCAGAGGAGAGAGGTCCCGTAACAGAGAATCTGGCTTCATGTCAGCAGAGAATCAGTCTGCATGTCATAGCAGAGAATGAGGCTTCACGTCAGCCACCACTGCAACAGTCCATTGGCATATATTTAGGCCCAGCACACACACAGGCAGAGGAGAGAGGTCCCGTAACAGAGAATCTGGCTTCATGTCAGCAGAGAATCAGTCTGCATGTCATAGCAGAGAATGAGGCTTCACGTCAGCCACCACTGCAACAGTCCATTGACATATATTTAGGCCCAGCACACACACAGGCAGAGGAGAGAGGTCCCGTAACAGAGGATCTGGCTTCATGTCAGCAGAGAATCAGTCTGCATGTCATAGCAGAGAATCAGGCTTCACGTCAGCTACCACTGCAACAGTCCATTGTCATAAATTTAGGCCCAGCACCCAGGCAGAGGAGAGAGGTCCCGTAACAGACAATCTGGCTTCATGTCAGCAGAGAATTAGTCTGCATGTCATAGCAGAGAATGAGGCTTCACGTCAGCCACCACTGCAACAGTCCATTGGCATATATTTAGGCCTAGCACACAGGCAGAGGAGAGAGGTCCCGTAACAGACAATCTGGCTTCATGTCAGCAGAGAATCAGTCTGCATGTCATAGCAGAGAATCAGGCTTCACGTCACCCACAACTGCAACAGTCCATTGGCATATATTTAGGCCTAGCACACAGGCAGAGCAGAGAGGTCCCGTAACAGACAATCTGGCTTCATGACAGCAGAGAATCAGTCTGCATGTCATAGCAGAGAATGAGGCTTCACGTCACCCACCACTGCAACAGTCCATTGGCATATATTTAGGCCTAGCACACAGGCAGAGCAGAGAGGTCCCGTAACAGATGATCTGGCTTCATGTCAGCAGAGAATCAGTCTGCATGTCATAGCAGAGAATGAGGCTTCACGTCAGCCACCACTGCAACAGTCCATTGGCATATATTTAGGCCTAGCACACAGGCAGAGGAGAGAGGTCCCGTAACAGACAATCTGGCTTCATGTCAGCAGAGAATCAGTCTGCATGTCATAGCAGAGAATGAGGCTTCACGTCACCCACCACTGCAACAGTCCATTGGCATATATTTAGGCCTAGCACACAGGCAGAGCAGAGAGGTCCCGTAACAGACAATCTGGCTTCATGACAGCAGAGAATCAGTCTGCATGTCATAGCAGAGAATGAGGCTTCACGTCACCCACCACTGCAACAGTCCATTGGCATATATTTAGGCCTAGCACACAGGCAGAGCAGAGAGGTCCCGTAACAGACGATCTGGCTTCATGTCAGCAGAGAATCAGTCTGCATGTCATAGCAGAGAATGAGGCTTCACGTCAGCCACCACTGCAACAGTCCATTGGCATATATTTAGGCCTAGCACACAGGCAGAGGAGAGAGGTCCCGTAACAGACAATCTGGCTTCATGTCAGCAGAGAATCAGTCTGCATGTCATAGCAGAGAATGAGGCTTCACGTCACCCACCACTGCAACAGTCCATTGGCATATATTTAGGCCTAGCACACAGGCAGAGCAGAGAGGTCCCATAACAGACAATCTGGCTTCATGACAGCAGAGAATCAGTCTGCATGTCATAGCAGAGAATGAGGCTTCACGTCACCCACCACTGCAACAGTCCATTGGCATATATTTAGGCCTAGCACACAGGCAGAGCAGAGAGGTCCCGTAACAGACAATCTGGCTTCATGTCAGCAGAGAATCAGTCTGCATGTCATAGCAGAGAATCAGGCTTCACGTCAGCCACCACTGCAACAGTCCATTGTCATAAATTTAGGCCCAGCACCCAGGCAGAGGAGAGAGGTCCCGTAACAGACAATCTGGCTTCATGTCAGCAGAGAATTAGTCTGCATGTCATAGCAGAGAATCAGGCTTCATGTCAGCCACCACTGCAACAGTCCATTGGCATATATTTAGGCCTAGCACACAGGCAGAGGAGAGGTTCATTCAACTTTGGGTAGCCTCGCAATATAATGGTAAAATGAAAATAAAAATAGGATTGAATGAGGAAGTGCCCTGGAGTCCAATAATATATGGTTATGGGGAGGTAGTTAATGTCTAATCTGGACAAGGGACGGACAGGTCCTGTGGGATCCATGCCTGGTTCATTTTTATGAACGTCAGCTTGTCCACATTGGCTGTAGACAGGCGGCTGCGTTTGTCTGTAATGACGCCCCCTGCCGTGCTGAATACACGTTCAGACAAAACGCTGGCTGCCGGGCAGGCCAGCACCTCCAAGGCATAAAAGGCTAGCTCTGGCCACGTGGACAATTTAGAGACCCAGAAGTTGAATGGGGCCGAACCATCAGTCAGTACGTGGAGGGGTGTGCACACGTACTGTTCCACCATGTTAGTGAAATGTTGCCTCCTGCTAACACGTTGCGTATCAGGTGGTGGTGCAGTTAGCTGTGGCGTGTTGACAAAAGTTTTCCACATCTCTGCCATGCTAACCCTGCCCTCAGAGGAGCTGGCCGTGACACAGCTGCCTTGGCGACCTCTTGCTCCTCCTCTGCCTTGGCCTTGGGCTTCCACTTGTTCCCCTGTGACATTTGGGAATGCTCTCAGTAGCGCGTCTACCAACGTGCGCTTGTACTCGCGCATCTTCCTATCACGCTCCAGTGCAGGAAGTAAGGTGGGCACATTGTCTTTGTAGCGTGGATCCAGCAGGGTGGCAACCCAGTAGTCCGCACAGGTTAAAATGTGGGCAACTCTGCTGTCGTTGCGCAGGCACTGCAGCATGTAGTCGCTCATGTGTGCCAGGCTGCCCAGGGGTAAGGACAAGCTGTCCTCTGTGGGAGGCGTATCGTCATCGTCCTGCCTTTCCCCCCAGCCACGCACCAGTGATGGACCCGAGCTGCGTTGGGTGCCACCCCGCTGTGACCATGCTTCATCCTCATCCTCCTCCACCTCCTCCTCATCCTCGTCCTCCTCGTCCTCCAGTAGTGGGCCCTGGCTGGCCACATTTGTACCTGGCCTCTGCTGTTGCCAAAAACCTCCCTCTGAGTCACTTCGAAGAGACTGGCCTGAAAGTGCTAAAAATGACCCCTCTTCCTCCTCCTCCTCCTCCTCCTGGGCCACCTCCTCTTCCATCATCGCCCTAAGTGTTTTCTCAAGGAGACATAGAAGTGGTATTGTAACGCTGATAACGGTGTCATCGCCACTGGCCATGTTGGTGGAGTACTCGAAACAGCGCAACAGGGCACACAGGTCTCGCATGGAGGCCCAGTCATTGGTGGTGAAGTGGTGCTGTTCTGTAGTGCGACTGACCCGTGCGTGCTGCAGCTGAAACTCCACTATGGCCTGCTGCTGCTCGCACAGTCTGTCCAGCATGTGCAAGGTGGAGTTCCACCTGGTGGGCACGTCGCATATGAGGCGGTGAGCGGGAAGGCCGAAGTTACGCTGTAGCGCAGACAGGCGAGCAGCAGCAGGATGTGAACGCCGGAAGCGCGAACAGACGGCCCGCACTTTATGCAGCAGCTCTGACATGTCGGGGTAGTTGTGAATGAACTTCTGCACCACCAAATTCAGCACATGCGCCAAGCAAGGGATTTGCGTCAAATTGGCTAGTCCCAGAGCTGCAACGAGATTTCGCCCATTATCACACACCACCAGGCCGGGCTTGAGGCTCACCGGCAGCAACCACTCGTCGGTCTGTTGTTCAATACCCCGCCACAACTCCTGTGCGGTGTGGGGCCTGTCCCCCAAACATATGAGTTTCAGAATGGCCTGCTGACGTTTACCCCGGGCTGTGCTGAAGTTGGTGGTGAAGGTGTGTGGCTGACTGGATGAGCAGGTGGAAGAAGAGGAGGAGGAAGCCGAGAAGGAGGAGGTGGCAACAGGAGGCAAAGAATGTTGCCCTGCGATCCTTGGCGGCGGAAGGACGTGCGCCAAACAGCTCTCCGCCTGGGGCCCAGCTGCCACTACATTTACCCAGTGTGCAGTTAGGGAGATATAGCGTCCCTGGCCGTGCTTACTGGTCCACGTATCTGTGGTTAGGTGGACCTTGCTACAGATGGCGTTGCGCAGTGCACACTTGATTTTATCGGATACTTGGTTGTGCAGGGAAGGCACGGCTCTCTTGGAGAAGTAGTGCCGGCTGGGAACAACATACTGTGGGACAGCAAGCGACATGAGCTGTTTGAAGCTGTCTGTGTCCACCAGCCTAAATGACAGCATTTCATAGGCCAGTAGTTTAGAAATGCTGGCATTCAGGGCCAGGGATCGAGGGTGGCTAGGTGGGAATTTACGCTTTCTATCAAATGTTTGTGAGATGGAGAGCTGAACGCTGGCGTGTGACATGGTTGAGACGCTTGGTGACGGAGGTGGTGGTGGTGGTGTTGGTGGTACATCCCCTGTTTGCTGGGCGGCAGGTGCCAACGTTCCTCCAGAGGCGGAGGAAGAGGCCGAGGCGGCAGCAGCAGAAGAGGTAGCAGGGGGAGCCTGAGTGACTTCCTTGGTTTTAAGGTGTTTACTCCACTGCAGTTCATGCTTTGCATGCAGGTGCCTGGTCATGCAGGTTGTGCTCAGGTTCAGAACGTTAATGCCTCGCTTCAGGCTCTGATGGCACAGCGTGCAAACCACTCGGGTCTTGTCGTCAGCACATTGTTTGAAGAAGTGCCATGCCAGGGAACTCCTTGAAGCTGCCTTTGGGGTGCTCGGTCCCAGATGGCGGCGGTCAGTAGCAGACGGAGTCTCTTGGCGGCGGGTGTTCTGCTTTTGCCCACTGCTCCCTCTTTTGCTACGCTGTTGGCTCGGTCTCACCACTGCCTCTTCCTCCGAACTGTGAAAGTCAGTGGCACGACCTTCATTCCATGTGGGGTCTAGGACCTCATCGTCCCCTGCATCGTCTTCCACCCAGTCTTGATCCCTGACCTCCTGTTCAGTCTGCACACTGCAGAAAGACGCAGCAGTTGGCACCTGTGTTTCGTCATCATCAGAGACATGCTGAGGTGGTATTCCCATGTCCTCATCATCAGGAAACATAAGTGGTTGTGCGTCAGTGCATTCTATGTCTTTCACCGCTGGGGAAGGGCTAGGTGGATGCCCTTGGGAAACCCTGCCAGCGGAGTCTTCAAACAGCATAAGAGACTGCTGCATAACTTGAGGCTGAGACAGTTTCCCTGGTATGCATGGGGGTGATGTGACAGACTGATGGGGTTGGTTTTCAGGCGCCATCTGTGCGCTTTCTGCAGAAGACTGGGTGGGAGATAATGTGAACGTGCTGGATCCACTGTCGGCCACCCAATTGACTAATGCCTGTACCTGCTCAGGCCTTACCATCCTTAGAACGGCATTGGGCCCCACCATATATCGCTGTAAATTCTGGTGGCTACTGGGACCTGAGGTAGTTGGTACACTAGGACGTGTGGATGTGGCAGAACGGCCACGTCCTCTCCCAGCACCAGAGGGTCCACTAACACCACCACGACCATGTCCACGTCCGCGTCCCTTACTAGATGTTTTTCTCATTGTTATGGTTCACCACAACAACAAATATATTATTTGGCCCAATGTATTGTATTCAAATTCAGCGGGATATAAATTTGAGGCCTAGTATTTAGGCGCTGGGTGACCGGTATGGATTTAGTGACAGAATTAGACTTGGAAATGCACAGAAGCGTGTGTGTGTGAAGTTATTCTGAATGACCCAATGTGCACCTTGAATATTATATACCCTTTTAGGGATAGATTTCAAATAGCTCTGATATAGCAGAAACCACTAAATTATGAAATTGCTAAATTGGGAATTGTATTTCAACCCAGAACAAAAAATGTGCTTTGACGGACACTAAATAACTTTCCCAGCCACAACAGGACAGCGTTAACGAGAGATTTAGCAGGATATAAATTTGAGGCCTAGTATTTAGGCGCTGGGTGACAGGTATGGGTTTAGTGACAGAATTAGACTTAGAAATACACAGTAGCGGGTGTGTGTGAAGTTATTCTGAATGACCCAATGTGCACCTTGAATATTATATACCCTTTTAGGGATAGATTTCAAATAGCTCTGATATAGCAGAAACCACTAAATTATGAAATTGCTAAATTGGGAATTGTATTTCAACCCAGAACAAAAAATGTGCTTTGACGGACACTAAATAACTTTCCCAGCCACAACAGGACAGCGTTAACGAGAGATTTAGCAGGATATAAATTTGAGGCCTAGTATTTAGGCGCTGGGTGACAGGTATGGGTTTAGTGACAGAATTAGACTTAGAAATACACAGTAGCGGGTGTGTGTGAAGTTATTCTGAATGACCCAATGTGCACCTTGAATATTATATACCCTTTTAGGGATAGATTTCAAATAGCTCTGATATAGCAGAAACCACTAAATTATGAAATTGCTAAATTGGGAATTGTATTTCAACCCAGAACAAAAAATGTGCTTTGACGGACACTAAATAACTTTCCCAGCCACAACAGGACAGCGTTAACGAGAGATTTAGCAGGATATAAATTTGAGGCCTAGTATTTAGGCGCTGGGTGACAGGTATGGGTTTAGTGACAGAATTAGACTTAGAAATACACAGTAGCGGGTGTGTGTGAAGTTATTCTGAATGACCCAATGTGCACCTTGAATATTATATACCCTTTTAGGGATAGATTTCAAATAGCTCTGATATAGCAGAAACCACTAAATTATGAAATTGCTAAATTGGGAATTGTATTTCAACCCAGAACAAGAAATGTGCTTGAACGGACACTAAATAACTCGCCCAGCTACAGCACTAAGGACAGATTTAGCTGGATATAAATTTGAGGCCTAGTATTTAGGCGCTGGGTGACAGGTATGGGTTTAGTGACAGAATTAGACTTGGAAATGCACAGTAGCGGGTGTGTGAAGTTATTCTGAATGTCCCTATGTGCACCTTCAATATGATCTACCCTTTTAGGGATAGATTTCAAATAGCTCTGATATAGCAGAAACCACTAAATTATGAAATTGCTAAATTGGGAATTGTATTTCAACCCAGAACAAGAAATGTGCTTGAACGGACACTAAATAACTCGCCCAGCTACAGCACTAAGGACAGATTTAGCTGGATATAAATTTGAGGCCTAGTATTTAGGCGCTGGGTGACAGGTATGGGTTTAGTGACAGAATTAGACTTGGAAATGCACAGTAGCGGGTGTGTGAAGTTATTCTGAATGTCCCTATGTGCACCTTCAATATGATCTACCCTTTTAGGGATAGATTTCAAATAGCTCTGATATAGCAGAAACCACTAAATTATGAAATTGCTAAATTGGGAATTGTATTTCAACCCAGAACAAGAAATGTGCTTGAACGGACACTAAATAACTCGCCCAGCTACAGCACTAACGACAGATTTAGCTGGATATGAATTTGAGGCCTAGTATTTAGGCGCTGGGTGACAGGTATGGGTTTAGTGACAGAATTAGACTTGGAAATGCACAGTAGCGGGTGTGTGAAGTTATTCTGAATGACCCTATGTGCACCTTGAATATTATATACCCTTTTAGGGATAGATTTCAAATAGCTCTGATACAGCAGAAACCACTAAATTTTTAAATTGCTAAATTGGGAATTGTATTTCAACCCAGAACAAAAAATGTGCTTTGACGGACACTAAATAACTTTCCCAGCCACAACAGGACAGCGGTAACGAGAGATTTAGCGGGATATAAATTTGAGGCCTAGTATTTAGGCGCTGCGTGACCGGTATGGATTTAGTGACAGAATTAGACTGGGATATGGCCAAAAAATAACCACACTATTGCTGGTTAAATGCACTTGGTGATGGGCGCAGCTTGCCCCTGATGTAGTATATGGCCAAAAAATGAACAGACTATTGCTGGTTAAATGCACTTGGTGTCACAGCTTGACCAACCACACTACTGAGGGTTAAATGCACTTGGTGACGGGCGCAGCTTGCCCCTGATGTTGTATATGGCCAAAAAATGAACAGACTATTGCTGGTTAAATGCACTTGGTGACGGGCGCAGCTTGCCCCTGATTTAGTATATGGCCAAAAAATGAACAGACTATTGCTGGTTAAATGCACTTGGTGTGATAGCTTGACCAACCACACTACTGAGGGTTAAATGCACTTGGTGACGGGCGCAGCTTGCCCCTGATGTAGTATATGGCCAAAAAATAAACAGACTATTGCTGGTTAAATGCACTTGGTGTGACAGCTTCACCCTGATGTAGGCTTTAGCCAAAAAACAAACGCACCATTGAGGGTTAAATGCACTTGGTGACAGGCGCAGCTTGCCCCTGATGTAGTATATGGCCAAAAAATAAACAGACTATTGCTGGTTAAATGCACTTGGTGTGACAGCTTCACCCTGATGTAGGCTTTAGCCAAAAAACAACCACACCATTGAGGGTTAAATGCACTTGGTCGCAGCTTGTGCTGGCGCACCACAAGACACAAAATGGCCGCCGATCACCCCAGAAAAATGTGACTGACAAACGGTCTGGGCAGCCTAAAAACAGTGAGCAATTGAGGATCAGCAGCTCAATGATCCACAGCTGCAGATCGATCAGTTAATCAAGTCCTTTGGAGGAGTTAATCTGCCTAATCTCGCCCTACTGTCGCAGCCGCAACCTCTCCCTACGCTAATCAGAGCAGAGTGACGGGCGGCGCTATGTGACTCCAGCTTAAATAGAGGCTGGGTCACATGGTGCTCTGGCCAATCACAGCCATGCCAATAGTAGGCATGGCTGTGATGGCCTCTTGGGGCAAGTAGTATGACGCTTGTTGATTGGCTGCTTTGCAGCCTTTCAAAAAGCGCCAAGAAAGCGTCACAAAAGCGCGAAGAAAGCGACGAACACCGAACCCGAACCCGGACTTTTACGAAAATGTCCGGGTTCGGGTCCGTGTCACGGTTCGAGTTCGCTCATCCCTAGTCATAAACACTTATTTAAGCCACATTCTTATCCGTCAGAGTGCAGAGATAAGGAGCCCCTCTACTCCCCAACTGATGGAAAAGAAAGAATATCCACAATCTGCTACTAGAGCATTTCAGCTATGTTTAGAAAAAATGACTCCATATATTTTTTTTATGAAGACCAATAAAAAAAAAAGAATTTTAGCTCAAAATGAGTAAAATGCAGTAATAAAATGTGTATATAGCCTTTAATGAAGAGATAATAGTGCAGTATATGAGTGTGAACATTATTCTTTAGGTCATACATTATAAAGTACTGTAGGATGCAATTTTTGTTTAACCTTTTCTCAATGTAAAACTTTTTAATTTTCTTTTTAACATTTTCTTTTGAATCACTAGGAATCAATATATTTCAATTTTCAACAATTTCTGGAGTGTCCATCTTAAGGGTCCATTCACACATCCGCAAAATGGGTCCGCATCTGTTCTGAAATTTTGCAGAACATGTGCGGATTAGTGATGAGTGAGCATGCGTGGCCGAATACCTGTTTGGCTCGAGCATTGCTCAGCAGATCCAAGTGCTTGGCTGAATAATTTGGGGGCTCGAATACAATTTAATACAATGGAAGTCAAGGGGAGAGAACCAGGCACCCCCTGATCAGAAGACAAGAGGATGTCTGGTTCATAAAAAAAGATTAGAAATTGATGGAAACCCCATCAAAATGGTTTAGCAACAGCATTAAAAGGATAGCTGGATGCATCTTAGACTCCTATTAAGTACGACATACAATAGACAACCACACAAAGCCTATATGCCAAAATCCAGATATGTGCCCAATTTATCCATGAGACAGATAACAGCCAGCATACCTTATGATGGCAGTTTTGTGTAGTGATGTCTGGTTCAAGAATGAATTGTTCTTTTGAATGGATTCAGTTCACTGAACCGGAGGAGTCGATTCCTCTGACTGAGCGGATCCGTGTGAAACAGCTCAGTCATATAGCAGAGCAGAGAGATGCCGCAGCAGAGAGGAGCGTAATCTGATCCTAGAGTGGAAGTAGGCTTCTGCAAGCCCCTCCCCTCCCCCCTGCAACCAATCTGAGCTGACGCAAGCACTAGCAGCACTGAGTCACACAAGTCACACACAGTGCACTGAGTCAAATCAAATGAGTCTACTAGTTAAAAGAATCTAAAGATTCTACTTAGTTAGAGACTCATTTGATTCTTTGAGTTTAACCACTTCAGCCCCCCTAGCTGAAACACCCTTAATGACCAGACCACTTTTTACACTTCTGCACTACACTACTTTCACAATTTATTGCTCGGTCATGCAACTTACCACCCAAATAAATTTTACCTCCTTTTCTTCTCACTAATAGAGCTTTCATTTGGTGGTATTTCATTGCTGCTGACATTTTTACTTTTTTTGTTATTAATCAAAATTTAACAAAATTTTTGCAAAAAATCAAATTTTTTTCACTTTCAGTTGTAATTTTTTTTTTTTTAAAAACAACATCCATATATACATTTTTCACAAAATGTATTGTTCTACATGTCTTTGATTAAAAAAAAATGTTTGGGTGAAAAAAATGGTTTGGGTAAAAGTTATAGCATTTACAAACTATGGTACAAAAATGTGAATTTCCGCTTTTTGAAGCAGCTCTGACTTTCTGAGCACCTGTCATGTTTCCCGAGGTTCTACAATGCCCAGACAGTAGAAAAACCCCACAAATGACCCCATTTCGGAAAGTAGACACCCTAAGGTATTCGCTGATGGGCATAGTGAGTTCATAGAACTTTTTATTTTTTGTCACAAGTTAGCGGAAAATTATGATTTTTTTTATTTATTTTTTTCCTTACAAAGTCTCATATTCCACTAACTTGTGACAAAAAATAAAAACTTCCATGAACTCACTATACCTTGGGGTGTCTTCTTAACAAAATGGGGTCACTTGTGGGGTAGTTATAATGCCCTGGCTTTTTAGGGGCCCAAATGCGTGCAAAGTAGTTTGAAATTAAAATCTGTAAAAAATGGCCTGTGAAACCCGAAAGGTGCTCTTTGGAATGTGGGCCCCTTTGCCCACCTAGGCTGCAAAAAAGTGTCACACGTGTGGTATCTCCATACTCAGGAGAAGTTGGGGAATGTGTTTTGGGGTGTCATTTTACATATACCCATGCTGAGTAAGATAAATATCTTGGTCAAGTGCCAACTTTGTTTAAAAAAAATGGGAAAAGATGTCTTTTGCCGAGATATTTCTCTCACCCAGCATGGGTATATGTAAAATGACACCCCAAAACACATTCCCCAACTTCTCCTGAGTTTGGCGATACCACATGTGTGACACCTTTTTGCAGCCTAGGTGGGCAAAGGGGTCCACATTCCAAAGAGCACCTTTTGGATTTCACAGGCCATTTTTTTACAGATTTTGATTTCAAACTACTTCGCATGTATTTTGGCCCCTAAAATGCCAGGGCAGTATAACTGCCCCATAAGTGACCCCATTTTGGAAAGAAGACACCCCAAGGTATTCCGTGAGGGGCATGGCGAGTTCCTAGAATTTTTTTATTTTTTGTCACAAGTTCGTGGAATATGAGACTTTGTAATAAAAAAATAAAATAAAAAGAAATCATCATTTTCCACTAACTGACAAAGTGACAAAAAATAAAAAATTCTAGGAACTCGCCATGCCCCTCACGGAATACCTTGGGGTGTCTTCTTTCCAAAATGGGGTCACTTGTGGGGTAGTTATACTGCCCTGGCATTTTAGGGGCCCATATGCATGAGAAGTAGTTTGAAATCAAAATCTGTAAAAAATGCCCTGTGAAATCCTAAAGGTGCTCTTTGGAATGTGGGCCCATTTGCCCACCTAGGCTGCAAAAAAGTATCACACATGTGGTATCGCCATACTCAGGAGAAGTTGGGGAATGTGTTTTGGGGTGTCATTTTACATATACCCATGCTGGGTGAGCGAAATATCTCGGCAAAAGATATTTCTCTCACCCAGCATGGGTATATGTAAAATGACACCCCAAAACACATTCCCCAACTTCTCCTGAGTACGGCGATACCACATGTGTGACACTTTTTTGCAGCCTAGGTGGGCAAAGGTGCCAAATTCCTTTTTGGAGGGCATTTTTAAACATTTGGATCCCAGACTTCTTCTCACGCTTTAGGGCCCCTAAAAAGCGTGAGAAGAATAAATACCCCACATGTGACCCCATTTGGGAAAGAAGACACCCTAAGGTATTCAATGAGGGGCCTGGCGAGTTCATAGAATTTTTTCTTTTTTGCATAAGTTACCGGAATTTTTTTTTTTTTATATTTTTTTCTCACAAAGTCTCACTTTCCGCTAACTTGGGACAAAAATTTCAATCTTTCATGGACTCAATATGCCCCTCAGCGAATACCTTGGGGTGTCTTCTTTCCAAAATGGGGTCAGTTGTGGGGTGTTTGTACTGCCCTGGCATTTGAGGGTCTCCGCAGTCATTACATGTATGGCCAGCATTAGGAGTTTCTGCTATTCTCCTTATATTGAGCATACAGGTAATGAGATTTTTTTTTTTTCGTTCAGCCTCTGGGCTGAAAGAAAAAAATGAACGGCACAATGATTAATGTGGATGAAAAAATCTCTGCCCAAAAAAAAAAAATAGAGGGGAAAGGCGTCTGCCAGGACATAGGAGCTTCGCCCAACATCCATACCCACTTAGCTCGTATGCCCTGGCAAACCTGATTTCTCCATTCACATCAATCGATGTGGATGAATAAATCATTGCCGGGATTTTTTTTTAAATATATACAAAGTGTTTGCTAAAGCATATGAACACGGCCGCCTCCTCAGCTCATATGCCTCGGCAAACATATCTTTTACTGCAGAGGAGAAATCTCGTCTTGCAGCGCCGCATACACCGACTTTTGTGTAATCTGACAGCAGCGCAATGCTTCTATCAGAATGCACATCAGTGCTGCAGCTAATCGATTGGTTGGTCCACCTGGAAGGTAAAAAAAAAAAAAAAAAATGAAAAAACCAGGCCGCAACGCAATACATTTTATTAACTTTATAATAACCTTTGAACAGAACATATAAACTTTATCTAACTTTTGGAACTGAACATTAACTTTTTTGATTACTGGTGTTTTTTTTTTACCTTTATAGGACAAACCTCTCTTTCCCCATGGGACAATGTGCAAAGCGCAAATCGCCCAAAGATGTGGCGAAGTGCATTATGCACTTTGTCCCAGGTGAAAGGAGAGGTTTGCAGCAGCTGTGTGTGAATGGGCCCTAATAGCCCTGTGTGCCTGTCCTGTGAGATGTGATCCCTATGCTAAGTGTACCTGTGTGGTACTTCCAGAAACACTTCCCTAAGCATAGGGCAGGGTGGTCAGGGCAGTCAGGACAGAAATAGCGGGTGTCACGCCTTATTCCACTCCTGCTACAAACACAACATCTTTTTCGGGGTGACGGTTGGGTTGAGGTACCAGCAACGACATTGGGGAAATGTCGCTCGTGTAGATGGCTAACTACACTGGTGGATGGGGCCACGGAACCTCCTGGATACAGGAGGTTCTCGATGATCTCTTCCTGAAATTTGAGGAAGGATCGTGTTCTCCCAGCCTTACTGTAGAGAACAAAACTATTATACAGAGCCAATTGAATTAAATATACAGACACCTTCTTATACCAGCGTCTGGTGCGTCGGGAAACTAAATACGGAGCCAACATCTGGTCATTGAAGTCCGCCCCTCCCATGTGAAGGTTATAGTCATGGACTGAGAGGGGCTTTTCAATGACACTGGTTGCTCGCTCAATTTGGATTGTCGTGTCTGCGTGAATGGAGGAGAGCATGTAAACGTCACGCTTGTCTCTCCATTTCACCGCGAGCAGTTCTTGGTTACACAAGGCAGCCCTCTCCCCCCTTGCAAGACAGGTGGTAATGAGCCATTGGGGGAAGCCCATGCAACTAGTTTGCGCGATGCCACAGCAGCCAATCTGTTCTAGAAACAAATGCCTGAAGAGGGCCACACTTGTGTAGAAATTGTCCACATAAAGATGGTATCCCTTGCCAAATAAGGGTGACGCCAAGTCCCAGATTGTCTTCCCACTGCTCCCCAGGTAGTCAGTTTTGATCACTTACAGATACTATAAAAGTACAAATGTTGATTAGCAATACGCTAATCAGCGAATAAGTGACTGTGGTGAGGTGGGCTGGGCGCTAAATAATCGCTAAACTACCTAACCAAGGAGCCTAAATTATCCCTAAAACCTAACAGTCAATACCAGTGGGGAAAAAAAGGGACAGTTTACACTGATCACTTTTTTCCCTTTCACAGTGATTGACATGGGCAAGAAGGGGTGATCAAGGGGTTAATTGAGATGCAGGGGGGTGATCTGGGGCTATGTGTGGTGTTTGGTGCTACTCACTGTGAGATTTTAAAAATCTCATCATTGGCTGGCAGGCTGGTGACGTGACCCCCTTCTAACTTTTGCCAGCCTGCGATGCGCATGCGCGGGCCGGCTCAGACCGAAATCTTGCGTCTCACGAGATGACGTACGGATGCGTCCAGGAGGAATGAATTGACCGCCTCCCGGACGCATCCGTGCGTTAGGCGGTCGGGAGGTAGTTAAAGAACCGTCAGTCACTAGAACATTTTACACTGAGGCTAATGCTTTTGTTGCAGCAGTGATGAGGTTAAGGTACAGACAGTCAGCAGAGAGATAAGAGAAGTGACATGACACAGAGTTTAGATTACAGGTTGAATTAACCCTTTAGGATCAAATTGGCTTCTTAAGGAGATATATATGTTAAAGGCATCCCTTCTTCTGAAACTTCTGTCTCATTCAGTAGCTATATAAATAAGGGTGGGTTCACACTAGTTATTTTCCTGTATGGACTGTGGACTATTTTATTATCAGCCAGTGTTACTGTTATCAACTTAGCCAGGGGAGCCCCCAGGAATTTTGTCTGGGGGGGGCCGAAAGGCAAAAGAATGTGGCATGTGTAGTGCGCTGTGCTAATTCAATTTTTCAAAGCGCCCTTTATATTTAAAACTGCAGGGATGGGGTGTAGTGTGTTGCACTGATTCTTTTACTTGTCGATTCTAAAAGCTCTGTAGGAAAATAACAATGCGTGAAAAAAAAATTGGGCCCCGTCCATTATTAAAAGCCCCTCCTACATATAATAGGCCACTCCTAACAAACACTGTACAGCTGACATTCTATAGTTGCGGCCTGTCTCTACACATCATACGGAGAGAGGGGGAGGTCTGTCCTGGCTGCACTGCCTGCTTCAATTCATACAATAAACAGCTGGCTGCAGCCAGGAAGCTCCTCCGCTCTCCTCCCTCCCTAGATCCTGCTCAAGGTTCCCCCAACCATCTGCCTGCTGCCCCCTTTGGCTGTCCTCACCCAGCTCTGAATCCTCCTTCTGCAAATGGCAGGGGGAGGAGGCAGAGCATCTCCTCTCCTACATAGCGCCCCATACCTCTTACATCCAGTGATGTCACCTTTGTTGTAGACGTTCTCTTTCCTCATCTTCTCCATTCAGACCAGACCGTCATGGTGATTTTTCAGCCATCTCCCGTCTCTGCAGAGATTAACAAACAGACATTAGTTTCCCATATTTCCATCATCTTCACATCTTGAACACCCTTTCCTGCCATCCCCAATACTGTGCCCGCTGTGCCCCAAATACTATACTGCAGAAACAGTCCCCCTGGAAATACTACTACCACACAGATAGTGCCCCAATACTGTGCCCTCTGTGCCCCCAATACTATACTGCAGAAACAGTCCCCCTGGAAATACTGCTACCACACAGATGGTGCCCCAATACTGTGCCCGCTGTGCCCCCATTACTATACTGCAGAAACAGTCCCCCTGGAAATACTACTACCACAGATAGTGCCCCCTTCAACAATTATTGGCACACAGTGCTCTAAAAAAATAACTGCGCCCAGAAACTAATAGTATAAAGATAATGTCCCCCAAAAATTATTGTACCCCCGCTTAGTGCCCGCTGTTGAGCTAATGTCCCCATAATGTATGCCAGTATAAAATACCCCTATATAGTGCCCCAGTAAATGCCCTCATAGTGCTCCTCTCCCCTTCCCCATAGTGTCGCCCATAATATGCCAGTAAAAAATGCCCCTTCTAAGTGCCACCATATGCCCCAATAGTGCTCCTCTCCCCCATAGTGCCTACCATAATGTGCCAGTAAAAAAAATGCCCCCTTAGTGCCACCAGATGCCATAATGCCCCCATAATGTGCCAATAAGAATAAAGGCCCCTTTAGAGCCCCCACTTCCCCTTAGTGCCCCCAAATAATGCCCCTATAGTGCCACCAGATGCCCCATAGTGCCATTCTCCCCTATAGTGCCCCCCATAATGTGTCAAAAAAAGCCCCTTTAGAGCCCCCATAGTGCTCCTCTCCCCCATGGTGCCCCCCAAATAATGCCCCTATAGTGCCACCAGATGCCACCTAGTGCCGTTCTCCCCTTATAGTGCCCCCCATAATGTGTAAAAAAAAAAAAGCCCCTTTTGAGCCCCCGTAGTGCTCCTCTCCCCCATGGTGCCCCCCAAATAATGCCCCTATAGTGCCACTAGATGACCCTAGTGCCGTTCGCTCCTATAGTGCCCCCCATAATGTGTAAAAAAAAAAAGCCCCTTTAGAGCCCCCCATAGTGCCATTCTCCCCTTTAGTGCCCCCATAGTGTTGTTCTCCCCTTTACTGCCCCCCATAGTTCCGATCTCCCCTTTAGTGCCCCCATAGTGCCGTTCTCCCCTTTACTGCCCTCCATAGTGCCGTTCTCCCCTTTACTGCCCCCCATAGTGCTGTTCTCCCCTTTAGTGCCCCTATAGTGCCGTTCTCCCCTTTACTGCCTCCCATAGTGCCGTTCTCCACTTTACTGCCCTCCATAGTGCCGTTCTCCCTAAGGACAGTGATACAGATGGATTAGATATGGAGATGAGTGCTTCCACAATGGAAGCGCTCATCTCCTACTGCCCCCCCGCCTCCACCGCCGCAATTACATCCAGGGCCGGCGCGGCCTGTGGTGATCGGCGGTGCGGCCCTGAAGGATAAAAAAATAAATCATTTTGGCTGGCTGTTCTAGGGGGGGTCCAGACCCGCTGGACCCCCCCTGTAGGTGGGCCACTGAACTTAGCACATACAGTTTTCCCTGTGCATTTACTTCACTTGGTTGTACTGTCAGACAACAATGCACACCAGGGCTCTTGTCCGCTTCCCTTTACTGCCTCACTCAGTCAGAGTTCAGACCAAGTGCCAACTCAGCAAGTGAATTGAAGCATCTGTATCAGCTCAGCAGAGTCAGCTAGTGAACAAAAGATTCAATTCATGAATCAGTTGATTCAAATGAAGCGATTCATGTGAAAGATTCAAACTTCCCATCTCTAGTCTTGTGCACTATGAGATATTCCAAACCAGCTTTTTTTTTTTCTCTTCTTTTATCAAAAGCCCAAAGTCGTGCTCTCTCACCCCATGCAACAAAAACGTGCACTAGGTCACGGTCTATTGCAGGCCCTCTCCGTAAGAGAAGGGCCCCCCACAAACCATTCCCTATCCCTCAGGGGCCAAAGCTCCTGCAAGGGACTGGGACAAATGGCAACCCTCAGCCGAAGCCAAGGGTACACCATCTATGCTCCCGGTTTTCGCCTAGGCTGCCACCCAAGGCGTCAGCCAAGAGCTTCAACAAAGGTCTGGACTCTCTCCGGAGGGAGAGCCCAAGGGGTTTGGCAGGGGGGTGAGGAACCAATGGCCACACACCCCCCTCAGACCTCAAGGGGGGTACCCATAAGGGTGCCACAACCCTGAAAATCCTAGTAAGACACTACAAACGTGTAAAAGTGCACACAGTGAACACAAAAAATAAATAAATAAATGTGTGCCCTTATGGCCCGGCACATTCGACCGGAATTATAAAAATTCCTCATATTTTCAAGGCCAAAGCCAAGCAAATAGAGGTGTGTGCGCTAAAAATGTGAGAAAGAAAAGTGCCGGGCAAATGTGCCATCACTCTGTCGGACAGGGAGGTACCCAGTGAGTTCAGGCACCCCAGGGACACCACCCCAGGGGCACTTACACTTTGGGCTTTCAACACAACCCGGCCTCATGGCTTCGATCCAGCAGAGCTCAAAGGTCACTTCACATAGGTGCGCCACCCATGCTTCATGACCCAGGGTTGCTGTGTGATTCTCCGTTCTGCTTGACAACCATGGCAAGCCACGGTTGGAGTACAGCCTGGAGCGTAGCTCTACAGGAACTGAAGAACAGATTTTTTATTTTTTTTTAAGTTGGGGCGTCAGAAGACGCGGCATAATTGTATTAGACATTTTTTTATGTCCAACACCTCATCATCCACCCTTCTTGTTTTACTATAATACTCTACTTCTTTAAGGAACACAGTAATCTCCTTTTTTTCTTCTGGTTTCAATTCTTCTGAATGTGCTCTTTTCTCTGAGCTTCCTTCACCCACTTCTACTTCTACAGCTTTCCTCTTTATCTCTTTCGATTTCCTTTCATCAGTTTTTCTTACTACAACTTCTTCCTCCATTTTTTCAGCCTCTGTTTCTTTAACATTTACATTTCTTCTTGGACAGTCTTTGAACTGATGCTCCATCCTGTTGCACAAGCTACATTTTTTTTTTTGACAATCTATTATTACATGATGTCTTGCACCACAAACTCTGCATCCATTTTTTTTTTACACAGATCACTCATATGCCCATATCTTCTACATGTTTTACAAAAATTAGGCATCCCGGGGAAAAAAAAATCTCCGTTTACCTTTCCTATTTTAAATCTTGCTGGAGGTGCCATCATACTACATTTTTAAACTTTTTACATTTTACAAACAACTGCCATTTTGAAGTCCAAAAACCAAATTCATTAAAGATCTTACCTTTAGGGATGACAAATTCACAATACAACTGGAGAAAGGTAACAATATCTTCAATATCCACCAATGGTGAATACATTTTAACTACAACCATTTTTTCTTCTCTTGGATAATGCAGAATAATCCAAATTCCTTTCAACCATACATCTGTACAAATAGCCATCACCTCCAAATAATGGTTACAAATACCTGTTGAGGCAAAAACCACATCATAATACCCCTTCCGGGGATAATCCATAATGGCCAATGTCTCTGCTGGCTTGATCCGGAATAAATCCAAAATGATCTCCTTCATAACAAAATATTAGTACTTAATCTCCCGAAATTCTTCAGAGACCACAAATCTCACTGCATTCTGACTTTAGCAAATTCTGGAACCTCTAGAGCTTCATCCTTTTTCACCTCTGCAGTTTCTGCCATCTTCAAAAGAGAAACCTTTACACCCTAGAGTGCAAGGCAATTGCTTCCCATTGCCCAGGGACTAAGCTGCTCCCCAATGACAGCAAAGAGGCAGGACCAAACTTTTCAGAGCAGCCCACCTCCAAGGCCAAGGAGACAGGTACCCCAGGCACCTTCTGACCAAGACCCAATGTATTCCTACACTTGATCATAGCTAAAAGGCTGAGAACCAAACGTGTAGGTTCTACATTATGAGATATTCCAAACCAGCAAGGTTTCAACATAACTTTATTAACGAAAAAACAAAATACAAAAGAGTGAAACCATTTTTGTAAAATAATATAAAAATAAAAAACATATAATTAAATATTAAATTATCAATCAAAATCTGGACATAAATTGCATATGACTTATATATTAATCAAAAGTATAACCTAAATTCAATCTTCTTGTATACACATAATATACTAATTTATCTCTCTCAAAATCACTCATTGCATCTAGATTAATTTTTCGATCTATTGGGTGCACATGATAATAATAAAAAAAACACTTCTTTTATATACAATTTCATTCTGCAAAAATGAAAAAACACAATTATAATCAAATTTTGGATTTTTTTTATTGAATCTATTTTTACTCTCATAGAATCATTATGTTTTTCCTCTTCCATTTCCTCTTCTAATTTCTCTCTTTCCAATTTTCCTACTCCTAATCTTCTCTCCTCCTCTTCCTCCCTTAATTTCTCTGCTTCTAATCTCACTTCTCCTTCTCTCTCTTCTCTCTCTTTAATTAATCTTGCTTTTTCATTTTTGGCTAATCTTTTTATACTTGCTTTTTTCTCTTTTTCTAAATTTTCTTCATCTTTATCTACTCTTTTTATTACTAATCTTCCTTCATCTCTATCTTCATCCCTTCCTTCTTCTCTTTCCTTTCTTTTACTCTCTTCCTTCCTCTTGGAACCTGTGTCTTTTGTTTCTTTTTTACCTCTTTCTTTCCTCTCAGGACAAGAAGAGTACTTATGCCCTACCTGTCCACATAAGTTACATTTTTTATCTCTTTTACAAGTTTCAAATGCATGCCCTATCTCTTCACAGATTGTACACCATTGATAAATGCAATTCATTTTCAAATGCCCATACTGCTTACAGTTTCTAAAAAAAATTGGTATACCATTAAAGAATAGATCTCCATTTACAGCACCAATCTTAAAGTGTCCCGGTGGGAAGATCACCTCCCCCCATCTTTCTCAAAAAAGGTAACAAAAAACCTCCACTTCATTGTCCAAATACCGTACTTATTCAGAACTTTGCCAGCAGAAATTACCTTTTCACAATGTCTCATTAAGAAGGCATAAATGTCTTCTTCCGGTACATATGGGCTGTACATCAACACCGTTATCATCCTCTGTTTCTTTGGAAAATGCGGTATTATTTTTACTCCATCAAGGATAGAGTTAAGTCTATTCTGTTCCAACCGCTTCAATACCACTGCACAAATGTCCTCAGTAACAAAAACCACATCATAAAGTCCCCGCTTCGGGAACTCCAACATGGCTAAGATAAAGTCTTTCTGTATGTCAATGAGTCCCAACAGAACTTCATCCACAAGAAAAGTAAGTCCCTTTTCTTTCTTTCGGGGGTCTTGTAATAAAAAACGGACTCCATTTTTCAACCTCTGGAAAACAGGCACTTCTCCCGAGTCGTGACCATCCGGCTCTGGAACTCCTTCCCGATCAAGGTAACGGACCTCCATCTCTGCCATTCTGCCACACAGCACACCACTGGAACTGGATAGTGACCTTCACCTACCACCAAAAGGCAGCAGGCAGGTAAGGTGATCGCCTCTCATTGCCTGGGGACTAAGCCGCCTGCCCAATAGTAGCGATGGTTAAGACCCTGGCTATAAACCGGGGCCCGCTCCAAAGACCGAGCAGCCAGGTACCCCAGGCACCTCCTGACCAAGACCCAATGTATCCCTACACTTGATCATAGCTAAAAGGCTGAGAACCAAACGTGTAGGTTCTACATTATGAGATTTTCCAAACCAGCTGTCTTATCACTGAAAACCAGTATATCTCAGAATTATTCTGCATCTGTTGGATGGCTTGGGTGGACCTGCACACCTAGATTAATATAATTAGGGTGACAAAAAGTGTTCTGATTGTCCTAACATAATATTAAATAACCTTTCTGTACAGTTTTGTCATGTAAAAACTCATTTGCATAAACATGGGTTTATGGGAAAGACATGCAAATGAGCAGAATCTGCCTTGTTTTTCAGCTATCATAAGACTATGAAAACCCATAGAGGGCAGTATGGAGTTATAAACAGCGCCCTTGGTTTTACAGTCTTATGACAAGTCCAATATTCTTGTCATAAGACTGTAAAATCAATAGAGGGCACTGTTCATAACTCTATAGCACCTTCTATTAGTGTCATAGTCTTCAGACAATATTAGACTATTCTTATGACAAGCTTATTAGCCTTTTGCATGGAAAATTTGTGATTAGAATATTCATGATCTACACTAGGATGAAATCTGACACTGGGTAGTAACTAAATATTTATAATATAAAAAAAAAAAAATATATATATATATATGTATATATAGATATATATATATATATATATATATATATATATATATATATATATATAGCTATATAGCGAATATTATGTGATAATTATGTAGTAAGTCAGTGATAATATCTGACACTGGAAAAGCTGGGTAATAACTCAGTGTAGATGGCAAGTTATTACCCAGCTTTCCCGGTGTCAGATATCATCCGACACTGGGATCGCAAATATTCTATGCAAAAGGCTAATAAGCTCATAAGAATACAGTCTAATATTCTTTTCAGAAGACTATGAAACCAGTAGAGGGTGCTATGGAGTTATAAACAGCACCCTCTATTGGTTTTGCAGTCTTCTGATAAGAATATTAGACATGTCATAAGACTGTAAAACCAATAGAGGGTGCTGTTTATAACTCCATAGCACCCTCTATTGGTTTTCAGATTCTGCTCATTTGCATGTCTTTCCCATAAGCTCATGTTTATGCAAATTAGTTTTTGCATGACAAAACTTTATAGAAAGGTTATTGAATATTATGTTAGGACTATAGGAAAACTTTTTGTCGCCCTAATGATATTGATCTAGGTGCGCAGGTCCACCCAAGCCAACCAATAGATGCAAAATAATCTTAAGGGTTACTGGTCAGTCAGATGAAAGCTGGTTTAGGATATCTTATAATGTGGAACCCACATTTCCCAGGTAAGGATATTGTCACTTACCTGAAGTGTTTATGCACTGTGGTGAGGGACCCCACCCACATCTTGGATATAAATGGCTACTGGACTGGCAAGTGGTCAGTCATTGTCTACCTGAACAGGGACCCCACAGACATGAATGGTGTGCAACACCTGCCAGTGACCTTCTTGTTGGGCAACTCTCAAGCACTCATCTATTACTCTGACATGCCACAGACCTGCAGGAAATGTGGTAGGAAGGAGCACAGGCTGAGCAACTGCAAGGAGGCGGCTTGCTGGATCTGTTGTGTGGCAGGGCACGAAACCTGGGACTGCCCTAAGAAGACAGCATGCAATCTTTGTGGATTGGCTTCACACATCTACAAGGACTGCCCACAAAGAGAATGCACCTGGGCAGCGGAAACCCCGCCGCACCTCCGGCAGCAACAAGACCCAAAGTGAAGGAGTCTAAAAAGAAGAAGGGTAAGCATACACCTGCCCTAGGCCATGCTCCCGCCCCCCACCGCCCCATCATCACCACCACTGAGGATTCCCATATCCAACTTCCCATTTCCTCAGTGGCACCTTCCACCGCCCCATTGCCAGCCACCACTGCAGCAGCATTAACCTCTCCTCCAGCTGTTGCAGCCCTCTCTATGGAGGAATTTCCCCCTCTTAAATCCCCCGCTGACCACTCCAAAAAAAAGATGGTCGAGGCAGTGGAAATCCCCCTGCCTGACAAAGAAGAAGCAGAAGAAATGGAGCAGCAGGTGGAAGACCCGGTAGACACCAACGAGGCCCCCCGAACAGCAAAACCTCCACACCGCAAAGAGCCTTGACGAGACCGATGTGCTGGTAGCAGTGGCCAGTGGGGAAACTAGCGAGCCGCAAGAAGTCCCCCAGAAATCCGAAGCCCTCAACGAGATTGCAGAACTGTGTCGGTTGTTGGAGAAGTCACTCACAGACAGCGGGCAAGATGAAGCGATGTCGCCGGATGTCCGGAGTGGTAACTAAGATGTATCGTTTCCGCTAACCTCTTTCTTTCTCTTACATGATGGCAAATTTTACCCTTTTTTCCATCAATGTTAGGAGCATCGGGGACAGATTCAGACGTCAGACGGTACTAACCTTTCTTACTTCACAGGTCGCCGACATGTTTATGTTGCAGGAGTGTATTTTGCCCCCCATCTGGCCAGGGAGTGGTTCCACGGCCCCTCCTACTGGTCCGGTGGTGGCGACTGTAAGTCGGCCAGGGTTGCCATCCTCCTCAGGAGAAACGCGTTCACACTTGACTCCATCCAGGATTTCATCTGCGGCAGACTTCTTGTCGTAGATTGCTCCTGGACGGGAGAGCCGGTTAGGCTCATCAACCTATACGCCCCCCCTGACAAGGGTGAGCGACTGGAGCTTTTCCAGGCCCTCCGACTACAACTCACTACCACTAGGGCCGTAGTGATGGCTGGGGATTTCAACTGCCCGATCAAGGAGGACGGACGCAGCTCCGGGACGCCAAGCAAGCTTGACGTCACTTCCAAACTGCTCATTGAGATGGTGACCGAAGCGTCCCTGCAGGACATTGTGGGTTCCATGGGGAAAGGCTCCATTAATTATACGTGGAGCCAACCCAATGGCTCACACCGTTCTCGGATCAACTTTGTGTTTTCCTTTAGGGCAGTCAGGCGATGTAGGCACTCTATGGTCCCTTGCTTCTTCTCTGATCACAGGGCCGTCCAGGTCCAGTGCACCCTAGGCACCGGGTTTCCCTCTGGCCGCTGGTCCTGGAAACTGAACTGCACCCTGCTGAATCGCGAAGACATGCTTGTGGAACTTAGAGAGGTCTACATAGCCTGGCGGAATGACAAATGCTTGTTGCAACGGACTAGTGACTGGTGGTGCTATGTTAAAGTCCAGTTTCGTTGTTTCTTTCAGGCCAAGCAACAACATCAGGCGTGTGAGAAGAAGAGGGCCTTCAGAGCACTGTAGTGTGAATTGCGGTCCCTGCAAGACCTTCACTGGTGCGGCTGGAACATTAGAGAGGAGCTGGAGGAGGCCAAAAAGAGCCTGAAAAGGCACTTCGAGGAGGAATCCAGGCGAATTGTCTTCCGTTCCAAAGTGGAAAACCTGGAGAAGGGTGAGAAGTGTAACTCATTCTTTTTCAGGAAACTCAACGCAGGCCACACACCCCTGAGCGAACTTCGAGACAAAGACGGCAACATGCATTCGGGTAAGGAGGAAGTAATGGGAGTCGTCACAGACTACTACAGCAACCTCTACTCTCTAAAGAACAATGACCAGCCGGCCGCCGATAAATTCCTGTCAGGTATCACTAACCACCTTGACCCTGCAGGTACGGAGGCAATGGATGACCCTCTGACTGTGGGGGAGGTTCTCTCTGTCACTAGATCCTTTAGGTCTGGCAGGACTCCGGGCAGTGACGGCCTCCCAGCGGAGCTCTATGTAGCGCTTGAGGATATGATCTGTCCGGACCTGCTGGAACTCTATAATGAGATGGTGGTGGAGGGTAGGATGCCCCCATCGTTGAGGGAAGGAATGATCACGATCCTGTATAAGCGGAAGGGGGAGAGATGTGACTTGAAAAACTGGCGTCCCATCTCTCTCCTGAACATGGACTACAAGATCCTTGCAAAGGTGCTAGCCAACAGGCTGAAGGTCGTCATTGGCAGAATCGTCCACCCGGATCAGACCTGCGGCATACCTGGCCGTAGGATCTCAGACAGCCTTGCTCTCATGAGAGACACGGTACAATATATCAAAGACCACCGTGTACATGCGGCTCTGGTCAGCCTTGACCAAGAGAAGGCCTTTGACCGAGTGTCTCATGAATTCATGGGCAGGGCTTTACGTAAGCTGGGTCTAGGCAGGAGGTTCTGTTCGTTTGCTGACCTGATGTATTTTGACATTTGCAGCACGGTGTTGGTGAACAGCTGGAAGACTGACCCCTTTTCAGTGCGCTCCGTGGTCAGACAAGGCTGCCCTCTTTCACCTCTTTTTTTTTTGCTTCTGTTATAGAATCCTTTGCAGAGTCTGTCCAGCAGAATGGAGAGATCAGAGGGATTACCGCACCAGGACCTGGACACTACGAGGTCAAGTGCTCGCTGTGACGATGTGACTGTCTTCTGCGCTGACCGGCGTTCGGTGACTGCACTTGTCCAGACTTGTGAGGAGTTCGGACAAGCTTCAGGGGCCAAAGTCAACTGTGGCAAGTCAGAAGCCATGCTCTTCGGGGACTGGCAACTGGCCTCTTCTGCCCCCTTCCCATTTACCATCAAATCGGGCTTCATCAAAATTCTGGGAGTCTGGTTCAGGAAGGTAGGCCTAGCCCTCAAGTCTTGGGAAAAACGCTTGGCCAAAGTCAATCAAAGAATCGGACTGTGGAGCCTCAGACACCTCACGATTGAAGGCAAAGCACTCATCCTGCAAAATGAAGTTTTGCCTGTGCTCTAATACACCGCACAGGCATGACCCCCTCTTGCTACCATTTCAAGGGCCATCACCAGGACAGTGTTTTGCTTCATCTGGGGATCTAAGATGGACAGAGTGAAGCGAGCCATCATGTACAATGAGCCCAGCAAGGGCGGAAAGGGCATACCGGACCTGCGGATCACCTATGTTTGTGACAGCGTTCGTCAGACTCTGAGAACAGCCAACGGCTCTGCGGGCAAGGCTATGTCTCGCTTTTTCCTCCTGCCCCTCTGGAGGGGCCTGGGCTGGGACAAGTGGGACAGCTCCATCCCTTACAACTGGCACTCTCCCTGGTTCTATGGGGACGTTGTCAGGTTTGTGAGGGAACATCAGCTGGAGGGCCTCAAACCCGACTTGTGGAAGCCAAAAACTATCCACAAACTTATCAGAGCAAAGGATGTGGTGGAGTCAATTCCAGGGATCCATGACGACACCGCAGAGACAGTTTGGACTAATGTGTCGTCAGACAGTTAAACAAGGCATAAGGACTTGTCATGGATGGCCATACAGGGAGGACTGCCAATTCGGTCATTTATGCACGCCCGCAACCTGTGAAAAACCCGGTACTGTCCCAGGTGCCCCTTCGTGGATGAAATATCATGCCACCTGTTTTGGGAGTGCCGCTTTGTGCAGGGCCTGTTGGATGCCCTGGAACATGAACTCAAAGACTCTGTGCCCAGGAACAGCCTGCAATACACTTCGGTGCTGTACGGACTATTTCCTGGGACTCATACTGTTGGAGCCATCCAGGAGGCCTGGCGCCTCATGAATTGTTTTAAGGACGCTATGTGGTTTGATAGGAACCGGCTCATTCTCAGAAGGGAGAACAAGTCCGTCCTGGACTGCCGCAGACTTATCCATTATCTGCTGCGGGATTACAACATCTTGGACGTCGACGAGGAAGAAGAGGACTAAACCCCTTTCCTTCCCCCTCTCCCCCCTTTTTGTTTCTGTTATCTCAATAAAGCTGAGGGCACGTGGTTTCCCCTCCCCACCCCCTCCTTCCCACCTCCCCTTCCCTCATCACTGTCTAAATACTTTGTTGGAAGGTTTTTGTGATTGAATAAGTATGCTAGTGTACCATTCATTGCGATGTATAGTGTGGGTTAGCCTGTGCGTTACATAACAATGTCATGCTCGCAAAGACGTCTGTAAGTAATTTATTAAGTGCTGACTCGTGGCCTGTGCTGCGTCACAGTACTAAAGTATGTATGTATGACGACTGATTGTAATAAAGGTGTTTCCTTAAAAAAAAAAAAATATATATATATATATATATATATCATAATGCACAAGGATGCCATTGTAAGGTATACTGACTGTGATCTCTCATGGATAGGTTGGGCAAATACCTAGCTTTTGACATATAGCCTTTGTGTGGTTGCCTATTGTATGTCATATGTAATAGGAGTCTAAGATGCATCTAGCCATCCTCATAATGCTGTTTCCAAAACATTTTGATGGGGTATCCATCAATTTCTAACCTTTTATTATGAACCAGACACCCTCTTCTCTTCCGAGCAGGGGGTGCCTGGTTGTCTCCCATTGACTTCCATTATACTCAGGTGCTTGGCCAAACACCCAGACACCAAATACTTTGGTGCTCGCTCATCACTAGTGCAGACCCATTCATTTTCAATGGGGCCAAAATGTGATGTCCGCATCCGCATTTGCAGATCTGCACTTCCATTTCACCCAAAAATAGAACATGTCCTATTCTTGTCCGCAATTGCGGACAAATAAAGGCATTTTCTCTGAGAGTGCCGGCGATGTGCGGTACGACAAAATGTGGAACACACATTGCCAGTGTCTGTCTTTTGCGTATCCGCAAAACACATACGGACGTGTGAATAGACCCTTATGCTCCATTTTCCATTTCACCTTTGCAAAGTTTGGTCAAAAAACTTCATCTGCTATATTTTGACTTTGCCTAACATAGAACAATCATTTAGAAGAAGAATGGGACCGTTATTATTTGTTGTGCCTGTGAACTGGTGAAGGGTCCGCTTAAATACATTGTTTACAATTTCCTTACAGCCATGATTACAATGATGGATAGTTTTGCATAAATGTCACACAGTAAAAGGATTTACACAAATTAGTATAACTTGCATGCGATTTTGACAGTCAAATTACTGTTATTATGTTTTGAAAGTTCATATACTAAAGTGATCCAAAACTCTGTCAGCACAGACACCGACAATGAAAAATAACCTTTAGCCTCAAATTGTCTCCCATCAATGACATGCTCCAAAGAGTCTTTGGTGAGAGAAGTGCTTTATTCTGGATTCCATCGCTTAACTGTTCCCCTTGTGCGCTGTAATATGAGTGCTGTGTTTACTATCTCTGTGCTCCTTGCTCTTTATAAAATTGCAAAGAGAACAAGGTAGAATATTGAGAATATTTCAAGTGGTTCATATTATTGTTGATCGAGCACCATAGTGCTCGGGCCGAACACATCAACCGAGCACCCGAGTATAATGGAAGCCAATTGGAGAACCCGAGCATTAAACCAGGTACCACCTGCTCTGAAGAGGGGAGGGTGCCTGGTAAATAGGAAAATGTCAGAAATTTATCGAAACATCACCTTCCAGAGGATGTTTGGATGCATTTTGTACTTGCAGGTCGCTGCCGAGAACGATGCTGTCCGAATAGTATGCCACTTTTACAGATTGACAATAATACGCACAAAACCAAAGAAAAAAAAAAAACGGTTTTAGAGGAAATATTGCTAGGAAACATTATTTTATCTAAATTTACTTGTATATAAAGTGCAAGTGTTGAGGCATTCCGATACAAACTGTATATCACATAAAGGAGGGTCTCATTCACATTGTGGTACAATTGTTCATGTAGTGGTACGCCTGAACTTATAAAGCCTATGTGAAAGGGCTGCCAAAAATTACAAGGAATAGGCACTCCAATACACCCTTTGTTACACATAAAAGAGGGCATCATACACAGCCTTAAAAATTATAATTGATGGCCTGCTGGTGACCCTCAAAAACATTTGAAGCAAGGGCCTGCTGATCTGACCATATAAAACATTATGGGCTAGGGCCTGCTGGTGAGCTGACCCTCTAAATCATTATATGTGAGGGCTTGCAGGTGAGCTGACCCTTTAAAAGATTGTAGGTGAGTGCCTGCTGATAAACTGACATTCTAAAACATTATATGCTAGGGCATGCATGTGAGCTGAACCTCTAAAACTTTATATGTGAGGGCCTTCAGGTGAGCTGACCCTGTAAAACATTATATGTGAGGGTATGCAGGTGAGCTTAACCTCTAAAAAATTCAATTTGAGGGCCTTCAGGTGAGCTAACCTTGTCAAAGATTTGAGGTGCGGGCATGCTGGTGAGCTGACTCTGTAAAAGATTTTGTGTGCGGGCCTGCAGGTGAGCTGATCCTGTAAAAGATTTGAGGAGCGGGCCTGCTGGTGAGCTGGCCCTGAAAAATATTGTAGGTGAAGGCCTGCAGGTGAGCTGACCCTGTAAAAGATTTGAGGAGCGGGCCAGCTGGTGAGCTGACCCTGTAAAATATTGTAGGTGCAGGCCTGCTTGTGAGCTGACCCTGTAAAAGATTTGAGGTACGGGCCTGCTAGTGAGCTGACCCTGTAAAAGTTTTTATGTGTGGACCTGCTGGCGAGCTGACCCAGTAAAATATTGTAGGTGAGGGTCTTCTGGTAAGCTGACCCTCTAAAAAATTATATGCGTGGGCCTGCAGCTCAGCTGACCCTCTAAAAAATTATATGTGAGGGTGTGAATGTGAGCTGACCATGTAAAACATAGAACCATAGAATCTGTCGGCAGATAAGAACAATTTAGCCCATCTAGTCTGCCCAATATACTGAATACTATATATAACCCCCTGGCCCTATCTTATATGAAGGATGGCCTTATGCCTATCCTATACATGCTTAAACCCCTCCACTAAGACATTATATGCAAAGGGCATATATGCGAGGGCATTATATGTGACGAATAAGCATGTTGATATGATGGAAGAGGAGGAGGAGGATGAGAAAAGGAAGATTCAACCATATACCCTTGTTTGTGGTGGAAGGGGTGCATGGGAATACAGTGTATTCAGTAAATCATACAAAAAAACATATTAAAGTGCCTTTATATTCCGCTGCTTTCCTCTGGTGGAGCCGAGAAGTCATGGTGAATCCATGCCTTGTTAATTTTTATAAGAGTCAACCTGTAAGCATTTTCAGTTGACAGGCTGATACGCTTATCTGTTATAATGCCACCAGAGGCAATAAATACCTGCTCAGACAAAACGCTGGCAGCAGGGCAGGTCAGCACATCCAAGGTGTAGAGCGCCAGTTCGTGCCACGTGTCCAGCTTGAACACCCAGTAGTTGTATGGCACTGAGGGATAATTGAGGACACTGACAGTACTTGCGACCTGCAAGTACAAAGTGCATCCAAACATCCTCTGGAAGGTGATGTTTCGATAAATTTCTGACATTTTCCTATTTACCAGGCACCCTCCCCTCTTCAGAGCAGGTGGTACCTGGTTTAATGCTCGGGTTCTCCAATTGACTTCCATTATACTCGGGTGCTTGGTTGATGTGTTCGGCACGAGCATTATGGTGCTCGATCAACAATAATATGAACCACTTGAAATATTCTCCAATATTCTACCTTGTTTTCTTTGCAATTTTATAAAGAGCAAGGAGCTATATACTACTTCACCATCTTCCAAAAATGTTCCCTCCTTGTGACACTAGGCCATGCTTCAGGGTGTGGGTGCTGGCGGGGTGTCACAAAACTGTCCCAGGCTTTTAAGAGTGTTGCCTTGCCTCTGTTGGAACTGATATGTTGTCTCCCCTCCTTGGTTGGCCAAGGAACTATTGACTCTGCCGCCAGCGTTGTCAGATGGAAAGTTTTGGAGCAATTTGTCAATAAGGACCTTCTGGTATTGCACCGTTTTGCTCGTCCTCTCCACCAGATGAATAAGAGATGAGAAGTTTATTTTGTAGCGGGGGTTGAGAAGGGTGAGCAACCAGTAATCCGTGTTGTCTAAAATGCTTACAATGTGCGGGTCGCGGGAAAGGCAGCCAAACATAAAGTCAGCCATGTGTGCCAGAGTACAAAAAGGCAAGACTTTGCTGTTATCATCAGGAGAATCACTCTCAATCTCCTCATCCTCTTCATCCACTTTTGCCCACCTCAGTTGAACAGATGGAAATAAACTTCCATGGGTGCTACCCTCTGTAGTGGAAGCAACCGTCTCCTGCTCCTCCTACTCTTTATCGTCCATTTCGCTCTGAGAAGACGAACTGAGGGTGGTCTGCATATCACCCTGTGTAATGTTCCTCCATTTCCACCTCTTCCACATGCAAAGCGTTGTCCTTAATTGTGAGCAGTGAGTGTTTGAGTAGGCACAGAAGTGGAATGGTTACACTGATAATAGCGTTATCGCTGCTCACCATCTATGTTGATTCCTCAAAGTTTCTTAAAACCTCACAGAGGTCAGACATTCATACCCACTCCTCGCTTGTGAATAGCGGAAGCTGACTGAAAAGGTGACAACCATGTTGCAGCTGGTATTCCACTACTGCCCTCTGCTCTGCTCACAAAGCCTGGCCAACATGTGGAATGTCGAGTTCCAGCATGTGCTCACGTCGCACAAGAGCCGGTGAGCTGGCAATTTCAAGCACTGCTGCAGCATTGACAGACCGTCTGAAGCTGTCGGTGACTTGCGGAAATGTGCACACATGTGCCGCACATTCACCAGTGCCTCAGGCAAATTGTGGTAGGTTTTGAGAAACCACTGAACCACAAAGTTGAACACATGGGCTACGCATGGGATCTGTCCAAGCTTGCCGAGCTCCAAAGCCGCCACCAAGTTACGGCCATTATCAGACACAACCATGCCTGGTTGTAGGTTGAGTTGCAAGAGCCACAGCTCAGTCTGGTCTTTTATCCTATGCAACAGCTCTGCGGCGGTGTGATGTTTGTCACCTAAGCAAATAAGTTTAAGCACGGCCTGTTGCCACTACCTTACTGCAGTGCTACACTGCTTCCAGCTACTGACTGATGGCTGACTATTGCTGCAAGATGAGAATTCAGAGGTGGAAGTGGAGGAGGAGGTGGAGGAGGAGAAGGGGGGGGTTGCAGCCACTAATGTAGGTGGTGGCCGAAATCCTGATGGAAATAGAGCCTGCAATCCTTGGCGTCGGTAGCACCTGTGCCATCCCAGGGTACAACTCGCTCCTGGTCTCCACAATGTTCACCCAGTGTGCTGTCAGGGAAATATAGAATCCCTGGCCGAAGGCACTTGTCCATGTGTCCATGGTTAAGTGGACTTTCCCAGTAACTGCATTGGTCAGGGCACGTGTGATGTTACGGGACACATGTTGGTGTAAGCCAGGCACGACATAGCCTGAAAAATAGTGGCTGCTGGGGACTGCGTAACAAGGGATGGCCGCTGACATCAGGCTGCGGAAGGCCTCAGTGTCCACAGGCCTAAATGGCAACATTTCCAGGGCCAGTAATTTGGAAAGTTGCGCATTTAGTGCTATGGCCTGTGGGTAGGTGGCTGGTTATTTTTCACTTGCGTTCAAATGCCTGGGGTAAGGACATTTGTACGCTGCGCTGGGACATGGAAGTGGATGTAGTCACTGATGGTGCTTGCGAAGGTCCAGGTTCAGGGCGGGATGCATCTGGGCCTGCGCCTTCGACAGGGGATTGGCCAGCACGTAACACAGGGTAAAAGGAGGCAGTGGTGTGACCTGCAGACACAGATTGTGGACCAAGGCATTCATCCCACTTATTATGGTGCTTGGATGCCATGTGGCAGATCATGCTGGTGGTGGTGAGGTTGCTCATTTTCGTATAGCACAGGTTGCAAACTACTATTCTTTTGTTGTCCGCACTTTCCTAAAAAAAGTGCCATACTGCAGAACATTTACCCCTTGGCAAGAGAGATTTCTGCAAGGGGGTGCACCGTGGAACAGTTGCGGACCTGTGTGGTGTGGCCCGCCTTCTCCCTTTTGCAACCCCACTGCCTCTTCCAGCCTGTTGCGGTGCTGCAGATCCCTCCACCTCTGTACTGCTGTCCTCGCTTGGCTTTTCACCTTCCCAGGTTGGGTCAGTGACCTTATCGTCCACCACCTCCTCTTCCACTTCCTCACTCTGATCCTCCTCCTGATTTGTTGACCTAACCCCAACCTCTTCAGTCTGATCCTCTTTAACAACCTCTTGAGACAGTAATTGCGGTTGACTCATTGGCAACTACGTCTCATCATCATCCACCTCATTAAACACGAATTGCCATTCCCCACCGTCATGTTCTTGTGACTGTGTATGTTCAAGAGGTTGGGAATCAGGGCAAAAGATCTCAAGGCCCTCTTCAAGCGTGCTTGGCGAGAGGGCCAAATCAAGTAATGGCGATGAAAAGAGGTCCTCAGAATTATGAAGTGTGGAATCACTTGATTGCCCAGACTGTAAATGGTGGGAGGAAGGAGGATCGGGGTGAGGATTGTGTTGACCAGAC
Organism: Bufo gargarizans; assembly: GCF_014858855.1. Classification (NCBI taxonomy): domain Eukaryota; kingdom Metazoa; phylum Chordata; class Amphibia; order Anura; family Bufonidae; genus Bufo; species Bufo gargarizans. Next base: position 416,303,744 of record NC_058081.1, read on the forward strand.
TTCTGGCTACTGTAACTGGACTTGGTGGAACACAGGGTGGTGCTTAACCGACTGGAAGCATTATCTGCTGCAATCCAACCAACCACCTGGTCGCACTGGTCAAGACTTCAAGAGTGGTGTCCTGCGCCACCCTGCAAACTGCAATATGAAGCTAGGTATCTCGGATGATTGTTTTTCTTGAGCTCTGGCAGCAGGCACTGTTTCTCCGCTCCCAGGGCCACGGCCTCTGCGTGCAGCATCAGCATCATGGCCACTTCCCTGTCCTTTACTGCTCGCCTTCTTCATTTTAAATGTGATATATGCTTGTAAATCTGTCACACACACAGTAGCGTAATACAGTAGTGTATGTGCAAAAAAAAAACTGTCACAGTTCACAGTGTCTAAAAAATGGATGTCACTGATATTTTAGGGATGCACACACTTTAAACAGGAGATGTGGCGCAGATAATCTAACTGTCCGCAGCAGACACAGTCTACAGAAAAAGTGCACTGGATATCACTGATATTTTAGGGATGCGCAGCAGATGTGGCGCAAATAATTTAACTGTCAACAGCGGACTATTACACTGTATTTTGCGCAGGATGCTCTAAAAATATATATTGCTGCTGTCACTCACAATAGTCCTTATAAGGACTTTTGGGTCTCTGAAAAGTTTTTTTTGTATTAAAATCTCCCTATTACACTCTCTACACTGTCTATCCCTTCCTGTGCACAGCAGCTCTCTCTAACACTTAGCAATTTAGCGCAGGTTGAGCTACAAATATATATTGCTGCTGTCACACACAATAGTCCTTACAAGGACTTTTGGGTCTATAAAAAATTTTTCTCAAAAAATTCAATTCAATAAAAAAAAAATCAATTCACACGCCTTACACTCTCTGCCCCTTCCTATGTTCAGCTCTCCCTGACTTAGAATGAGCTGAACACGCGTCATCGGGTGCTATATAGCACCCGTTGACGCGTTTCAGCCAGCCAATCACTGTAATGCCAGTAGCCAACATGGCTACTGGCATTACAGTGAGGGCAATACTTACCTGCACGTTTACGGGGAGGAGACTTTAGCAATGCGCTCGAGCACATCCAGTACTTGGCTGAGTACCGCCATGTGCTGAGCATGCTCGCTCAACACTAGTCCATATAGAGTCTTTTAATTTATGTCCACAATATTCAGCCTCCATTTATAAGGAATATATTTTTATATGGATTCCGCCATGTTTGTCTTTGTTTTGTGCTGTTCAACATAAAATACTGGGGTTTATTAAATGTGCTATAAGCCTTTCATACAAGTTTGTAGAAATGAAAAACTACAAGATGGTATTAAAATTGCATTTATACCTATGAAATACTCTGTGAAATAAAAAAAGTAAAAGTAAAACTTAATCCAAAGGCACAATGTAAGACATGTAAGCTATCTGTCACATTTCTGCTTAAAGCAAAATGTATTTTTTTTTTTTTCATGTCAGGGCAAATAGTATTGTGATTGGTCAGGATCTCCAACAATCCAGACAGGGAAATTTCCTGTTGGACCAATGCTCATGGGGTTGCAGTCAGAGGTGTAGTGAGGCTTTCCTGCACCTGGGGAAAGGATTCAGATTTGTGACCCCCACCCCGATGACTCAAATGAACTTAAAGAGGACACTTTTTTTTATACTAAGCCACTCCTCTAACTCTGCCCAATGCATAACTATACTCACCCAGTCCCACCTAATAAAATCTATTATAGGGTACATGGCAGCCAATACTCCTTGCAATAAACAAAAGATCCAACTGGTCCTACCTCATCCTGGCATGTCGGCGTGATGTCCTCTGGATCTGGACCATGGTTCCTATGGTGCTAGAGAATAAAGAATAATCCCATAAGAAAGGGATGGTAACTGTGCCTGATAAATACCTATAACTGTAAATATGCAGATTTTTGTGTCCCTTCACCGTACGTATGCCCACCTATGTGCCCCTTCACAGTAGTTATGCCATCTGTGCCCTTCACATTAGTTATGCCCACCTTTGTGCTCCTCACAATAGTTATGACCACCTTTGTGCCCATCACAGTAGATTTGCCCATCTTTGTACTCCCTCACTGTAGTTATGTCCACTTTTGTGCTCTCTCACTGTAGTTATGCCTAGATATGTGCCCTCTCACTGTAGTTATGGCCAGATATATGCTCCCTCACTGTATGGCCATATATGTGCCCCCTCACTGTATTTATGCCTTCTCACTGTAGTCATGCCTGGATATGTGCTCCCTCGGTGTAGTTATGGCCAGATATGTGCAGATATGTGCCCCCTCATTGTACTTATGCCCACTTTTGTGCCCCCTTACAGAGTTATGTCCTCCTTATGCCCCCAGTGCCCTCTCCAGCTACATAAAAGAAAAAAAAAAATGAAAAAAAATGAAAAACACAAATAATTACCTGCTTCCCTGATGATGCACTCCCACACACATTGCGCTGCTGGCTGTGTGGGAGGCGGATTCCCAGGCTTTCAGTGCTCCTTCCACAACCAGCAGCGCAATGTGTGGCCTGAGGGTGGAGCACCTGGCCGGAACCCTCCTTACAGCCACCAGCCACGTGCATAAAGATCTTATGCTTTCAGCAGTAATTAATTCTATGACAACATACATTTGCATCTGTCCAGCAGCCACAGGTTACCTCTTGAATGTAACTGTATCATCATGCTTAGGATAAGTAAGGTGATATAATTGATATTGCTGCAGAGGTGGCAGCATTTTGTGCTGCACTGTGATATTTGGTTCTGCAAAGGTGGTATTTTGTGCTGGACTAAAGTATTCCCTTGCATACTTGTGTTGGCTCTTTGGCTGATGCTATATCTATCCTATAGAACTCTGCACTGAGTAGCAGGAACTAAGGCTGAGTTCTATTCAAGGTTTAGCTTTCCATTCTTCTGATCCGTCAGAAGAACATGGAAAAAAAACAAAAAACAATGGATGAGTTAGGCTAGCTAGCATCAGTTTGCTCTAAAAATAACTGATCAATAATTTTTCACTAAAGAAAAAGTACTGCATGCAGGACTTTATATCCCACTAAAAAATAACTGATTTCTGAGTAACTGAAACAAACTGATCATTAGAGATGAGCAAAAGTATGGATAATTTGATTTGGCTACTTTGCAGAATTTCACAAATAAATTTATTTTGTGACTAATTACTTTTGTTATGAAGCAAATTTCTTTCTATGTAGACAGGGAATAGCAATTGCGCCGACTCACATTATTAAACCCCTCAGATGCTGCATTCATCGCTGATTGCACCATCTGAGGTTACCATTTAGGCTGTCCAGGAGTAAATCGGGGTAAAAATAATAATAAAATACTCACCTTATCCATTTGATGGCCTAGAGTCCGTCACAACCACCTTGATATTCAAAATGTTGTGTGATGACATAATGACGTAATCGCGGTGGCCAGCGTGATGATGTCATATGTCACCGCACGTGATATTTTGTGTGGTATTTTCAATCAAGATGGCTGTGATGGCCTTTTCTGCGCAAATAGTATGAGTGTTTTTTTGTTTTACTGCCCTTCCAGGGAAAATTGATTTATTACTAGGGTTGAGCGAACACGAACAGTAAAGTTTGGGTTCATACTGAACTTTACGATTTTTTGACCCCGAACCCGAACATTTCAGTAAAAGTTCGGGTTTGAGTTCAGTGTTCGGGGATTTAATGGCGCTTTTTGAAAGGCAGTCAAATCAACAAGCGTTTAACTTGTGTGCCCTTAGAAGCCATCACAGCCATGCCTACTATTGGCATGGCTGTGATTGGCCAGTGCAGCATGTGACCCAGCCTCTATATAAGCTGGAGTCATGTAGCGCCACACGTCACTCTGCTGTTACTAGTGTAGGGATAGGATGCTGCTGCTGTGAGGGAGAGAATAGTAAAGATTCTGATATCAGAACTTGTTGGTAACTCTGCGATCTACAGCGATTTTTTTCTTGTGGGTGCAATGCAACATTTTTGTACCCTGCCCTGAGCCCAGTGACACAGAAAAATAAGTTAGTTAGGTGTGCGTCGGTGGCCATTTTGTGCAAGTTCAGTGCACCAGCACTGCATATGTGCCAGGGACAATAATTTAATCCTGTTCTTTTAGTTCAGTGGGAAACATATACCCATTTTTTTTTAGTGCACATGCACTGCATGCACTGCATATGTGCCAGGGGAAGGGAAAATAATATAGGTAATCTGTCTGTGAGTTCCTGTTTCTGTAAATTACCCCTGTGCTGCATATGCAAGTGTAATCAATTCAGTAAATCCATCTGTTCAATTTCATTTGTGGGTAAAAAAAATTATCTGATAGTGAAATATAATCAGTAAATACAACTGGGACATTGTGGGTAAAAAAAAATTAAACATTTTTTGGGCCATAAAGTACCTTTGCGGCCTGCAATACAAGTCTGATAGTGAAATAAAATCAGTTAATCCATTTGTTTCACTGTGGGTGAAAAAATTTTATATTTTTTTTCCATAAAGTACCTTTGCGGCCTGCGCTCCATTTATGACAGTCCAATAAAACTGTTAAATACTGCTGTTACATTGTCGTTTGAAAAAAGAACACTGTTTATGCTAGATAGTAAATTTGCGGCCTGTGCTGCATTTCTGACAGTCCAATAAAACCAGTCAATACTGCTGTTACATTGTTGGTTGACAAATTCAATTTTTTTGCGACCGTGAAGTAATTGTATTAAATTTGCCTGTCACACTTTATTGTGTGACCTCAAGAAATTTTCTCTCTTTATGACACCGGCACTGCCTTACTGTCAGTGAACTTAATTGTTGACTATTAGCAGTTACATTGTCGCCTGACATAAACCATCTGTTAGTTTGGTGGGTGAACGCAAAGAATGAAGAGAGCGTCAAATAAGGACGTGGACTAATTGGTAGGCCCGAATGCCGCTCTACGAATGGTGAGGCCAGAACAAGTACAGGCGATAGTAGATTGGGTTCCTGACGGTGTCTCCAGTTCCTTCACATTGTCTCCCACCCAGTCTCTTGCTGAAAGATCAGAGTTGGCACTTGCTGCCCATGGCCATCAGTCTTTCACCTCACCCCCTTGCAAATCAGCCAAGCAGTCTGAGCCCCAAGTCATGCAGCAGTCTCTTCTGCTTTTTGATGACTCTGCTAGCAGGGTTTCCCAGGGCCATCCATATAGCCATGCCCCAGAAGTGGAAGAGATTGAGTGCACTGATGCCCAACACTTGTGTTTCAGGATTAGTACATGGGAGGACCACCGCAGCACGTCTCTGATGATGACAAAACACAGGTGTCAACTGCTGCTGCTTTCTGCAGTCTGCAGACCGACAAGGCGGGCAAGGTAAAGAGTGGGTGGAAGATGATGTGGAGGATGATGAAGTACTAGACCCCACATGGAATCAAGGTCATGCGAGTGACGTGAGCAGTTTGGAGGAAGAGGCGGTGATCCCACAGAGGTACCAGCACAGCAAAAGAGGGAGCAGAGTGCAAAAGCATATGCTACATTCTTGGGTGACATTTTACCATTTTTGCCATTAATAAACCCCTGCTCTGCATAGGTGGCAGGGACCTAAATAAAAAATAAAAAATTGTCTGTTACATTCTCGGGTGACATTTTACCATTTTTGCCGTATACAAACCCCTGCTCTGCATAGGTGACAGGGACCAAATTTTAGTAAAATCGTCTGTTCTATTAGTGGGTGACATTTTACAATTTTTGCAGTGAATAAACCCCTGCTCTGCATAGGTGAAAGGGACCTAAATTTCAAAAAATCGTCTGTTACATTCTTAGGTGACATTTTTTCATTTTTTCCATATACAAACCCCTGCTCTGCATAGGTTGACAGGGAACTACATTTCTAAAATTCGTCTGTTACATTGATGGTTGACATTAACCCATTTTTGCCAGTGAAAAACTCCTGCTCTGCATTGTTGACAGGGAACTAAATTTAGTAAAAATGTTCATTACTGATCGGAAGATGCTCGACTATAAGCACACGCTGGTCGACGCGCTGCTGATGGCATTCCCATCTGACAGCGGGGGCTCAGTGGAAGCACAAGGCAAAGGCTGAGGAGGAGGAAGAGGTCCCCAACGCAGCTGGGGGTACCACCAGCACCTCAGAAGGCAGGGTTAGCATGGCCGAAATGTGGAAAAGGTTTGTCAGCATGCCACAACAACCAGCACCACCAGTTGATATGGAACGTCTTATCAGGAGGCAGCATTTCAGCAACATGGTGGAGCAGTATGTGTGCACACGCCTACACGTACTGACTGATGGGTCTACCCCCTTCAACTTCTGGGTCTCCAAATTGGGCACATGGCCTGAGCTTGCCATTTACGCCTTGGAGGTGCTGGCCTTCCCTGCAGCCAGTGTATTGTCTGAACATTTTTTTTAGCACGGCAGGAGGGGGTTATCACAGACAAGCGCAGCTGCCTGTCCACAGCCAATGTGGACAAGCTCACGTTCATTAAAATGAACCAGGCAGGGATCCCACAGGACTTGTCCATACCTTGTGCAGAATAGACATGTATACTGGCCTCACCCAGCCATTGTTGTACTCCAGCACACTTTCTCATTGCTTTATTTTTTAGATTCCCAATGTTTTGGGGTCTACCCAAATTTAAACCAAAAATTAAATTAAATTAAATAAAAAACTAAAACAAAAACCAGTGTTGGCTACCTCCTTCTCCTCCACCGCCGCTTCCACGTACACCTCCACATCCACCACCTCCTCAACCTCCTACTCCATATGGACCTCCTCCTCCTAGATCAAGATTATTATTTTTTTCATTTTACCTATTTTATGTTATTTGAAGTCATTTCCCTATCCACATTTGTTTGCAGAGCACTTGCCATGCTCTTAGCCACATTTTAGCTCTTTCCATGACTTTTTCAGAGGCTTTTTTTGTGCTTCAAAGTTCGGGTCCCCATTGACTTCAATGGGGTTCGGGTTCGAGGTCAAGTTTGGGTCAAGTTCCAGATTTTTTGGCTAAATTCGGCTGAACCCAGCAAACTTGAACATCCAGGTGTCCGCTGAACTCTATTCATTACTTCGCAATTAATCAAATTGTTGTTCTAAATTCCGATCAAAGTCAATTCATTTGACTTTGATTCGATTAACACTACTGATCATGACTAATGCTCAAAATAACAAATCTGTGTTTTTTATTGTCTGTTCTTCTGAAGTATCAGGAGAAAGCTAAATAGTGATGTGGACTCTCCCGAACTCGTGATAGAATAAAAAAGAATGCTTGTTTCATTATACATAATTTGCAATCATGAATGTTGACATGTAGAATTCGACAAAACACTCCATGCTTTGCTATAACTCCAGACTTTAAACTGTTTCCTTGTAAAGCTGAGCTCTTCCTTGCTATAGTTTCAGTCCATTCATTCTAATGCCCTATTTTGTTTCACTGGGAAGTCGTGCATATTGAAATACAATAAATCATTATTCCTCCATTGACCAATGGCAGCAGACATCTCATATACTTCCTTGACAAACTTGATTTTGATATGTATTGAATAATGATTGGTGCTATTTTTCCTAGGTAAAACACATTTTCCTCAATTTGATACTGTTAACTTTTAAATGCCGCTTTTGTGAAGATTTTCAACAAATCCAATTGCTGACAAGAAACTACAAGAGTGGAAATAAAATAACAAAGAGAAAAAAGTTGTAGATTCAAGTAATTTTACATGGGCATATCTCAATGTTTTTGATCTACCATTTTTCTTTAATACATCTATGTGCATTTAAAAGTGTTAAATCTATATGCAAGGAAATATATTTCATTTTGTGTATTTACGCTGGGTTCAGACCTGAGCGTTCGGGATGGAGCTCGCGGTTGTATGCACGTTTACAATCGCGGCTCCGGAACAAGCGAACGCCCGTTGTTGCACGTTCCCGGAAGTCTATGTATGGGAACGCGCGACAAAACGCCCCAAAGAAGCTCCTGTACTTCTTGGGGCGTCGGGCGCTTTACAGCGCGATCGTACGTGCTGTAAAACGCTCAGGTGAGAACTATTCCCATAGGGAATCATTGGTTCTTGCCTGTTGAACGTTTTAAAGCGCGTAGGAACGATCACTGAGGATTGCAAAAAGACAACAATATGAATGCACTCATCCAGTGGTCCAGTAGTGCACAATGTGCACCTGGCTAAGTTGCTAGTACTACTGTCTGTCCCTTTCCGTGTAATTGTCTCTGCACATCTGAGAGAACTGATGGCTTTGTGCCCACCCAAAATGGAGAGTCCCAAGCCAACATTGTGCACTACAAAACCAGCTCTCTATTCAAAAGAAGAAAGCCAGCAAGCCTCAACGTAGCTTGATTTGAGTTGGATGGCTTGGGGGACCTGCTCCCCTAGATCATTATCATTAGGGTGACAAAAATTTGAATTATTATTTTTTGGGATGCCAGCTAACTATTATCTCACTGCTTAGGAGGGCTGCATAAAAATGTTCAGTTTTCTAATTGTCCTAACATTATATTCAATAACCTTTTTATACTGTTTTGCCATGTAAACTCATTTGCATAAACTTGGGCAGATGGAAAAGACATGCAAATAGTGTTTTGGCTGAAAAACAAGGCAGATTGTGCTAATTTTCATGTCTTTCCCATATACCTAAACTTATGCAGGGAGGCCCTCCAAGTCCGTGCAAATGGCCAGATGCATGCTGTTATGTTTGTGTAGTGACAGCCGCATTGTAAGGATTCGGTAAGGATGACTACTGGCTATCCAAATTTTGAGACCCTCACTACCGGTCAAAAATGGGGCATTTTTTCAACCTTCTGAGAGGGATGCAAAAATTGACTACTACCGTATATTCAGGGCTGGTGCAAGGATTTTTGCCACCCTAGGCAAAAGCTAATTTTTCCACCCCTTGACTCCACCCATTGACCACACCCCTTCACCCGCCCCTTTTTCAGCCACCTATTGCATGTAACATTTAACTATAGTCATGTACCCTGTGCCAGTCTGACTATGGTCATGTATATATAATATCCAGCCATTGTCTGCCACCTAGTACCATCCCAGTGATGCCAATCACTCTGCGCTGTTCAGCAGGTTGGCACACCAAACAAGAGCAGTGCCACCTATTCACTGCCAGGCGCCATTCAGCCACTGTCTGAAATCATGTGCCACCAGGGCAACATAAAACAGTATGCTGCCTTGTGCGCTCTGACAGTCTGGCACTGTCCTGCACCCTGTACCATTCATAGACCTTTAGACAGTATGTGCCACCTATTAGGCTCCATGTGCCACTGCTGGGCACTCTGTGCCAGTCAAAATCTATGACCCCTAGTCAAGCAGCAGGTGTGCCCTGACCCCTGTACACAAGTGTGTGCCACCTGCTGCCAGTCACTGTCCTGCAGCCTCTGACACCCTAGTGCTGTTGCCAGGGGTGCTCACCAGGTTCTGCTCCTCGCTGTGCTCCAGGTCCATATTGCCTTGGCTCTTGCTAAGATCATGTGTCTTTGGCGCTTGATCCCGCGAGACCCACCTCTGGAGGTCACTGGTCTTGCGGGATTGCGCGCCCGAAGTCAGGGCTGGTGCAAGGATTTTTGTCAAAACAAGCAAATCTACATTTTTTCGCCCCCCCCGCTATCATTTCACAATTCTGCCCCTCATGATTCATGTCCTTTTCTGCCCCTCATGATTCATGTCCATTCATTGCCCCCCCATCATTTCACATTTCTGCCCCTCATGATTCAAGTCCATTTCTTACCCCCCAAGTGCTAATATCATAGTGCCATCCTCTCCCCTGCCCCCTAATGTGCCAGTATCAAGTGCCTCTCTCCTCCCTCTTCCATGTGCCAGTTTCATGGCGCCAAAAGCCCCCCCTTCCCCATGGCAGTAAAGTAACAGTCCGGTATTTAAGAAAAAAAAAAAAAAAACACTTTCAGAAAAGTTTCTCCTGGGATTCAAACTCACAACCTTTACACATCAGAGGCAAGGCATTTACCCACACAGCTATGAAAGCTGTCTTGCCAGTTACTTTGATACCTAGTGTACATCCATACACATGACAGCTGCCCCAGTACACTGTGTATGGATGTAGCAGAGCTGGGTGTGTTGGACAGCAGTCATGTGTATGGTTGTACACTAGGTATCAAAGTTACCTACAGTAGAAGACTTATATTATTATTATTATTATTTATTTATTTTTTAAACTGGCAAGACAGCTTTCATAGCTGTGAGGGTAAATGCCTTTCTTCTGATGTGTAAAGGTTTTGAGTTTGAATCCCAGGAGAAACTTTTCTGAAAGACAGGCTAAATGAGATTTAAATTCACCAGGTTCTTGTAGCTGCGTGCCGCTCGCTCTGCCCGAAGTGACTGAACAAACTCATACTCGCAGCGCATCTGGCCGACAAGTACAGGAACAGAAGGAGTGAAGTGAAGGATCTGATGTCAGATGGATCACAAGTAGGGGGCGGGGCGTGGGCGGCGGCCGGCCGGGTGCTACTGCTTGGGATTCGGACTCCTGCCGGCAGAGTGCGCTCTACGCGATGGCCTACTCTGCTTGTGGGTGGCGCCGGCCCTGCGTATATTGATATGCAATGCAACTTCAGCCTGACATCTATGATGATCAGTTTTCTTTAGCCACCTACTGAAGAAACCACCCAGCAACAGCAGGATATGCAGCAGAACCTCAACCATCATGTGCTGGCATACTTGGACTACACTCTGCCATCCATGATCCAAGATTCCCTGGACTAATGAGCATGCAAACTTGAAGTGTGGCTGCAACTGGCCAAGTTTGCTATGATTTGCATGCTTTTCCACCCAGCTAGTAATGCGGCACAACATTCATAAAGATAAATCATGGTGTAAATCAACCAGGATTTCCAGATGCTGATACCTGATACAACAGAATAGATCATTCTGCCACTAATGATCATACTTTAGTGTGCTGTCACACCGGAATATTCAGCAAAATGGGCTGTGACTTCTGCCCACGTCTTGCTGCCACCATTCTGATGCTTCCACCCTCTTGATGCCACTACTGCCATTCCCACAATGGGGCTTCTTGACCTACTGATATGTACATGTTACATCTTGTGCTGTATGCCACTGTTGCTGCCCCTTCTTACTACTCTGTCATAGGCCACTACTATTGTCCTTGTTACTGCCACTACTGTTAGACCCCATCCCCACTCTGTTATTGGGCCACTATTTTCCATATTACTGCCACTGCTGTTGGCAAACATCCCCACTCTGTTATGAGGTCACTATTGTCCCCGTTTGTCCATGTTAACATCACTGTTCGTTTTTCCATTCTTCTTCACCATCAGAAGAACAGAAAAAGGGGATCCTGTATTTTAAGCATCCTTAAGGCCTCTTTCACAAGGTCGGTATTTGGGCAGTATTCGATCGGTATATGCACGCCAAAAGCAGGACTGGGTTCAAAATACAGATGCAAATTTTTCCCTTACATTCTATCTCTGTTTTGGACCCAATCTTGTTTTTGGCTTACAAATACTGACCAAATACTGACCGTTTGAAAGAGGCATTACAGTCCTACATGCAGGACTTGTTAAAAAAAAAAAAAGATTTCAGATATAAATGGCCAAAACGGATAGGACATATCCCCATTTTCACTCAGGCAGTCCCCTGACTTGAGCAGTCATGCTCCGATGCTCTCCTTTGCCCTGCACTAAATCACACAGGACAAAGATATTTTCTGGAGTTCCGGTAATGAGCCAGGCTCTCCATAGGGCTGCCAGGCAGAGGCTTCTGCTCAGCAGTGAGTCCGGTGACGTCACTGGCACTGATGGGCGGAAGCCTCCGCCTGGCAGTGTGTTATTGTAAATAAAAGAGCCCTTGCCCTTGGCACTGCTTCCATTTCTTTATTTTGTTCCACTAAGGAGCCATTGCACAGCAGGAGTGTGCTGAAGGGTGCTATATGTAGGGCTGAAGTAAACGATTATTTCAGTAATCAAGTATTCTATTGATTATTATATGTCCCCTACTTCCCCAGTGCCACCAGATCAGCACCTCCATGTCCCTCAGTGCCATCGTATCAGCCCCTCCATGTCCCCTAGTGACAGCAGATGAGCCTGTCACAACCAGACAGCTGAGAAGCTCTGACAGAAGCCTTTCAGAACCTCCTCCTTGAGTTTTCTTTGTTTTGAATTTCAGTTCCTCATCTCGTTAGCCTCTCTCAGCTGTCATGTAGTTTGACTGATTGCATCCCTTTAAATTCCTCCCCATAATGCATTAGTGTGCAGCTTATACAACTTCCTGGAGTGTGTGTGCATGCTGATCCTATCTTCCAGCCTTCTACAAGATAAGTGCTGTACATTTATTTGTGATTTTCTGTTTGCTGGATCCCAGGTGACCCTGACTCCCTCCGTGTCTAGTGTAGGGAGCCGGTGGTCGTGTCCCCTCACTATTGTAGGGTGTTCAGGTGGTATATAGTCGAGGAACATGGATATGCGATCATCCACCATTGGGATTTTTGCATAGGCTGAGCAGGACAGGGAAAGAGCCAGGTCTGATGCAGGGGTCTCCCTTTTGTTCCTTAGTTTTGGATCCAGTGAGTCATATATTCATTTTGCATGGTCTTGTTTCCTGTACACCTTCCGTGACATTATAAGCCGCCAAAACCGTCTCAAGCATGGATCCGGTTTCACTTTTGACTGAACGTTTCCAGGGTCTTTCATTGGAGGTAGCTGATCTCCGTAAGACTCTTTCTCAGTTTCCAGTGACCGATTAAGCTTGCGTTCATGGAGTTTGTTCTGAGCCTAAGATCTCGCTCCCGGATACGTTCTCCGGGGGTAGTGAGAATTTTGTGCATTTCAGAGAGGCTTGTAAACTCAATTTTCGCCTTCTTCCCCATTCCTCTGGTGATGAGGAACGGAGGGTGGGGATCATTATATCGCTGCTCAGGGGTAACGCTCAGTCGTGGGCCTTTTCGCTGCCGGTGGGGGCACGGCCCCTCCGTTCAGTGGATGATTTCTTTTTAGTCCTGGGTCAGATATATGATGATCCGGATCGTGTTGCTTTGGCTGAGTCTATACTACGTCTGTTATGCCAGGGTAAACAATCCGCAGAGATATACTGCTCAGAATTTCGGAGATGGGCAGCTGATACTGGTTGAAATGATGCTGCACTCCGAAGTCAATTTTGCCATGGTCTTTCAGAGGGATTGAAAGATGCATTTGCCTTTCATGAGAGGCCTATCTCCTTGGACTCTGCTATGTCTCAGGCTGTTCGTATTGACAGGCGTCTTAGAGAGAGAGGAGAGATCTCTCCTTCCTGTCATACTTAGTCCCAGGACAATGCAGCGGTCTCATTCTATGTGCAGGGGTCTCAGTGGCTGTCAGCCCCTTCTGAGCAGGAGCCCATGCAGCTGGGGTTGATTGCCTCTGACAATAAAAGATTCGGGCCGCATGGGAAGGTTTGTTTTTGTTGTGGAGGTATAAATCATTTGGCAAATGTTTGTCCCTCTAGGAGATTCAGGCAGTTTTCTGGGAGTAATAAAGAAACAAAAAGGAAAAAATCTTTTAAAAATGTTCCATCTGTTACTATTGGCAGGGTTGAGGCGGAAATTGAAGGTTTTCTGTTTGCTTGTAGTTCCCGTTTTGTCCTGCCTGCCAGGGTGGCGCTAGAGAGCAAGAACATTTTTTGTGAGATTTTTGTAGATAGTGGAGCAGCTGTCAGTCTCATTGATAATCATTTTGCGATAACTCATGGTTTCCAGGTGTGCACTTTGGGAAAGGATATTCATGTTTTTGCTATTGATTCCGCTCCACTTTCTCAGAAATCATTAAAGGGCATAGTTCACAATATTTGTTTAATTGTGAGTGATGCTCATGTTGAGGATGTGTCATGTTTCGTCCTTAGCGGATTACCTACTCCTCTTGTGTTGGGGCTACCCTGGCTCACTAAACATAACCCCACCATTGATTGGCAAGCGAGGCAAATAAATGGTTGGAGTGATTTTTGCAGAGAGAATTGCCTCACGACATCTGTTTCTGAGGTTTCTACTAAGACTGTACCATCTTTTCTCTCTGAATTTTTGGATGTCTTCTCTGAGAGTGGAGTTCAGGATTTGCCCCCGCACAGGGAGTACGATTGCCCTATTAATCTCATCCCAGGCGCCAAGCTGCCTAAATCTCGTTTATACAATCTTTCCCAACCTGAAAGGGTCGCTATGCGTGCTTACATCTCTGAGAGTCTGAGAAAAGGACACATACGACCCTCAAAGTCACCTGTTGCCGTTGTTTTTTTCTTTGTTAAGAAAAAAGATGGTTTTTTAAGACCTTGTCTGGATTTCAGGGAGCTGAACAGTATCACTATTCGTGACCCTTATCCGCTTCCTCTGATCCCGGACCTGTTTAACCAGATTGTTGGGGCTAAAGTATTTTCCAAGTTAGATCTAAGAGGGGCATAGAACCTGGTTAGGGTCAGAGAAGGAGACGAATGGAAGACTGCCTTCAATACCCCTGAGGGCCATTTTGAGAATTTGGTTATGGTTTGATGAATGCCCCAGCCATTTTTCAGCATTTCGTGAATAGCATTTTTTATCATTTAATGGGAAAATTTGTATTAGTGTATTTGGATGACATTTTGATTTTTTCTCCTGATTTCAAAACTCATAAGGAACACTTATGTCAGGTCTTGCTCATCCTGCGGGAGAATAAATTGTACGCGAAACAGAAAAAATGTGTGTTTGCGGTTCCAGAAATTCAATTTCTGGGGTTTCTTCTCTCCGCTTCTGGATTTCGCATGGACCCCGAGAAGGTCCGCGCTGTGCTTGAGTGGGAGCTTCCTGAGAATCAGAAGGTGCTGATGCGTTTCTTGGGCTTTGCCAATTATTACAGGAAGTTTATTTAGAATTATTCCTCGATTGTTAAACCACTCACTGATATGACCAGAAAGGGGGTAGATTTTTCTTCCTGGTCGGTAGAGGCGCGTAAGGCCTTTTCTAATATCAAGGAGAGTTTTGCTTCCGCTCCCATCTTGGTACAACCTGATATTTCTCTACCCTTCATAGTTGAGGTTGATGCTTCTGAGGTGGGTGTGGGTGCGGTCTTGTCTCAGGGTTCCTCTCCTGCCAAATGGCGACTGTGTGCCTTTTTTTCGAAGAAACTCTCCTCCGCAGAGAGAAATTACGATGTGGGAGATAGGGAATTGTTGGCCATCAAGTTGGCTTTTGAGGAATGGCGCCATTGGCTAGAGGGAGCCAGACACCCTATTACCGTGTTTACTGACCAGAAAAATCTGGCCTACTTGGAGTCAGCCAAGCGCCTGAACCCGAGACAGGCCAGATGGTCTTTGTTCTTTTCAAGGTTTTATTTTGTTGTCACGTTTCGCCCTGGGGTTAAGAATGTGAAGGCAGATGCCCTGTCACGTTGTTTTCCCGGAGGTGGGAATTTTGAAGACCCGGGTCCTATTTTGGCTGAAGGTGTGGTGGTTTCTGCTCTTTTTCCTGAATTGGAGGCAGAGGTGAAGGCAGCCCAGTCAGAGGCTCCTGATCTTTGTCCTCCTGGGAAGTTGTTTGTGCCTCTCGCTTTAAGACACAAGATTTTTAAGGAACACCACGATACGGTCCTTGCTGGGCACCCGGGGGCAAGAGCCACAGTGGATCTCATCGCTCGGAGATTCTGGTGGCCTGCGCTTCGTAAGTCGGTTGAGGGTTTTGTGGCAGCCTGCGAGACTTGCGCTCGTGCCAAAGTCCCTCATTCACGGCCATCAGGTCCTCTCCTTCCCTTACCCATTCCTTCCCGTCCTTGGACGCATCTGTCCATGGACTTCATTACGGACCTGCCTCGTTCCTCGGGGAAGACTGTGATTCTGGTGGTGGTGGACCGTTTTAGCAAAATGGTGCATTTCATCCCTTTTCCTGGTTTGCCCAATGCTAAGACGCTGGCGCAGACATTTATTGATCACATTGTCAAATTACATGGTATTCCTTCAGACATAGTCTCTGATAGGGGCACGCAGTTTGTTTCCAGATTCTGGAAGGCTTTCTGTTCTCGCTTGGGGGTTCGGTTGTCATTCTCTTCTGCTTTCCACCCGCAGTCGAATGGCCAGACAGAGCGAGTCAATCAGAATCTGGAGACATATCTGCGCTGTTTTGTGGCGGAGAATCAGGAGGATGTCCCCCAGTGCCATTAGACCAGCCCCTTCATGTCCCCTACTCCCCCAGTGTCATCAGATCAGCCCGTGCATGTCCCCTACTCCCCCAGTGCCATCATATCAGCCCATCCATGTCTCCACTCCCCCAGTGCCATCCGATCAGCCCCTTCATGTCCCCTACTCCCCCAGTGCCATCGGATCAGCCCCTCCATGTCTTTTCTCCCTTTACAGCTCAACTTACTGTATACCATGCTTGATAGGTGGGGTCCAACCTTAAGGTTAGTTTTGCAACACAGACAGATGATGATACTTGCAAACAGTAGAAGACAAAGAAAGCAGTCTGCATTAGTCTTGGAAGTTGCAGAAACAGATTTTTTTTTTTTTTTTCAGTTAGAATGCCCATTTAATTCCAGTTGTACTATAATGTATGATGTTTAAAAGGCGTGTCGCTGGACAAGAACCCATGTCTATATGCCCTAATAGGGCTTCAGATGGTGGGAAGTGGGGTTTCAACTTTAGTTTCTGCATCCTATTCCATCTCGTGTCCTAGAACACTGATACCTTTATAAACCACTCTCTGTTTTCCATAACTGAGCCACTTACCCGCATGCACACATTTTCTACGTTTTTTACCCCTTTTTAAATATTGACACCACATTTGCTAAGCACCAATCCTGTGGAACACTGTCAATACAAAGTACTTAAATATCATAAATAAAGGTTTGTATATTACACTACTGAATTTTCTTAGGATACGGGGTGTATGCCATCTGGACCTGGTGATTTGTCAATTTTAATATTTTTAAGATGCTGTTGCACTTATTCCTGAGTCAGACAGGCCACTCTTAAAGGAAAGTTTATTTTCCTCAGTGAATACAGTGCAAAAAAAATAATATAGCTTTGTGTTAAGGGGTGCTATTAATTACGAATATTTATGCAAATATCAATAATTAATATTTATAAATAGGAGAAATTGTCTACTGATGACTCCACCTATTTATACCTTAAATAAAGATATCACTATTACTTTGTCTTACACTAATTGCCAAACTAGGTGCATGTGCCTTACTGAACTAGCTACCGCTAATAAAACACACTACACAGTAGGTACAAATAACAAACAATATTTATTACTACCTACGGTACACTAAATAGTGACGCATACAATACACTAACAGTACAGTACTAAAAATATAGTACTAACTACACTACACAATCCCAAACCTTAACTAACATACACACATACAAAAACAGTCCACCCTTACTACCACTGGACTATCCCTAGGGAAAATAAGAGGGGTTAATACAAGGTGCAGGGAAACTGTGGTTAGCAGGGTTTACTGGGACCTGTAAGGGTTAATGCAGGCCACAGATAGCAGGGGAACATGGTTGGATAAATACAGGGATAATGAGAAGGGAGGTCAAAGGTTAATAGTTGGGGTGATATTGGGTGGTGGTAATAGTTGGTGGGATATTGGGTTGAGGTAGGGGAATATGAATGGTAGGGGAATATGGGCAGGTAGGGGTTAATTGAGTGGGTTGAGGTAGGGGAGCATTGGTGAATATGGGCAAGTAAGGGTAGCATTGGTGGGATAGTGGTAGGGAAATATGGGCAAGTAAGGGTTAAATAGCGGTAGGATCGTGGTAGGGGAATATGGGCAAGTAAGGGTAGCGTTGGTCGGATAGTGGTAGGGGAATATGAGCAAGTAAGGGTTTAAATAGCGGTGGGATAATGGTAGGAGAATATGGGCAAGTAAGGGTTAATAATCATTGATGGAATAGTGGGGTTATACTCAGCCCTCCAGGGGTATGCTCATTGTCCAGGGGATGAGTCTTTTGGCATGCGCCACAGGCAAGGACACGTGGGCCGGCGTGGCAATATGATGTCAACTCGCCAGCCCGCGTGTCCCTGCACATGCTCAGCCGGGTCGCGCTACTCGCTGCCAGGCGGGATAAGCCTTTGATCTTCTGCCTGTAGCAATATGCATTCCAGGCAGTACGATAGTAATCGCTCTCCCGGAATGAGCTTAATAGAAGGAGGGAGGTTTCTCCCTTCCTTCTGTTATGCATAATTATCTCCAGCAGCGCTGGAGATAATTAAAACAAAGGACTTCAATTCTGATAATTCAGTGTCCTTTGTAGTCATCAGGATGACCGGACACTTGTTCGGTCATTCTGATGCAATCAACCAGATTGCATCAGTGTGAATGCTTGGGGCACATTCACACCAATCCACCTGGTTTCAGTACTTATAAAGGGGCCTATGGAGGGGGCATATAAAAGGGGTGACAATAAGGGGACACATATGCATTAAAGGGGGCATTATAGATAAGCTGCAATGAGCCCCTGGGGGACACTAAGGACAGATGTGCGCAGAAGCTGGGCACATTGCGCACATCATAGTGTATGCACATATATTATATATGCATGTACATGTTCGCATGTATATATATATATATATATATATATATTATTTTTTTTTTTTTTTTTCAACCCTTCCTCAACACTTTGCTTTCTCCTCATTGCTCTCTACAACTTCTCCTTCATCACTCTGTGCTTTAAACTTTTTTACTATTTATATAATTGAAGAACATTTTAGGGTTGGTTTTACTCTCTTTGGCAATAAATCTCCAGCTTGGCCGTTTTACATATTTACCTTACAGTTTTTTAATGCTTCCTCACTACCTTCGTGTTTTAGCTATTTAAATGATTTATTTTTGTCATTCATTGCTCCTTTTACATTTCTATTTATCTACACTGGTTTATTCTTCCTCACCCTTTTATTCCCATATGTATATCTCACAATACATTTTTAAAAATAAATGTGCATACACTTACAAATTCTACACTACTGTATGTGTGACATACTTTCAAGCATATAAAACATTTAAAATGAAGAAGGTAAGCAGTAAAGGACAGGGAAGTGTCCAAGATGCTGATGGTGCACGCAGATGCCGTGGCCCTGTTCGTGTTGAAACTGTGCCTGCTGCCAGAGGACAAGAAAAACAATTATCCATGATACCTAGCTTCATGTCCCTGTTTGCAGGGTGGTGCAGGACAATTCTCTCGAAGTCAGACCAGTGCGACCAGGTGGTCGGTTGGATTGTAGCAGATTATGCTTCCAGTCGGTTAATCACCACCCTTTCTTCCACCATGTCCAGTCTCAGTAGCCAAGAGTCTGGTCAACATAATCCTCACCCTGATCCTCCTTCCTCCCACCATGGAGAGTCTTGCCAAACAATTGATCCCACACTCGGATATTCAAAGGAACCCTTTTCAGCGCCATTCCTTCATTTGGGCCTCTTGACAAGCCCGTTTGAAGAGGGACATGATATCTTGTGTACTAATTCCCAAACTCTTTAGCATCCACAGTAAAAAGAAGATGATGGTGGGGAACGGCAATTAGTGTTTCACGAGGTGGAAGAATATGAGACACAGTTGTCAATAACTGAGGCTGTTGTTAGGTAAACAAGTCAGGGGGATGAGCAGAGTGCGGAAGTGGAAGAGGAGGTGGTGGACAATAAAGTCACTGACCCAATCTGGGAAGGTGAAAAGCCAAGCGAGGACAGCAATACAGAGGGGGAGGGATCCGCAGCTTTGCAACAGGCTGGAAGAGGCAATGGGTGGCAAAAGGGAGAAGGCAGGCCACACCAAATAGGCCCGCACCGGTTCCCCAGAGCACAACTTTGCAGAAATCTACCTTGCCAAGGGGTAGGTGTTCCGCAGTCTGGCACTTTTTTTTATGTAAGCGTAGACGACAAAAGAATTGTAATTTGCAATCTGTGCCATACAAAAATGAGCAGGGGAATGAACACTAGCAAAATCACCACCACCAGCATGATCCGCCACATGGCATCAAAGCACCTTAAAAGGTTGGCTGAACGCCTGGGTCCACAATCTGTGTCTACGGGTTATAGCACTGCCTCCTCTTCCCCTGTGTTAGATTCTGACCAATCTCCTGTCAAAGGCACAGGCCCGGATGCCTCCCGCCCTGCACCTGGACCTTCACAAGCACCATCAGCTACCACATCCACATCCGTGTCTCAGTGCAGCATACAAATGTTCTTACCCCAGGCATTTGAACTCAAGCACAAATACCCAGCCACCCACTCACAGGCCATAGCACTAAATGTGCAACTTTCCAAATTACTGGCCCTGGAAATGTTGCCATTTAGGCTTGTGGACACTGAGGCCTTCCGCACCCTGATGTCAGTGGCCGCCCCACATTATGCAGTCCCCAGCTGCCACTATTTTTCACGCTGTGACGTGCCTGCCTTACACCAACAAGTGTCCCGTAACATCAGCCGTGCCCTGACCATCCCATTACTGGGAAAGTCCAATTAACCACTGACGCATGGACAAATGCTTGTGGCAAGGGTCGCTACTTTTCCCTGACAGCACACTGGGCGAACGTTGAGGAGGCCGGGAGTCAGACATACCCTGGGATGGCACAGGTGCTACCGACAGCAAGCATTGCAGGCGCTAATTCCATCAGGGTTGCCGCCACCAACTATGTTAGTGGCTCCATCCCCCACTTCTCCTCTTCGGCCTCCTCCTCCACTTCCACCTCAGAATTATCCTCTTGCAGCACCAGTCAGACATCAGTCGGTAGCTGGAAGCAGGCTAGCACTGCAGTGGGGAAGCGGCAACAGACCGGCCTGAAGCTGATCTGCTTTGGTGACAAACAGCACACCACCGCAGAGCTGTGGCAGGGAAAAAGAGGCCAGACTGAGCTGTGGCT
Source organism: Bufo gargarizans (assembly GCF_014858855.1). Lineage (NCBI taxonomy): Eukaryota > Metazoa > Chordata > Amphibia > Anura > Bufonidae > Bufo > Bufo gargarizans. Next base: position 416,324,561 of record NC_058081.1, read on the forward strand.
CTCGCCACTCAATCTAGAACCAGGCATGGTTGTGTCTGATATTGGCCGTGACTTGGTGGCGGCTTTGGAGCTCGGGAAGCTCACACACATCCCATGCCTAGCCCATGTCTTCAACTTAGTGGTTCAGCGGTTTCAAAACCTACCCCAATTTTCCTGAGCTACTGGGGAAGGTGCGCCGTCCATGTGCCCATTTCCGCAAGTCAATGACAGCTTCTGCCGGTCTGTCAATACTGCAGCAGCGCTTACAATTGCCAGCTCACTGACTATTGTGCGACGTGAGCACGTGCCTGAACTCCTTGTCCCACATGTTGGCCAGGCTTTGTGAGCAGCAGAGGGCAGTAGTGGAATACCAGCTGCAACATTGTTGTCGCCTTTCCAGTCAGCTTCCACTCTTCACAAGCGATGAGTGGGCATCGATGTCTGACCTCTGTGAGGTGTTAAGAAACTTTGAGGAATTAACACAGATGGTGAGCGGCGATAACGCTATTATCAGCGTCACCATCCCACTTCTGTTTCTACTCAAATGCTCGCTGCCCACAATTAAGGCTGACACTTTGCATGTGGAAGAGGAGGAAATGGGAGAAGACATTACACAGGGTGATAGCCAGACCACCCATAGTTTGTCTTCTCAGCGCAAATTGGATGATGAGGAGGAGGAGGAGGAGCAGGAGACTGTTGCCTCCACTACAGAGGGTAGTACCCATGGAAGTTTAATTCCATCAGTTCAGCGTGGATGGGCAGAGAAGGAGGATGAGGAGATTGAGAGTTATCCTCCTGTTGAGGACAGCAAAGTCTTGTCTGTTTGGACTCTGGCACACATGGATGACTTTTGGACAACACTGATTACTGGTTGTTCACCCTTCTTGAGCCCCGCTACAAAGAGAACTTCTCTCTTATTCCTGTTGTGGAGAGGATGAGCAAAATGGTGCAATACGAGAAGGTTCTTGTTTAAAAATTGCTCTAAAAATTTCCAGCTGACAATGCTGGCGGCAGAGTCCGTAGTTTCTTGGGCAAATCGAGTAGCGGAGACAAGAGGAACACACACCAGTTCCAACAGAGGCAAGGCAAAACACTGTCCAAGGCCTGGGACAGTTTCATGACACCCAACCAGCACCCTTAGGCTACTTTCACACTAGCGTTCGATCGGATCCGTTCTGAACGGATCCGATCATAATAATGCAGACGGAGGCTCCGTTCAGAACGGCTCCGTCTGCATTATATTGGCATATAAAAGCTAAGTGTGAAAATAGCCTCGGACGGATCCGTCCAGACTTTCAATGTAAAGTCAATGGGGGACGGATCCGCTTGAAGATTGAGCCATATTGTGGCATCCTCAAACGGATCCGTCCCCATTGACTTACATTGAAAGTCTGGACGGATCCCACGCGTTCAGCTGTCCGCCTGTCCGTGCGGAGGCGAGCGGAGCGGAGGCTGAATGCCGCCAGACTGATGCAGTCTGAGCGGATCCGCATCCATTCAGACTGCATCAGGGCTGGACGGAAGCGTTCGGGTCCGCTCGTGAGCCCCTTCAAACGGAGCTCACGAGCGGACCGACGAACGCTAGTGTGAAAGGAGCCTTACCCTGATGAGCGGCCTAGTGTCACGAGGAGAGAAATGTTTTGGAAGATGGTGAAGGAGTACGTAGCAGACAGTGTCAGCATCCTCAATGATCCCTCTGTGCCTTACAATTACTGGGTTTCTAAACTGCACACATGGCACAAACTGGTGCTCTACGCCTTGGAGGTGCTGGCCTGCCCTGTCGCCAGCGTTTTGTCAAAGCGGGTATTTAGTCCTGCTGGGGGCATAATAACTAATAAGCGCATCCGCATGTCAACTAAAAATGCAGACATTGACTCTCATTAAAATGAACAAGGCCTGGATTGCCCCTGTCTTCTTTACTCCACCAGAGGAAAGCTGCTGAACATAAAGGCAATTGAATGTGTTTTTTTTATAATGTACTGAAAACACTGTATTCCCAAGCACCCCTTTCACCACAAAAATGGGTATATGGTTCAATCTTCTTTTTTTCATCCACCTACTCCTCCTCTTCCATCATATTAACATGGTTATTAGTCTGCCCTCACTCCTAATGTTGTAGAGGGTCAGCTCACCTGCAGGCCCTCACCTACAATCTTTTAGAGGGAAAGCTCACCTGCAGGCCCTCGCATATAATGTTTTAGAGGGTCAACTCACCAGCAGGCCCTCACATATAATGTTTTAGAGGGTCAGCTCACTTGCAGGCCCTCACCTACAATCTTTTAAAGGGTGAGATCACCTGCAGGCCATCGCATATAATTTTTTAGAGGGTCAGCTCACCAGCAGGCACTCGCATATAATGTTTTAGAGGGTCAGCTTATCAGTAGACCCTCACCTACAATCTTTTAGAGGGTCAGCTCACCTGAAGGCCATTGCATATGATGTTTTAGATGGTCAGCTCACCTGCAGGCCTTCCCATATAAAGTTTTAGAGGGTCAGCTCACCAGCTGGCCCTCACATATAATGTTTAGAGCATCAGCTCACCAGCAGGTCCTCGCATATAATGATTTAGAGGGTCAGCTTACCATCAGGCCCTTGCATATAATGTTTTAGAGGGTCAGCTCACCAGCAGGCCCTCATCTACAATCTTTTAGAAGGTCAGCTTACCAGCAGGCCCTCATTTACAATCTTTTAGAAGGTCAGCTCACCAGCAGGCCCTCATCTACAATCTTTTAGAGGGTTAGGTCAACTGCAGACCGTCACCTACAATCTTTTAGAGGGTCACCACACCAGTAGGCCCTCGTATAAGGCTACTTTCACGCTAGAGTTGTTTAAATCCGGCGTTCAATTCCGACACCAGAACTGCCCGCCGGATGCGGAAAAACGTGTGAAAACGGATTACATTTGAATCCTGATCAGGATTTTGATCACAGTGAAAAAATGCATTGGAAAAAACGGATCCACCATTTATGGACTTTTTTCGGGTTTAACATGCAAAAGTCGGATCTGGTTTGACTGAACACACAGCGCCGGATCCGGTGTTAATGCAAGTCAATGGTAAAAAGGCCTGATCCGGCGTTCAGTCAAAGTGTTCAGGATTTTTGGCCGGAGGTAAAAATACTGCACGCTACGGTTTTCTGAAAAGCCTGATCAGTCAAAAAGACTGAAATGAAGACATCCTAATGCATCCTGAATGGATTACTCTCAATTCAGAATGCATTAGGATAAAACTGATCAGTTCTTTTCCGGATTTTGGCCCCTAGGACGGAACTCAGCGCTGGAAAATAAAAACGCTAGTGTAAAAGTACCCTAAAATGTTTTAGAGGGTCAGCTCACCAGCAGGCCCTCGCCTACAATCATTTAGAGGGTTAGCTCACCTGAAGGCCCTTGCATATAATGTTTTAGAGGGTGAACTTATGAACCAGACACCCTTCCCTCTTCAGAGCAGGGGGTGCCTGGTTTAATGCTCGGGTTCCCCATTGACTTCCATTGTGCTTCGTAAAGCACCCGAGTATGCCGATGTGTTTGACCTGAGCACCCGAACACCCGAGCACTTTAGTGCTCGATCAACACTACTAATTCCAGTTCACCAATTTAATTAGTCAGGCTTCTGGCATTAGTGTACATACAATTCAGAGGTTTTTGGATATTTTTTACCCTATACCTTTCCTTATGAACTGTTCTAGTTCATCCCTCCATTCCACTCCAAGTTTCATTACCTCACACCAGGTCATTATTAGTGATGAGTGGCAGGGACAATATTTGAATTTGCAATATTTCACGAACATTCGTCAAATATTTGCAAATTCAATAATTCATGATCTCCATTCATTATTTTCTTGATTGCAAATATCGGCAATCGAAAAATTTGCGATACAAAAATTTGCGATCAACACTACTCCTAAAGCCAAATATATTGCAGCCTTCTCTTTGGCCCACAAGCAAGAAGCAGTGAGGCATTGGTACTGATAAAAAAGAAAGATCAAGAATATTCGCTATTACGAAGATATTGCACTATATTCTAGATATTCGCAAATTCTCGAAGTGCCAATATTCGCGATAAAAATATTTGATTAGAATATTTGCGATCAACACTAGTCATTATCTTCACTATCTTCTCATTCTATAATGTAATTACCCTCCTCCCCAGTCCCTAGTTTGAAAACTCCTCCAACCTTCTAGGCATCTTCTCATCCAATGTAACTACACCTTCCCCATTGATGTGCAGCCCATCCCTTTTTGAGAGGCAAAAGAAAAAACAGCTCAGGTCTTCAGAAACCCATACCCATACTTCCGAAGCCAGCTCTTGAGCCACTTGTTTATCTCCCTAATCTCCCGATGCCTTTCTAGTGTGGCTTGTGGTACCAGTAGTATTTAAAATAATAGCACCTTTGAGGTCCTTGCCTTGAGATTGCGACTTAAGTCCCTAAAATCACCTGTCGGGCCTGCCCTGCTCTCCTGGTGCTTACAAGAGCTGACATTCTCCTGACTGGCAGATGAAGTATCTGGCTACAGCAGAGCTCTCCGTGAACTAACATCTCCCTCATCTGCCATTCTTCCAAACTTGTTGGGGTGTGTCATATCCGGGCAAGCCTCCTTAACACTCTTACCTCTACCCTGCTTCCTAACTGTTATCCAGCTACCTACCTCACTTTCCTGAGCCTCCACGCTACCACCCTCCCCAGGATCTACCCCATAGAGAGCAGTAAACTGTTTTCCAAATTGTCAACACTTCTAAGTGTCAAAATGTGCTTCATTACAGAATGTGTAATTCCAAACAGGCAATATACTCACATTTTGAAAAAAGATATGCACTCTCAAACACATACTTACTAATAGGGATTACACCAGAAAAGAGAAAGAAAAAAATTATGCAGTGCAATGAAAACAACTGACTTAATGTAGTCCTCTCCTAAAGTTCCTGAATCTGAAGTCACTTAATCTTAAGTCACACACTTAATACAAGCATGTATGTGCAACGCACAAACACTCACAAACTTGCCTTTTTTGTCTGCTTATATAGGTGCTGCTCACATACAACTTCAAATGAGACTGCATTTTTTCCCCCTCTGAATTCGTAGATGATTATACCTTACAGTGTATAGCACACTAAGTATCATGTGTGGGGAAAAAAGAAACATCTCTCCATATGCAGCCATCATGTGTGCAGCACTGCATTGCAGTCCTGTGTCCAGGAGCATAGCAGTCTGTCAGGTGGAGACACATTGCCTTACAATTAGTGCTCTGTATATTGCATTACATTACTATTATGCATCACAAATTCAACGCTACATTGCCAGACCAGATATCAAGTGTCAAGGCAAGCTAGAGCCAGCAATATTTGTAATCCTTCTATTTATTGCATCTTTTCTAACAGTTTTGGTCCCTTATCAGAGTTAGATGACAGTGCTATGATTGATTTACTAAGCCAATAATATTTTCATTCATTTACTACTGATCAAATATAACAAAAAGGGTACAAATATAAATAGCCTCTGTGTTTGTTGGGTTTCATCCTATGTCTGAAGAGTGTATCTCTCTTTAACTTTATCTGCATGGTCAATATTTGTAAGCAAATAGCAGCAGCGTAATTTACTGAGAAAATATATAATGGGAAGCTAAGTGTCTGTTCTGTGTCTGGACCCACCAAAACACAAAATAGGATGTGGTTTACAAATGCTGACCATATAAACATGGCCTACTGTATGTATTACACTTCTTTCATTAGCATGTTTGCTAAGGCCTATGACCATAGCAAATTTTAGCAATCTTCATAGATAGAGTGTTGTTTCATTAAATAATATAGCCAAAGATGCAGGACTGAATATGGGGTAACTGCATTTTGCATACACAACCAAATATCAAGTTAAATAGCAATAGCTGTCATCCACCAAGCAGCAGTCATACAGAAAGATACACCTGTTATAAGTCAATGTAACGTAATGTGAACTTGAAAGAATTGAGAATGATTAGGCTTATGCATGCTAAGTGAATAAATATATTTACTAAGTGATAAAATATATGCTAACACAAACAAATCACATGCTGAATAATAAAAACTAAATAGACATCACTAGCCTAAATATACAACATGAAATATGGTGTGGCACTCCGGTCGACATGTCATAGCACATGGATGACACCCCAGGGTGTACAAGAAATTAGTGTTGAGCGCGATTATTCAAATAGCAAATTTTAATCTCGAATATCAACACTTCGAGAATTCGCAAATATTTAGAATATAGTGCAATATATTTGTAACGATGAATATTCATCATTTTTTTCCATCTGAAGCCATGATTACTCCCTGCTTAATTTGCTTAGTGTTTAGAATATTCAGAATTTTGAGTCATTGGCCCACAAGCAAGAAGCAGGGAGGAATCATGTGTTCAGATGGAAAAAATGACGAATATTCTAAACAAAAATATATAGCACTGTATTCTATAGTGCTATATATTTGTTTTTTGACCCACACCTGTATTGAGCATGCAATATTTGCATATTACGCGCGCAATATCTTGCTGATTTTCGCGCAAAATAAAAAGAATGTAGAATATAACAAATACGAATTCGCGAATATATAACGAATATTCTACAAAATATTTGCAAAATATCACAAATTCAAATATGACCCCTGCCGCACATCACTACAAGAAATAGGGCAAATCAATACTTACATCTTACCTAGAATGAAGACTTCAATGGAGTGACACGAGGGAATGTGTGTCACAGAGTTTAAACATTTTAGCCACTTCTCCAGTGCGCAGTATGCATGTCTTTGAGATCACTCAGGAATGTGGGTCTTATCAGCACAATGGGGGATTGATACTAGATTATAAGGCACATTATAACACAGAATGGTAATAAAATGAAAGGGACAGAACCAATCAGTATTTAAAAAATATCCTTACAATATAGTCAGACAAACACTTGTGTTGCAAAAACGCGAGTGATTGGGAAGGAACGATTCCTTCCTGATAATTCAATGCTAGTCATTTACATGCAGCAATCACTTACAGTGTATGGGCACAAGGGGTCTGTACTGTACTGTAACTGTACCCATACAGATTCATTGCTTATAGGCAGAAAAAGCCTGCACAATTTGTTGCCCAGAAATTATGATTTTGGTGTCTGCACAAACATTTATTTCACTCACTCCAAAACCATTTTCCAAGGTACCTATTGCCTATGATATGTACAGTATCTCACAAAACTGAGTACACCTCTCACATTTTTGTAAATATTTTATTATATCTTTTCATTGGACAACACTGAAGATATCACACTTTGATACAATGTAAAGTAGTCATTTTACAGCTTGTATAACAGTGTAAATTTGGTTAGCCCTCATAATAACTCAACACACAGCCATTAACGTCTAAATCGCTGGCAACAAAAGTAAGTACACCCCTAAGTTAAAATGGCCAAATTGTGCTGAATGTGTCAATATTTTGTGTGGCCACCATTATTTTCCAACTCTCTTGGGCATGGAGTTCACTAGAGCTTCATAGGTTGCCATTAGAATCCTCTTCTACTCCTCCATGACAACATCACTTAGCTGGTGGATGTTAGAGACCTTTTGAGGATGCCCTACGGATGCTCAATAGGTTTTAAGTCTGGAGACATGCTTGGCCAGTCTAGCACCTTTACCCTCAGTTTCTTTAGCAAGGCAAGTTGTATCTGAGGTCGTTATCATGTTGGAATACTGCCCTGTAGCCCAGTTTCTGAAGGTAGGGGATCATGCCCTGCTTCGTTATGTCACAGTACATCTTGCCATTCATGGTTCCCTCAATGAACTGTAGCTCCCCACAGCCAGCAGCACTCATGCAGCCCCAAACCATGACAATCCCATCACCATGCTTAATTGTGTAGGCAAGACACAATTGTCTTTGTACTCCTCAACTGCCACCACACACGCTTGACGCCATCAGAACCAAAGAAGTTTGCATGGTTTCATTAAAATCCTTGTCTTTAGCCTGCTTGTCTTCAATAAACTGTTTGCAGACTTTCTTGTGCACCATCTTTAGAAGAGGTTTCCTTCTGGGATGACAGCCATGCAGACAAATGTTATATAGTGTGTGGCGTATGGTCTAAGCACTGACAGGCTGAACCCCCACCATTTTAGCCTCTGCAGCAATGCTGGCAGCACTCATGAGTCTATTTTAAAAAGAAAATCTCTGGAAAGGACGCTGAGCATTTGCATTTGTCACCGCCAGTTCTGTGAGAAGGTCTGGCTTCTCTACCTCTTGCATGACGTTCTTTGTTTTGGTTTCACTTTGTCATCTCCTTTCCTTCTCCCAGGTGTCACCTATTTAGACTAATTGTCTCCCTTTATATTCCCTCCCATACTGCCTCACTTTGTGGTTTATACTATTTCCTGGATGAGGTGTTCACTGCTGGAGGCTGCTGCTGCTGTTTGCTAAGATAAGTCTTTTTCTTTATTTGTGTTTCCTTGCTGGCTTGATTCTAGGTGATCCTGACTCCATCCGTATTAAGTGCAGGGAGCCGGTGGTCGTGTCCCCTCGCTATTATAGGGTCTTCAGGTGTCACACAGTCTGCAAGGTCTTTCGCTGAAGGTAGCAGCTCCGTAAAACTGTGTCTGAGTTTCATGTGACCGGTTCTGCAGGCGTTCATGGAGTTTGTTCCGAGCCTAAGATCTCGCTTCCGGATACGTTCTCCGGGGGTAGTGAGAATTTTGTTCGCTTTAGAGAGGCTTGCAAAATCTATTTTTGCCTACTTCCCCATTCCTCTGGTGATGAGGAGCAGAGGGTGGGGATCATCATCTTGCTGCTCAGGGATAAAGCTCAGTCTTGGGCCTTTTTTGCTGCCGGTGGGGGCACAGCCCCTCCGATCAGGGGATGAATTTTTTGTAGTCCTGGGGCAGAAATATGATGACCCGGATCATATTGCTCTGGCTGAATCTAAACTGCATCTTTTATGCCAGGGTAAACAGTCCACAGAGATATATGGTTCTGAATTTCGGAGATGGGCACCTGATACTGGTTGGAATGATGCTGCACTCCGAAGTAAATTTTGCCAAGGTCTTTCGGAAAGATTGAAAGATGCATTTGCTTTTCATGAAAGACCAGCCTCGTTAGAGCCTGCCATGTCTTTAGCTGTTCTTATTGACATGCGTCTTAGAGAGAGAAAGGAGACTACTCCTTCCTGTCATATTCAGCCCAAGGACAGTAGGGCTGTCTCATTCAGTGTGCAGGGGTCTCAGTCTCTATCAATCCCCTCTGAGGAGGAGGCCATGCAGCTGGGTTTGCTTGCCTCTGATAGTAGAGGATTCAGTTCTCAGAGGAGGGTTTGTTTCTGTTGTTGGGGTATAATTCATTTGGCTAATGTTTTCCCCTCTAGGAGATTCATGGAGTTTTTTGAGGGTAATAAAAGAAAAACAAAAAGAAAAAACCCTCTAAAAACTTTCCATTTGCTACTATTGGCAAGGTTGAGGCGGAAATTGAAGGTTTGCCGTTTGCTTGTAGTGCCTGTTCTCTCCTACCTGCCAGCGTGGCGCTAGACAGCAAGAACATTGTTTGTGAGATTTTTGTAGATAGTGGAACAGCTGTCAATCTCATTGATAATCAAATTGCAATAACGCATGGTTTCCAGGTATGCACTTTGGAAAAGGATATACCTGTTTTTGCTATTGATTCCACTCCACTTTCTCAAATATCCGTTTGACTGTGGGTGACGCTTATGTTGAGTATATGTTGTGTTTCGACCTAAGCGGATTACCTACTCCTCTAGTGTTGGGGCTACCCTGGCTCACTAAACATAACTCCACCATTGGTTGGCAAGCAAGGCAAATAAATGGTTGGAGTGAGTTTTGCAGAGAGAATTGCCTCACGGCATCTCTTTCAGAGGTTTCTACCAAGACTGTGCCATCTTTTCTCTCTGAATTTTCGGATGTGTTTTCCGAGAGTGGCGTCATGGTAGTTGCCCCCTCACCGGGAGTACGACTGCCCTATTAATCTCATCCCAGGCGCCAAGCTGCCAAAATCATGTTCATACAATCTCTCCCAACCTGAAAGAGTCACTAGGCGTACTTATATCTCTGAGAGCCTGAGAAAGGGACACATCCGACCCTCAAAGTCACTGTCATACTGTCACGGCTGGGTGTGGGGGAAACCCCCAGCCGTGCGGTACCCGTAGATGTTTGGTCGCTGCAAGGCCAGGACCACAGGATCAGGGAGCAGGTCACCTCCTAAAGACTCCCTGATCTGACCCTAACTCCTAACCTGCATGGGCCGACCTTTAAGGTAGGAGGACCCATGCGCAGGAACCTCGGGTCCCTACTATCCCTCCGCAGGTCCCTAGGCTAGGAGCTGGATAGACTACCTGTTCCTCCAGAACACGGAGGAACAGGAGCCTAGAAAGGCCAAGCTGGTAGTAAGGGGAAACCAATACAACTTATGGCAGTGGCAGGTATGTGAAACTGCAACCTCACCTACCTGCCACAAACACACAGCCCGGAACCCATGCAAAAGTGCTGTTTGTCTACAACAACAGAAAAGACAACAGCACACACCATACATCACACGGGGAACCAGGGAACCATAAGGTGCAACAAACCAGCAACCACATACACATAAACATAACATCAGACAAGGTAACAAAGTTTTATGACCAGAAGGAAGGCCCCCACTGGTAGATGGTAAAATACACAGGAGGCTGCTCCAGCTAGCAGGGCTGAAGCAACCTACTGAAGCCTGCAAGAGACTCAGGCTGTATAGGCCAAAAGGCCACACCCACTGGTCAACCACACCCAGTGACATCACACACACTGGGAAGGAAGTTAACCCTTCCAGCACACAGAAGGTAAAACACACATATAAGGGGAAGTGCACACAAACCAAGAAACACACCAACACACTCACCTGTTACCGCCAGCAACAGCATGCGTGGCAAACATGTTCTGGGGAACAGCCAGCAGGCCGAGACCCTGCCACCACATGCACACAACAACGACGTTGCCGCGGACAGCCACAGGTGAAGGGAGGTGTCTACATGCATACAAAACATGAACTCGTGCACAACAAACAGACAAACAAAGTGCACACAAAAACACGTTGCCAAGGGCAACACACAAAGTGCACACTGATAGACAACCCACTGTGCACACCAATAAAAGGCACACCTCTAGGAGAGGTTGCCAGGAGCAACCGCATGCCTACCGCAGCAAGCTGCCTAAGCCCACTCAGGCTGCACTGCTGCCAAATACCCAATGTTGCCAGCGGCAACCACCGGTGAGGCAACATACTATAGCCCTCACCTGTGATTGACAACAACACCAGGACCGCAGGCAACTGCATGCGGCCACAAGAGTCACGACCAATGACCAAGGGTCGTGACACTCCCTCCCCTCAAATCCCCCCCCCCCAACCAAAAAGGGAAGCTGGTGGGACCAAACAACAGGGAGGGGGGAGGGGCAATGCCTGATAACCACCAGTGTCTCCCTCCAGAGCTGCCGCCAACAAACCTGGACCGTACACAACAGTCCCAGGTCGCCAGCCAACAAAGCAGACTGGAAGAGAGAACACTGGAGGCACTGCCAGACAGATGCCCACATCTCCCCCCAGAACTGCCGCCAACAGACCTGGACCGTACACAACAGTCCCAGGTCGCCAGCCAACAAAGCAGTCTGGAGGAGGAACACTGGACACCGCGTCCAACTCAGGAGGACGTTCCTACTCCAGGTCGCTGCCAGCAGACACTCCCCAACCAGCACACCTGCCGGAACACCAAAGGAATGCTGCCAGCAGATGACCAGAGATAGGAACCCTGAGAGGGACGAGGGGTCACCAACACGGACACTGTTAGCACGGTGGCGGGGAAAAAAGCCACCAACCGCGCCGTTAACGGTGAACCCCATAACGCTCTCCCTCCAGAGAACGCGCATGCACCCCATCGGCCTATGGCGATGCATACTTCACCCTCTTTCGAGGGAGGCCAGGTGAGGAGCCATTCTGGTCATACTGTCAAACTGTCACGGCTGGGTGTGGGGGAAACCCCCAGCCGTGCGGTACCCGTAGATGTTTGGTCGCTGCAAAGCCAGGACCACAGGTTCAGGGAGCAGGTCACCTCCTAAAGACTCCCTGATCTGACCCTAACTCCTAACCTGCATGGACCAACCTTTAAGGTAGGAGGACCCATGCGCAGGAACCTCGGGTCCCTACTATCCCTCCGCAGGTCCCTAGGCTAGGAGCTGGATAGACTACCTGTTCCTCCAGAACACGGAGGAACAGGAGCCTAGAAAGGCCAAGCTGGTAGTAAGGGGAAACCAATACAACTTATGGCAGTGGCAGGTATGCGGAACTACAACCTCACCTACCTGCCACAAACACACAGCCCGGAACCCATGCAAAAGTGCTGTTTGTCTACAACAACAGAAAAGACAACAGCACACACCATACATCACACGGGGAACCAGGGAACCATAAGGTGCAACAAACCAGCAACAGCATACACATAAACATAACATCAGACAAGGTAACAAAGTTTTATGACCAGAAGGGAGGCCCCCACTGGTAGATGGTAAAATACACAGGAGGCTGCTCCAGCTAGCAGGGCTGAAGCAACCTACTGAAGCCTGCAAGAGACTCAGGCTATATAGGCCAAAAGGCCACACCCACCGGTCAACCACACCCAGTGACATCACACACACTGGGAAGGAAGTTAACCCTTCCAGCACACAGAAGGTAAAACACACATATAAGGGGAAGTGCACACAAACCAAGAAACACACCAACACACTCACCTGTTACCGCCAGCAACGGCATGCGTGGCAAACATGTTCTGGGGAACAGCCAGCAGGCCGAGACCCTGCCACCACATGCACACAACAACGACGTTGCCGTGGACAGCCACAGGTGAAGGGAGGTGTCTACATGCATACAAAACATGAACTCGTGCACAACAAACAGACAAACAAAGTGCACACAAAAACACGTTGCCAAGGGCAACACACAAAGTGCACACTGATAGACAACCCACTGTGCACACCAATAAAAGGCACACCTCTAGGAGAGGTTGCCAGGAGCAACCGCATGCCTACCGCAGCAAGCTGCCTAAGCCCACTCAGGCTGCACTGCTGCCAAATACCCAATGTTGCCAGCGGCAACCACATGTGAGGCAACATACTATAGCCCTCACCTGTGATTGACAACAACACCAGGACCGCAGGCAACTGCATGCGGCCACAAGAGTCACTACCAATGACCAAGGGTCGTGACAGTCACCTGTTGCCGCAGTTTTTTTTTGTTAAGACCTTGTCTGGATTTCAGGGAGCTGAACCGTATCACAATTCGTGACCCATATCTGCTTTCTCTGATGCCAGACCTGTTTAACCAGATTGTTGGGGCTAAAGTTTTTTCTAAGTTGTATTTAAGAGGGGCAACCTAGTTAGGGTCAGGGAAGGGGACGAAAGGAAGACGGCCTTCAATACCCCTGAGGGTCATTTCGAGAATTTGGTTATGCCCTTTGGTTTGATGAATGCTCCGGCCGTCTTCCAACATTTTGTGAACAGCAATTTTTATCATTTAATGGGGAAATTTGTACTGGTGTATCTAGATGACATTTTGATTTTTTCTCCTGACTTCAAGACTCATCGGGACCACCTACGTCAGGTCTTACTGATTCTGCGGCAGAATAAATTGTACGCTAAATTGGAAAAAATGTGCGTTTGCGGTTCTGGAGATTCAATTTATTGGTTTTCTTCTCTCCGCTACTGATTTTCACATGGACCCTGAGAAGGTCCGCGCTGTGCTTGATTGGGAGCTTCCTGAGAATCAGAAGGCACTGATGTGGTTTTGGGGTTTTGCCAATTATTACAGAAAGTTCATTTTGAATTATTCCTCTGTTGTTAAGCCATTCACTGATATGACTAAAAAGGGGGTAGATTTTTCCTTGTGGTCTGTAGATGCGCTTAAAGCCTTTTCTAGTATCAAAGAGAGTTTTGCTTCCGCTTCCATTTTGGTACAACCTGATATCTCTCTACCTTTTGTTGTTGAGGTGAATGCTTCTGAGGTGGGTGTGGATGTGGTCTTATCTTAGGTCCCTCTCCTGCCAAATGGCAACCGTGTGCCTTTTTCTCAAGGAAACTCTCCTCTGCAGAGAGAAATTGCGATGTGGGAGATAGGGAGTTGTTGGCCATCAAATTAGCTTTTGAGGAATGGTTAGAGGGAGCCAGACACCCTATTACCCTGTTTACTGACCATAAGAATCTGGACTACTTGGAATCGGCTAAGCGTCTGAACCTGAGACAGGCCAGATGGTCTTTGTTCTTTTCTAGGTTTAATTTTGTTGTCACGTTCCGCCCTGGGGTTGAAAATGTTAAGGCAGATGCATGTTTTCTGGGAGGGGGGAACTTTGAAGACCCGGGTCCCATTTTGGCTGAAGGGGTGGTCGTCTCTTCTCTTTATCCTGATTTGGAGGCAGAGGTTCAGGCAGCCCAGGCAGAGGCTCCTGATCTTTGTCCTCCTGGGAGGTTGTTTGTGCCTCTCACTTTATGACACAAGGTTTTTAAGGAGCATCACGATACTGTCCTTGCTGGGCACCCGGGGAGTAGAGCCACGGTGGATCTCATTGCTCAGAGATTCTGGTGGCCGGCTATTTGTAAGACGGTTGAGGGTTTTGTGGCAGCTTGCGAAACCTGCGCTCGTGCCAAGGTCCCTCATTCACGGCCATCGGGTCCTCTCCTCCCGTTGCCCATTCCTTCCCATCTTTGGACGCATCTGTCCATGGACTTCATTACGGACCTGCCTCGTTCCTCGGGGAAAACTGTGATTCTGGTGGTAGTGGACCATTTTAGCAAAATGGTGCATTTCATTCCCTTTCCTGGGTTACACAATGCTAAGAAGTTGGTGCAAGCGTTTGTTGATCACATTGTAAATTGCATGGCATTCCTTCAGACATTGTTTCTGATAGGGGCACGCAATTTGTTTCCAGATTCTGAAAGGCCTTTTGTTCTCGTTTGGGGATTTGGTTGTCGTTCTCTTCTGCTTTTCACTCGCAGTCGAATGGTCAGACCGAACGTGTGAATCAGAATCTGGAGACATATCTGCGCTGTTTTGTGGCGGAGAATCAGCAGGATTGGTACTCTTTTTTGTCCTTTGCTGAGTTTGCTTTAAATAACCGTCGCCAGGAGTCCTCTGATATGTCACCATTTTTTGGTGCATATGGGTTTCATCTGCAGTTTGGGACATTCTCTGGAGAGGGGTCTTCTGGTTTAGCTGACGAGGAGAGATTTTCCTTGTCTTTGTCATTTATTTGTAACAAGATTCAGGGTAATCTGAAGAGGATGAGTGAGAGATATAAGCTTGTGGCGGATAAGAGACATGTGCCTGGTCCGGACCTGAATGTGGGTGATCTGGTGTGGTTGTCTACAAAGAATATCAAACGGAAGGTTCCCTCCTGGAAGTTGGGTCCTAGGTTTATTGGGCCTTACAAGATCTTGTCCGTCATCAATCCCGTTGCCTTCCATCTTGATCTTCCTCAGACTTGGAAGATCCATAATGTTTTTCACAGGTCCATATTAAAACCTTATGTCCAACCCACTGTACCCTCCTCTTTGCCTCATCCTCCGATTGTTGTTGATGGTAATCTTGAATTTCAGGTCTCTAGGATTGTGGATTCTTTCATTATCTGCGGTTCTCTCCAGTACCTCGTTCATTGGGAGGGTTATGGTCCTGAGGAGAGGGTGTGGGTCCCAGTGGCGGACATTAAGGCCACTCGTCTCATCAGGGCTTTCCATAGGTCTCATCCTGAGAAGGTGGGCTCTGAGTGTCTGGGGTCCACCCGTAGAGGGAGGGGTACTGTCACCGGCAGTTCTGTGAGAAGGTCTGGCAGACGTTCTTCTCTACCTCTTGCATGACATTCTTTGTTTTGGTTTCACTTTGTCATCTCCTTTCCTTCTCCCAGGTGTTACCTATTTAGACTAATTTTCTCCCTTTATATTCCCTCCCATACTGCCTCACTTTGCGGTTTATACTACTTCCTGGATGAGGTTTTCACTGCTGGAGGCTGCTGCTGCTGTTTGCTAAGATAGGTATTTTTCTTTATTTGTGTTTCCTTGCTGGCTTGATTCTAGGTGACCCTGACTCCGTCCGTAATAAGTGCAGGGAGCCGGTGGTCGTGTCCCCTCACTATTATAGGGTCTTCAGGTGTCACACAGTCTTAGGTACGTGGGTTTGCAATCGTCTACTATTGAGACTTGCATGGGCATAGCAGTCAGGGAGAGCTCTTAGGGTTTTATAGGGCTCACCCATATGCTCCTTAGTTTGGGATCAAGCCAGTTGGATGTTTATTTATAAGCTCCAGCTATCTGAAACATAATCCGTGACAGCTTTAAACTTCTTCTGTTGACCATGGTGGGGCTTGTTTTGAGTTGAAACTGTCTTGTTAAACTGATGTATGGTCTTGGCCACTGTGCTGCAGCTCAGTTTCAGGGTGTTGGCAATATTCTTATAGCCTACACCATCTGTATTTGGAGCAACAATTCTTTTTTTCAGTTCCTAAGAGAGTTCTTTGCCATGAGGTACCATGTTGAACTTCCAGTGACCATTATGAGAGAGTGTGAGAGCGATAACACCAAATTCAACACACCTGCTACTCATTTGGGCACTTTCACTTAGGGTGTACTTACTTTTGTTGCCAACGATTTAGACATTAATGGCTGGGTGTTGAGTTATTTTGAGGGCACACCAAATTTACACTGTTGTACAAGCTGTACACTGACTACTTTATACTGTATCAAAGTGTCACATCTTTATTTTTTATTTTTTTATTTAACAATTTTTATTTTCCAAGAAATAGAAAACAGTATACAGTACATATTAGACAAGTAAAGTGTCTGACACGACACATCAGTAGGTACAGATATCATATAATCAAATAATCTGAGAGAGGAGAGGAAGGGAAATGAGAACCATTACGCATTCCAAGATCCAGTCTATAAATTTGTAGGCAGGTACAATCTTACAACTGAGATTGAAAAACAACAACCTAGTGAGATCCCTATGTAGTCAGAAGATCTTTCACACAATACAAAATACCAGAAGATACGGAAAGGTACCAAGGAATAATAGTACGACCCTTTCTTGAATCAAAATGGAGAGAGCATGTTGGTCAATGAGAGAACCTGAATTCCTGCTAGAGCTTCCATTGTTTTACAAATTTTGGGTGATTCCTAGCCTCCCAGGCAGAGAGATCCTCAAAGCAATATAATTGATCAATTTTTTGCTTCCAATGTTCCATTGAAGGAAGGGTAGTAGAAAGCCAGTGTTTCGGGACTAGGAGGGGGGGGGGGGGGCGAGTATCAGAGGGTTCATTCGAATCATATATGTTACATAAAGCTTTGAGAGGGGAGACTGTTACTGAGGTTTGGCAAATCTGGTTGCTAAGGCAAAAGATTTCCTTCCACCAGTTTTTTATAATGGGACAGTCCCACCAAATATGCAGGAACGATCCTCTATTGTCCAAGCACCTCCAGCATCTATCCGACGCGGATTCAGGAAAAAGACATATCACGTCTGGAGTTTTATACCATCTGGTTAACAACTTGTAACCATTTTCTTGTATACAGACGCATCGAGATGTGATATGCGGAGTTAGAAGTATGTCAGATAGTTTGGACATGGGGAAGTCTTGACCCAATTCTCGCTCCCAATGCTTTATGAAGGCGGTTTTAGTGATAAGTGGGGGAGAGTTCAGTCTATGAAATAGTTGGGAAATCAATTTTTTGGGTGGTATGGGGTTGTTGATAAGGGATTCGGTCCAGACGAGTGGTCGGAAGAAGTCACTTCTAGAGACATGTTGTGAGAGATAGGAATGTATGTAAGATAATGGGGAAATACAATGTTGGTGTGAGGGAAACTTTTTTTGGAGTTCTAGTAAGGGTGGCACTTTACCATCCAAGTCAAACAGAGAATAAATAGGAATAGCTGATTCTTTCAGGGTTCGAGGGGTACATTCAGTCACCAAGGTAAGAGCAGTGCCCAATACATCTTTCAGCGAAAGGAGAGGAGACGGAAAGGGTATTGAGCAATGTGTAGTTTGAAACCATTTCCACACCTTCAGTGTGGCTTGTATGATGGGGTAAGGTGAACAAGGGATATTCATGAGACTGGAATTACCCAACAATAAGGAGCGAAATGGTTTTCCAAGAAGTTCTTGCTCCATCAACACCCACGGTTTGGGGTCGGAGTTTCTGAGCCAATCAACTGCCCTGGAAATAAGAACCGCTTTCCCGTACAACTCAGGATCCGGTAGAGACATCCCACCATACTTTTTGGGGCAAGATAAGGTGTGATATGACAATCTGGGACTTTTGTCATTCCACACAAATTTGCGGAAGATCTTTCTAAGTGATTCATAGTAAGTGTTGGGTATAGGTATGGGTAAGACCTGTTGTAAATATGTGAGGCGAGGTATTATCAGGGATATGAGAAGATTTTTCCTACCTATCCACGAAATTATATGGGTGTTCAGTTTATCTATACTAGAGGATATGGATTGTAGTAGTGGGGCGTAGTTGAGGGAGAAGAGATCAGAGACATTAGGGCTTATTTTGATTCCTAGGTAAGTTAGGTGTGGGGATGACCAATCAAATGCTGAGTCCTTTTTTAGCCTTTGTTGCTTTGTTAGTGGGATTCCAAAACAGATGACAAGTGATTTTTGCTGATTAATTAAAAAATTGGAGAGAGTACTATATTCGTCTAGATGATTTTGGATAGCTATAAGGGATACCTCTGGGTTTGTGGTCATAATCATAATATCGTCCGCAAATGCAGCCAATTTTTGTTCACGACCCCCCAATAAAATGCCTTTTATAGCAGGGTCCATCCTTAAACGTGTTAAGAGAGGTTAAAGGGCTAATACAAATATAAGGGGTGAAAGAGGGCATCCTTGACGAGTGCCGTTTCGTTTCGAAGGGCTCTGATAGATCACTATTAACTAAGACCGAAGCTGAAGCCTGGGAGTACATGGTGAAGATAGCTTGAACAAAGGGACCAGGTAGGCCAAATCCCAGCAGGACTTGTCTTAGATAGGCCCATTGTATCCTATCGCATGCTTTCTCCGCATCTGTGCTCAGAAGGAGAAGAGGTTTAGATCGGAGAGCAGAATGGTAAACAATATTGAGGACTCTAGATGTATTGTCTCTTCCCTCTCTGCCCCAGACGAAGCCCACCTGGTCCCCATGTATCAAGGATGAGAGGACAGTAGATAGTCGGTTCGCTAACATCTTCGCCAGTAGCTTAAGGTCGATGTTAAGAAGTGAAATGGGTCTGTAGTTAGCACACTGGTTAGGGTTCTTCCCCTCTTTGGGTATCAAAGTTATATGGGCCATTGTCATGTCTCTCGAAAGTTGTTTACCTTGAAGAGTCGAATTGCAAACTGAAAGCAAGTGGGGGAGAATATATTGTTGGAAAGTTCTGTAATAGGAGACAGTCAGACCGTCTGGGCCTGGGCATTTACTAGAGGGTTCTTGCTTTAATGCCAATTCAAGGTCTTCGAGTGTAAATGGTGAGGACAATTTCCGCTTGGCTTCTGTGGAAAGAGTTGGAAGGTTAAGTGAACTCAAAAAGGAGGTTGTTAGGGAGGAGTGGGATTCTGGTGTAATTGTGGAAGGTAGATTTTATAGGGATTCATAGAATTCCCTAAAACGGGTTGCTATTGCTGTGGAGGAGAAAAGTAGGGTGCCCTGGGGAGAATCTATTTGGTGAATATAATTTGCTGCTTTCCTATTTTTTATTCTGCGCATCATGAACTTTGATGCTTTGTCACCATGGGCGAAATATTTGTGTTGTGAACTAAGGAAGTATTTAGCTGATGAATATTGTAGAAGGGATTTTATTTCTGCTCTAAGATTGGAAAGCTCCTGTAAATGGGAATCTGATAGAGAACGTTTATGTAGAGATTCAAGGTTCAAGATACAAAGATTTTATTTTCTGGCATAGGTCGTCTAGCTTTTTTCCTTTCTTTTTTTATGGAACGAACCCAGGCTAATAAAGTGGCATCTAATAAAAGGTTTATGGGCATCCCATAGAGATTGGTTCGAAGTTTCTGGGCAATTGTTCAAAGTAAAGTACTCTTCTAAAAGGTTAGCTATCTTTTCTTTAGCCATATTATTGCCCAAAAGTGACTCATTCAGTCGCCATCTAAATGTATTCGGGTTTGGGGTAGGGGCTGAGACAGAAAGAAAGATGGGGGCATGGTCGGATAAATGGATTGAGCCCAGTTTAGCCTCTCGGCACAGTTCCAGGTGAGTTTTAGAAATAAATAGGTAATCCAACCTTTGATATGTCCCATGCACGTGAGGGTAAAAACTATAGTCCCTTGCTTTAGGATGCAACGTGTGCCATACATCTACCAGGTGTAAGTTCCAAAGACTTTCCCTTATCCAGCGTAAAGTGCTAGTGGATAAAGTGGATCTCTGGGTGGAGGAATCAATTTGTGGGGTTAGTGTAGCGTTGAGATCCCTTCCCAGGATCACCAGATCCTCTGCAAAGCTCTCAATGATGGGGAAAACTATGGAAAACCATTTAGCTTGGCCCGAATTGGGTGCATAGAGGTTAATGATAGTGTACAGCTGAGGGCCTATATTACCCTTGACTAAAATGTACCTCCCTTCTGGGTCCTGTCTATGTGATGCATATTTAAACGGTACTTTTCTCTGAAACCCAACGCTCACCCCGCCGGATGCAGATGAATTCCCACCACAGTGATACCACTGTGAATAGTGAGAGTGAGATAGATTAGGATAATGGTTGAATTTAAAGTGCGTCTCCTGGAGAAGCAAGACACCAGCCCCAGATTTGCGCAGCAATGTAAAAATCTGACTCCTCTTAGAGGGGGAGTTGAAACCCCTAACATTATAGGACGCAATCGATAAGTCAGCCATTATAACTTAAACGATGGGGGTTACCTTGCTGGGGCACGTCTGCTCCCCCAGGAGACGCACTAGAGAATCAAGCTATCAGGTCGGGCCGGTTGGGTGTCAGATGCTTTCTATGCAAATTCTGTATGATCAGAAAAGTTGAGATATGTACCTTTAACAAAATAAAAGTAAAAACAACAACAAGTAAAACAGAAAAAGAAACTGTCAGTGTGGTGAGCCTTAGAAAGTAGGTTATCACAGTATAGAATGGGGGTCGTAAGGGGGGAAAAAGGTTGAACAACCCATTTGCGATCCCCATGTAAGGCATCACATAGGAGGCTATCAGACAGACACAAGAGAGATGCCAAGAACGGCCTAGCAATGGATAGGCATAGTATGAGAAAGTAGGAGAGAAAGGGCAGCGGGAAATGGAGGGAAGTAAGCAAGATGAGACCTGAAACATGAGGGTAGAGGTGCCTCATAAGGAGTGAATAGGTAAGGGATAGCCCAAACTAAGCATGTAAATAAACATTTAGTGAAAAGGGAATGATCACTATGCAGGATCCTCATGGAGTGAACTGTATATTTCTTTGCTTAGCCTTCTGCGACTTTGGAGTGCGAGGGTGTTCAAAGGGTGCGATCACGGGAAGCTCCGGTAACTCCAGGATGTCTTGATATAGCTCCCAGTTCTCGATTTCCATGCGCGGAATCTGTAGATGGTCGAATACTCCGGCTAAATAGGCGAATGTGGAGATTGTGAGATGGCGACCCTCATATGTAAAGGTAAGTCCAAATGGAAAGTTCCACCGATACAGGATCTTGTTAGACCGAAGCCAATCGGTCAGGGGCTTCAAGGAGCGCCGTTTTCTTAATGTTGAGGGAGCTAAGTCCTGAAAAATCGTAACAGGCGACCCCTCGCACGTTTATGTTGTCTTGATTTCTGGCCGCCTCCAGCACTGCTGCTTTAACCTGAAAATTTAGAAAGCGGCATCTGACATCCCTGGGGGGGTCAGAAGGCTTCAGTTTAGGCCTCAATGCTCTGTGAGCGCGTTCAATAGTAATGTCCATCGGATGTTCCAGGCCTAGCAGGGACTTGCACAACTCCATGACAGTAATAGGTATTTCAGAGGCAAGGACTCTTTTGGGTATCACCCTGAGCCGGAGATTATTCCTCCGTCCTCGGTTTTCCTTATCCTCCATTGCACTGTGGAGGTCATTTAAATGAGTATGGAACTTTTGTAGGGAGGATGCTGTGGCTGTTTGGTGAGCCAAAATCGCGGCCTGGTGGGACTCTAATGAAACCACTCTATCCCCAACATGCAGCATGTCCTGGCGGAGAGCCGTGAGTTCGGTCAGTATAGGCTCCATGGCTTTACTAAATGCTTGCTTCCGAAATCTGCGGATGATCGGGAGTGCTGTTCTGTTATGAGAGTCTTCGGTGTCCGACTCCCCTTCAGAGAGGTCCGCAGCGTGCTCACTGACCTTAAGCGAAGGTGTCGGCGCCATCTTGAGGTCCTGGGCTGCAACTGTGGCGGCAGCTTTTCAGATAAATTTATACATTTCTCCACCTGGGTTAGCAGTTTTGTTGGAGCTGGATGAGTCTCCATACTTGGATTGGCCTATCTTGACCATCTCTCTGGCTGTCAGCTAACGTAAGCTGGTGCTTTGTGGGATCCGCCCCCCAAAGTGTCATATCTTTAATGTTGTCTCATGAAAAGATATAAAATAATATTTACAAAAATGTGAGGGGTGTACTCACTTTTGTGAGATACTGTATACACGCATAACAGCATACCAAGAATCTAAAATCCTGACCTAAAATGCAATGCATTTGAATAGTCTTCAGATCCATTTCACATTTTGTTACATTATGTCCTTGTGCTAAAATAGTAGTAATACAAGTTTTTTTTCCATTATTCTGCATTTAATACCTTATATTGAAAAAATTAAAGCAGAATGTTCAAAATCTTTGCTAATTTATTGAAAAGGAAAAACTACACTGCATTGACATAAGTATTCAGACCCTTTACTCAGTACTTAGTTGAAGCACCTTTGTCAGTGATTGCAGCCTCCAGTCTTCTTGGGTATGATGTCACAAGGTTTGTACATCTGAAATTAGGGATTTTCTGCTATTTGTCTCTGCAGATCCTCTCAAGTTGTGTCAGGTTTGATGAGGACTGTGGAAAGCCATTTTGTTTTCTCTCCAGAGATGTTCCATTGGATTCAAGTCAGGGCTTTGGCTGGGCCAATCAAGGACATTCACAGAGTTACAGCCAATCCACTCCTATGTTGTCTTAACTGTGTTCTTGAGGTCACTGTCTTGTTGGAAGGTGAGCCTTGGGGCCAGTCTGAAGTCCAGATTACTCTGGATTAGGGATGAGCGAACTCGAACTGTATAGTTCGGGTTCGTACCGAATTTTGGGGTGTCCGTGACACGGACCCGAACCCGGACATTTTCGTAAAAGTCCGGGTTCGGGTTCGGTGTTCGTCGCTTTCTTCGCGCTTTTGTGACGCTTTCTTGGCGCTTTTTGAAAGGCTGCAAAGCAGCCAATCAACAAGCGTCATACTACTTGCCCCAAGAGGCCATCACAGCCATGCCTACTATTGGCATGGCTGTGATTGGCCAGAGCACCATGTGACCCAGCCTCTATTTAAGCTGGAGTCACATAGCGCCGCCCGTCACTCTGCTCTGATTAGCGTAGGGAGAGGTTGCGGCTGCGACAGTAGGGCGAGATTAGGCAGATTAACTCCTCCAAAGGACTTGATTAACTGATCGATCTGCAGCTGTGGATCATTGAGCTGCTGATCCTCAATTGCTCACTGTTTTTAGGCTGCCCAGACCGTTTGTCAGTCACATTTTTCTGGGGTGATCGGCGGCCATTTTGTGTCTTGTGGTGCGCCAGCACAAGCTGCGACCAAGTGCATTTAACCCTCAATGGTGTGGTTGTTTTTTGGCTAAAGCCTACATCAGGGTGAAGCTGTCACACCAAGTGCATTTAACCAGCAATAGTCTGTTTATTTTTTGGCCATATACTACATCAGGGGCAAGCTGCGCCTGTCACCAAGTGCATTTAACCCTCAATGGTGCGTTTGTTTTTTGGCTAAAGCCTACATCAGGGTGAAGCTGTCACACCAAGTGCATTTAACCAGCAATAGTCTGTTTATTTTTTGGCCATATACTACATCAGGGGCAAGCTGCGCCCGTCACCAAGTGCATTTAACCCTCAGTAGTGTGGTTGGTCAAGCTATCACACCAAGTGCATTTAACCAGCAATAGTCTGTTCATTTTTTGGCCATATACTAAATCAGGGGCAAGCTGCGCCCGTCACCAAGTGCATTTAACCAGCAATAGTCTGTTCATTTTTTGGCCATATACTACATCAGGGGCAAGCTGCGCCCGTCACCAAGTGCATTTAACCCTCAGTAGTGTGGTTGGTCAAGCTATCACACCAAGTGCATTTAACCAGCAATAGTCTGTTCATTTTTTGGCCATATACTAAATCAGGGGCAAGCTGCGCCCGTCACCAAGTGCATTTAACCAGCAATAGTCTGTTCATTTTTTGGCCATATACTACATCAGGGGCAAGCTGCGCCCGTCACCAAGTGCATTTAACCCTCAGTAGTGTGGTTGGTCAAGCTGTGACACCAAGTGCATTTAACCAGCAATAGTCTGTTCATTTTTTGGCCATATACTACATCAGGGGCAAGCTGCGCCCGTCACCAAGTGCATTTAACCAGCAATAGTGTGGTTATTTTTTGGCCATATCCCAGTCTAATTCTGTCACTAAATCCATACCGGTCACCCAGCGCCTAAATACTAGGCCTCAAATTTATATCCCGCTAAATCTCTCGTTACCGCTGTCCTGTTGTAGCTGGGAAAGTTATTTAGTGTCCGTCAAAGCACATTTTTTGTTCTGGGTTGAAGTACAATTCCCAATTTAGCAATTTCATAATTTAGTGGTTTCTGCTATATCAGAGCTATTTGAAATCTATCCCTAAAAGGGTATATAATATTCAAGGTGCACATTGGGTCATTCAGAATAACTTCACACACACCCGCTACTGTGTATTTTCAAGTCTAATTCTGTCACTAAACCCATACCTGTCACCCAGCGCCTAAATACTAGGCCTCAAATTTATATCCTGCTAAATCTCTCGTTACCGCTGTCCTGTTGTAGCTGGGAAAGTTATTTAGTGTCCGTCAAAGCACATTTTTTGTTCTGGGTTGAAGTACAATTCCCAATTTAGCAATTTCATAATTTAGTGGTTTCTGCTATATCAGAGCTATTTGAAATCTATCCCTAAAAGGGTATATAATATTCAAGGTGCACATTGGGTCATTCAGAATAACTTCACACACACCCGCTACTGTGTATTTTCAAGTCTAATTCTGTCACTAAACCCATACCTGTCACCCAGCGCCTAAATACTAGGCCTCAAATTTATATCCTGCTAAATCTCTCGTTACCGCTGTCCTGTTGTAGCTGGGAAAGTTATTTAGTGTCCGTCAAAGCACATTTTTTGTTCTGGGTTGAAATACAATTCCCAATTTAGCAATTTCATAATTTAGTGGTTTCTGCTATATCAGAGCTATTTGAAATCTATCCCTAAAAGGGTAGATCATATTGAAGGTGCACATAGGGTCATTCAGAATAACTTCACACACACCCGCTACTGTGTATTTCCAAGTCTAATTCTGTCACTAAACCCATACCTGTCACCCAGCGCCTAAATACTAGGCCTCAAATTTATATCCCGCTAAATCTCTCGTTACCGCTGTCCTGTTGTAGCTGGGAAAGTTATTTAGTGTCCGTCAAAGCACATTTTTTGTTCTGGGTTGAAGTACAATTCCCAATTTAGCAATTTCATAATTTAGTGGTTTCTGCTATATCAGAGCTATTTGAAATCTATCCCTAAAAGGGTATATAATATTCAAGGTGCACATTGGGTCATTCAGAATAACTTCACACACACCCGCTACTGTGTATTTCCAAGTCTAATTCTGGCACTAAACCCATACCTGTCACCCAGCGCCTAAATACTAGGCCTCAAATTTATATCCTGCTAAATCTCTCGTTACCGCTGTACTGTTGTTGCTTGGAAAGATATTTAGTGTCCGTCAAAGCACATTTTTTGTTCTGGGTTGAAGTACAATTCCCAATTTAGCAATTTCATAATTTAGTGGTTTCTGCTATATCAGAGCTATTTGAAATCTATCCCTAAAAGGGTATATAATATTCAAGGTGCACATTGGGTCATTCAGAATAACTTCACACACACCCGCTACTGTGTATTTCCAAGTCTAATTCTGGCACTAAACCCATACCTGTCACCCAGCGCCTAAATACTAGGTCTCAAATTTATATCCCGCTAAATCTGTCCTTAGTGCTGTAGCTGGGCGAGTTATTTAGTGTCCGTTCAAGCACATTTCTTGTTCTGGGTTGAAATACAATTCCCAATTTAGCAATTTCATAATTTAGTGGTTTCTGCTATATCAGAGCTATTTGAAATCTATCCCTAAAAGGGTATATAATATTCAAGGTGCACATTGGGTCATTCAGAATAACTTCACACACACCCGCTACTGTGTATTTCCAAGTCTAATTCTGGCACTAAACCCATACCTGTCACCCAGCGCCTAAATACTAGGCCTCAAATTTATATCCTGCTAAATCTCTCGTTACCGCTGTACTGTTGTTGCTTGGAAAGATATTTAGTGTCCGTCAAAGCACATTTTTTGTTCTGGGTTGAAGTACAATTCCCAATTTAGCAATTTCATAATTTAGTGGTTTCTGCTATATCAGAGCTATTTGAAATCTATCCCTAAAAGGGTATATAATATTCAAGGTGCACATTGGGTCATTCAGAATAACTTCACACACACCCGCTACTGTGTATTTCCAAGTCTAATTCTGTCACTAAACCCATACCTGTCACCCAGCGCCTAAATACTAGGCCTCAAATTTATATCCTGCTAAATCTCTCGTTACCGCTGTACTGTTGTTGCTTGGAAAGATATTTAGTGTCCGTCAAAGCACATTTTTTGTTCTGGGTTGAAGTACAATTCCCAGTTTAGCAATTTCATAATTTAGTGGTTTCTGCTATATCAGAGCTATTTGAAATCTATCCCTAAAAGGGTATATAATATTCAAGGTGCACATTGGGTCATTCAGAATAACTTCACACACACCCGCTACTGTGTATTTCCAAGTCTAATTCTGGCACTAAACCCATACCTGTCACCCAGCGCCTAAATACTAGGTCTCAAATTTATATCCCGCTAAATCTGTCCTTAGTGCTGTAGCTGGGCGAGTTATTTAGTGTCCGTTCAAGCACATTTCTTGTTCTGGGTTGAAATACAATTCCCAATTTAGCAATTTCATAATTTAGTGGTTTCTGCTATATCAGAGCTATTTGAAATCTATCTCTAAAAGGGTATATAATATTCAAGGTGCACATTGGGTCATTCAGAATAACTTCACACACACCCGCTACTGTGTATTTCCAAGTCTAATTCTGGCACTAAACCCATACCTGTCACCCAGTGCCTAAATACTAGGCCTCAAATTTATATCCTGCTAAATCTCTCGTTACCGCTGTACTGTTGTTGCTTGGAAAGATATTTAGTGTCCGTCAAAGCACATTTTTTGTTCTGGGTTGAAGTACAATTCCCAATTTAGCAATTTCATAATTTAGTGGTTTCTGCTATATCAGAGCTATTTGAAATCTATCCCTAAAAGGGTATATAATATTCAAGGTGCACATTGGGTCATTCAGAATAACTTCACACACACCCGCTACTGTGTATTTCCAAGTCTAATTCTGTCACTAAACCCATACCTGTCACCCAGCGCCTAAATACTAGGCCTCAAATTTATATCCTGCTAAATCTCTCGTTACCGCTGTACTGTTGTTGCTGGGCAAGATATTTAGTGTCCGTCAAAGCACATTTTTTGTTCTGGGTTGAAATACAATTCCCAATTTAGCAATTTCATAATTTAGTGGTTTCTGCTATATCAGAGCTATTTGAAATCTATCCCTAAAAGGGTATATAATATTCAAGGTGCACATTGGGTCATTCAGAATAACTTCACACACACCCGCTACTGTGTATTTCCAAGTCTAATTCTGGCACTAAACCCATACCTGTCACCCAGCGCCTAAATACTAGGCCTCAAATTTATATCCCGCTAAATCTGTCCTTAGTGCTGTAGCTGGGCGAGTTATTTAGTGTCCGTTCAAGCACATTTCTTGTTCTGGGTTGAAATACAATTCCCAATTTAGCAATTTCATAATTTAGTGGTTTCTGCTATATCAGAGCTATTTGAAATCTATCCCTAAAAGGGTATATAATATTCAAGGTGCACATAGGGTCATTCAGAATAACTTCACACACCCGCTACTGTGCATTTCCAAATCTAATTCTGTCACTAAACCCATACCTGTCACCCAGCGCCTAAATACTAGGCCTCAAATTTATATCCCGCTAAATCTCTCGTTACCGCTGTCCTGTTGTGGCTGGGAAAGTTATTTAGTGTCCGTCAAAGCACATTTTTTGTTCTGGGTTGAAATACAATTCCCAATTTAGCAATTTCATAATTTAGTCGTTTCTGCTATATCAGAGCTATTTGAAATCTATCCCTAAAAGGGTAGATCATATTGAAGGTGCACATAGGGTCATTCAGAATAACTTCACACACACGCTTCTGTGCATTTCCAAGTCTAATTCTGTCACTAAATCCATACCGGTCACCCAGCGCCTAAATACTAGGCCTCAAATTTATATCCCGCTGAATTTGAATACAATACATTGGGCCAAATAATATATTTGTTGTTGTGGTGAACCATAACAATGAGAAAAACATCTAGTAAGGGACGCGGACGTGGACATGGTCGTGGTGGTGTTAGTGGACCCTCTGGTGCTGGGAGAGGACGTGGCCGTTCTGCCACATCCACACGTCCTAGTGTACCAACTACCTCAGGTCCCAGTAGCCGCCAGAATTTACAGCGATATATGGTGGGGCCCAATGCCGTTCTAAGGATGGTAAGGCCTGAGCAGGTACAGGCATTAGTCAATTGGGTGGCCGACAGTGGATCCAGCACGTTCACATTATCTCCCACCCAGTCTTCTGCAGAAAGCGCACAGATGGCGCCTGAAAACCAACCCCATCAGTCTGTCACATCACCCCCATGCATACCAGGGAAACTGTCTCAGCCTCAAGTTATGCAGCAGTCTCTTATGCTGTTTGAAGACTCCGCTGGCAGGGTTTCCCAAGGGCATCCACCTAGCCCTTCCCCAGCGGTGAAAGACATAGAATGCACTGACGCACAACCACTTATGTTTCCTGATGATGAGGACATGGGAATACCACCTCAGCATGTCTCTGATGATGACGAAACACAGGTGCCAACTGCTGCGTCTTTCTGCAGTGTGCAGACTGAACAGGAGGTCAGGGATCAAGACTGGGTGGAAGACGATGCAGGGGACGATGAGGTCCTAGACCCCACATGGAATGAAGGTCGTGCCACTGACTTTCACAGTTCGGAGGAAGAGGCAGTGGTGAGACCGAGCCAACAGCGTAGCAAAAGAGGGAGCAGTGGGCAAAAGCAGAACACCCGCCGCCAAGAGACTCCGCCTGCTACTGACCGCCGCCATCTGGGACCGAGCACCCCAAAGGCAGCTTCAAGGAGTTCCCTGGCATGGCACTTCTTCAAACAATGTGCTGACGACAAGACCCGAGTGGTTTGCACGCTGTGCCATCAGAGCCTGAAGCGAGGCATTAACGTTCTGAACCTGAGCACAACCTGCATGACCAGGCACCTGCATGCAAAGCATGAACTGCAGTGGAGTAAACACCTTAAAACCAAGGAAGTCACTCAGGCTCCCCCTGCTACCTCTTCTGCTGCTGCCGCCTCGGCCTATTCTGCTGCTGCCGCCTCGGCCTCTTCCTCCGCCTCTGGAGGAACGTTGGCACCTGCCGCCCAGCAAACAGGGGATGTACCACCAACACCACCACCACCACCTCCGTCACCAAGCGTCTCAACCATGTCACACGCCAGCGTTCAGCTCTCCATCTCACAAACATTTGATAGAAAGCGTAAATTCCCACCTAGCCACCCTCGATCCCTGGCCCTGAATGCCAGCATTTCTAAACTACTGGCCTATGAAATGCTGTCATTTAGGCTGGTGGACACAGACAGCTTCAAACAGCTCATGTCGCTTGCTGTCCCACAGTATGTTGTTCCCAGCCGGCACTACTTCTCCAAGAGAGCCGTGCCTTCCCTGCACAACCAAGTATCCGATAAAATCAAGTGTGCACTGCGCAACGCCATCTGTGGCAAGGTCCACCTAACCACAGATACGTGGACCAGTAAGCACGGCCAGGGACGCTATATCTCCCTAACTGCACACTGGGTAAATGTAGTGGCAGCTGGGCCCCAGGCGGAGAGCTGTTTGGCGCACGTCCTTCCGCCGCCAAGGATCGCAGGGCAACATTCTTTGCCTCCTGTTGCCACCTCCTCCTTCTCGGCTTCCTCCTCCTCTTCTTCCACCTGCTCATCCAGTCAGCCACACACCTTCACCACCAACTTCAGCACAGCCCGGGGTAAACGTCAGCAGGCCATTCTGAAACTCATATGTTTGGGGGACAGGCCCCACACCGCACAGGAGTTGTGGCGGGGTATAGAACAACAGACCGACGAGTGGTTGCTGCCGGTGAGCCTCAAGCCCGGCCTGGTGGTGTGTGATAATGGGCGAAATCTCGTTGCAGCTCTGGGACTAGCCAATTTGACGCACATCCCTTGCTTGGCGCATGTGCTGAATTTGGTGGTGCAGAAGTTCATTCACAACTACCCCGACATGTCAGAGCTGCTGCATAAAGTGCGGGCCGTCTGTTCGCGCTTCCGGCGTTCACATCCTGCTGCTGCTCGCCTGTCTGCGCTACAGCGTAACTTCGGCCTTCCCGCTCACCGCCTCATATGCGACGTGCCCACCAGGTGGAACTCCACCTTGCACATGCTGGACAGACTGTGCGAGCAGCAGCAGGCCATAGTGGAGTTTCAGCTGCAGCACGCACGGGTCAGTCGCACTACAGAACAGCACCACTTCACCACCAATGACTGGGCCTCCATGCGAGACCTGTGTGCCCTGTTGCGCTGTTTCGAGTACTCCACCAACATGGCCAGTGGCGATGACACCGTTATCAGCGTTACAATACCACTTCTATGTCTCCTTGAGAAAACACTTAGGGCGATGATGGAAGAGGAGGTGGCCCAGGAGGAGGAGGAGGAGGAGGAGGAAGAGGGGTCATTTTTAGCACTTTCAGGCCAGTCTCTTCGAAGTGACTCAGAGGGAGGTTTTTGGCAACAGCAGAGGCCAGGTACAAATGTGGCCAGCCAGGGCCCACTACTGGAGGACGAGGAGGACGAGGATGAGGAGGAGGTGGAGGAGGATGAGGATGAAGCATGGTCACAGCGGGGTGGCACCCAACGCAGCTCGGGTCCATCACTGGTGCGTGGCTGGGGGGAAAGGCAGGACGATGACGATACGCCTCCCACAGAGGACAGCTTGTCCTTATCCCTGGGCAGCCTGGCACACATGAGCGACTACATGCTGCAGTGCCTGCGCAACGACAGCAGAGTTGCCCACATTTTAACCTGTGCGGACTACTGGGTTGCCACCCTGCTGGATCCACGCTACAAAGACAATGTGCCCACCTTACTTCCTGCACTGGAGCGTGATAGGAAGATGCGCGAGTACAAGCGCACGTTGGTAGACGCGCTACTGAGAGCATTCCCAAATGTCACAGGGGAACAAGTGGAAGCCCAAGGCCAAGGCAGAGGAGGAGCAAGAGGTCGCCAAGGCAGCTGTGTCACGGCCAGCTCCTCTGAGGGCAGGGTTAGCATGGCAGAGATGTGGAAAACTTTTGTCAACACGCCACAGCTAACTGCACCACCACCTGATACGCAACGTGTTAGCAGGAGGCAACATTTCACTAACATGGTGGAACAGTACGTGTGCACACCCCTCCACGTACTGACTGATGGTTCGGCCCCATTCAACTTCTGGGTCTCTAAATTGTCCACGTGGCCAGAGCTAGCCTTTTATGCCTTGGAGGTGCTGGCCTGCCCGGCAGCCAGCGTTTTGTCTGAACGTGTATTCAGCACGGCAGGGGGCGTCATTACAGACAAACGCAGCCGCCTGTCTACAGCCAATGTGGACAAGCTGACGTTCATAAAAATGAACCAGGCATGGATCCCACAGGACCTGTCCGTCCCTTGTCCAGATTAGACATTAACTACCTCCCCATAACCATATATTATTGGACTCCAGGGCACTTCCTCATTCAATCCTATTTTTATTTTCATTTTACCATTATATTGCGATGCTACCCAAAGTTGAATGAACCTCTCCTCTGCCTGTGTGCTAGGCCTAAATATATGCCAATGGACTGTTGCAGTGGTGGCTGACATGAAGCCTGATTCTCTGCTATGACATGCAGACTAATTCTCTGCTGACATGAAGACAGATTCTCTGTTACGGGACCTCCCTCCTCTGCCTGGGTGCTGGGCCTAAATATATGCCAATGGACTGTTGCAGTGGTGGCTGACGTGAAGCCTCATTCTCTGCTATGACATGCAGACTAATTCTCTGCTGACATGAAGACAGATTCTCTGTTACGGGACCTCCCTCCTCTGCCTGGGTGCTGGGCCTAAATTTATGCCAATGGACTGTTGCAGTGGTGGCTGACGTGAAGCCTGATTCTCTGCTATGACATGCAGACTGATTCTCTGCTGACATGAAGCCAGATCGTCTGTTACGGGACCTCTCTGCTCTGCCTGTGTGCTAGGCCTAAATATATGCCAATGGACTGTTGCAGTGGTGGGTGACGTGAAGCCTCATTCTCTGCTATGACATGCAGACTGATTCTCTGCTGTCATGAAGCCAGATTGTCTGTTACGGGACCTCTCTGCTCTGCCTGTGTGCTAGGCCTAAATATATGCCAATGGACTGTTGCAGTGGTGGGTGACGTGAAGCCTCATTCTCTGCTATGACATGCAGACTGATTCTCTGCTGACATGAAGCCAGATTGTCTGTTACGGGACCTCTCTCCTCTGCCTGTGTGCTAGGCCTAAATATATGCCAATGGACTGTTGCAGTGGTGGCTGACGTGAAGCCTCATTCTCTGCTATGACATGCAGACTAATTCTCTGCTGACATGAAGCCAGATTGTCTGTTACGGGACCTCTCTCCTCTGCCTGGGTGCTGGGCCTAAATTTATGACAATGGACTGTTGCAGTGGTGGCTGACGTGAAGCCTGATTCTCTGCTATGACATGCAGACTGATTCTCTGCTGACATGAAGCCAGATCCTCTGTTACGGGACCTCTCTCCTCTGCCTGTGTGTGTGCTGGGCCTAAATATATGCCAATGGACTGTTGCAGTGGTGGCTGACGTGAAGCCTCATTCTCTGCTATGACATGCAGACTGATTCTCTGCTGACATGAAGCCAGATTCTCTGTTACGGGACCTCTCTCCTCTGCCTGTGTGTGTGCTGGGCCTAAATATATGCCAATGGACTGTTGCAGTGGTGGCTGACGTGAAGCCTCATTCTCTGCTATGACATGCAGACTAATTCTCTGCTGACATGAAGACAGATTCTCTGTTACGGGACCTCCCTCCTCTGCCTGGGTGCTGGGCCTAAATATATGCCAATGGACTGTTGCAGTGGTGGCTGACGTGAAGCCTCATTCTCTGCTATGACATGCAGACTAATTCTCTGCTGACATGAAGACAGATTCTCTGTTACGGGACCTCTCTCCTCTGCCTGGGTGCCGGGGCCTAAATATCTGAGAATGGACTGTTCCAGTGGTGGGTGACGGGAAGCCAGATTCTCTGCTATGGAACCTCTCTCCAATTGATTTTGGTTAATTTTTATTTATTTAATTTTTATTTTAATTCATTTCCCTATCCACATTTGTTTGCAGGGGATTTACCTACATGTTGCTGCCTTTTGCAGCCCTCTAGCTCTTTCCTGGGCTGTTTTACAGCCTTTTTAGTGCCGAAAAGTTCGGGTCCCCATTGACTTCAATGGGGTTCGGGTTCGGGACGAAGTTCGGATCGGGTTCGGATCCCGAACCCGAACATTTCCGGGATGTTCGGCCGAACTTCTCGAACCCGAACATCCAGGTGTTCGCTCAACTCTACTCTGGATCAGGTTTTCATACAGAGAATCTTTGTATTTTGGTCCTTTCAGCATTCCCTCAACCCTGACCAGTCTCCCTGTCTCAGGAGCTTAAAAAAAAAACAACTAAGCATTATGCTGCCACCACGATACTTCACTGTAGGGATGGTATTGTGATACACAGTGTCTGGTTTCCTCCAGACATGTTGCTTAGAATTGAGTTTAAAAAGTTCAACCTTGATACCCCTATTTAAACCAGACATGTATAACAAATTAATTTGTGTAGATTCAAGCCCAAAACTGGCAGCTCCAATATAAAAGAAAAATGCACACTGCCACCAATAATCATTAAAATAGCTATTTTTTGTTAGCATGCAATAATTAATGCATATTATGTATGTAAGACACACAATCTAAATATAAGGTACCATGTTGCAGTCAAAAATAACAAATGTGGGAAGAATGGTAAAGTACTAAGTACACAGTAATTATTTAAAAATGTATAGCACAATTCATTAATATAAATATCCATAAAGGAACACCACCTCCACAATAAAATAGTAACATTAATACAGACTCAAATTTTGGCACACAGACTCAAATTGTGGCACACATGTTTCACATTGCTTTGTCAGAGGGATAGATAGTATATGTGTATGTATTTTATTGTGTACTAAGAGGAATATTTATTTTATTTATTGTTGGTGTCAGTGTGCGTTTTTCTATTGTATCGGAGCTGAAAGTTCAGTCTTGGTTTCATCAGACCACATAATGTTGTTTCTTACAGCATGAGAGTCCTTTACGGCAGCTTTTTTTTTTTTTTTTTTGTAAACTCCGAAAGGCTTTCATGTGTCTTTTACTGAGGAGAGTCTTATTTCTGGCAACTGTGGCACTTGTGAGCTTTCAGTACAGCAGAATGTTTCTGTACCATTCTGCTGCATATTTGCTATGCAATGCTTTTTCAGCTGTGAGACCTTATACAGATGTGTGTCTTTCCAAATCATGTCTTTGAATCCAGAGGAAACAAAACAGGCTGGTTTTGAGAGCTCCATTTAAATAAGCAGGCATATAACGCGAGATTGGGCATTGTGTGTTTGATTTAAGTGTGTGTTTGTATAAGTGTGCAACTTTAGATTAGGTGACTTCAGATTCAGGGACTTCAGTGGGTGACTGCAGTAAATCAGTTTCTTATTAGTGCATTATATTGTATTTTTCACTTTCGTAGTGTAATCGCCATTTAGTATGTGTTCCATAATTGACAGGGCAGTCCACATCTTGTCTGATGTATGCAGTCCTAGAACAGCTGTTCGAGGGTATATATCATTGTTCAAAATGTGAGCAAATTAACCATTTGGAATTGCAAATTGAGGATCTAAACGGGTGAGTTTTAACACTGAGAGGCATTAACAATTTGGAAAAGAGTTTGCTGCTCACTGAGCAAGCACTCTATGGGGTAGATGGGGGGAGGGTAAAAGCGAGGAGGCTGAGGAAAGTGAGGTAGCTAGCTGGGTAACAGTTAGAAAGCGGGGTAGAGGGAAGAGTGCCAAGGAGGCTAGCCGTGATCTGTCACATCCCAACAAGTTGGCAGATAAGGGGGATGTTCAGGGACAGCACTGCTGCAGCTGGACACTTCCTCTGCCAGTCAGGGTACGGTTAGCTCCAGTAAGCAGGGGACCGGGAGAGCAGGGCAGGCCAGACAGGTGCTAGTAGTGGGAGACTCTATTATTTGGGGTACAGAAAGAACAATCTGTCACAAAGACCGTGATTGCCGAACAGTGTGTTGTCTTCCTGGTGCTAGAGTTTGACACATCATAGATGGTTGACAGATTACTGGGAGGGGCTGGAGAATATACAGCGGTCATCGTCCATATCGGAACCAATGAGGAAGTAAGAGGAAGGTGAAGAGTCCTTAAAAATGATTTTAGGTATTTAGGACAAAAGCTTAGGGCAAGGACCTCAAAGGTAGTGTTTTCCGAAATACTACCTGTACCACGAGCCACACAAGAAAGGCAGCAGGAGATTAGGGAAGTTAACAAGTGACTCAAGAACTGGTATAGGAAGGAGGGGTTTGGGTTCCTGGAGAACTGGGCTGACTGCACTGTCAGCTACAGGCTCTGTCATAGGGATGGGCTGCCCCTCAATGGGGAAGGGGCCGCTGTGTTGGGCGGAAAGATGGCTAGAAGGTTGGAGGAGTGTTTAAACTAGGGACTGGCGGGGGTAATTACATTATAGGATGGGAAGATAGTGCAGATAGAGACCGAGGGCAAGGTAATGGGACTGGGGAAGGAATGGAAGGAGGGACTAGAACAGTTCTGAAGGAAAGGTGTAGGGTGAAAAAAAAATATGCATAAACCTCTTAAATGTATGTATACTAATGCCAGAACCCTGACTAATAAAACTGGGGAACTGGAATTAGTGATGTGTGAGGTGGACTATGACATAGTGGGAATAACTGAGACATGGCTGGATGATAATTATGACTGGGCAGTTAATGTACAAGGTTACAGTCTGTTTAGAAAGGATCATCACAACTGGAGAGGGGGGGGAGTCTGCCTTTATGTAAAGTCCTGTATAAGGCCCACAGTTTGAGAAGATATAAGTGAGGGACATGAACATGTAGAGTCACTGTGGGTAGAAATACATGGAGGCAAAAATAATAAAAAAAAATTACTAATAGGAGTTTATTATAAACCACCTAATATACCAGAGTCCACAGAAATCTACTACTGAACGAGATAGAGGAGGCAGCAAATCATAATGAGGTGGTTATTAAGGGGGACTTCAACTACCCAGAAATTGACTGGGAAACTGAAAGCTGTATATCTTATAAAGGAAAGAGGCTCTTGGCAATAACCAAATACAATTACCTTTCCTAACTGGGTCAGAACCCGACTAGAGGGACGGCCATACTGGTCTTAGTATTAACCAATACACCTGACAGAACAACAAATGTGCAGGTTGGGGGACACCTGGGAAATAGCGACCACAAAGTAATAACCTTCCAATTATCCTTCAAACAAATGTTGCTACAGGGAGGAACAAAAATACCAAATTTAAAAAAAGCTAAAATTAGCCAACCAAGAGAGGCCATAGGAGTAACTAACTGGGACTGGAAAGTCCTCAAAAATAAAAAAAATAAAACACTACAAAATGGGAGATTTTTAAAAGCATCCTAAAATCAAATTTTGAGAGGTACATACCCTATAGGAATAAAGGGTTAAGGAACAAGAAGAAACCACTGTGTACAAATAGAACTGTAAAGAAAGCAGTAAATGACAAAAATAAAGCATTTACATCACTAAAACGGGAGGGCAGCGAGGAAGCACTGAAAAACTATAAGGAAAAAAATAGAATATGTAAAAAACAAATAAAAGCCGCCAAACTGAGACTAAGAGATTAATTGCCAAAGAGAGCAAAACTAACCCTAAAATGTTCTTCAATTATATAAATGGTAAAAAGTAAAAATCTGAAGGTGTAGGCCCTCTACAGAGCAATGAGAGCGACAAGGAGAAAGCAAAGCTATTAAGAAGTTTTTTCTCCACTGTATTCACTGAGGAAAATAAACTGTCAGATAAAATGCAGAATGTAAAAGTAAGTTCCCCATTAAAAGTGTCCTGTCTGACCCAGGAAGAAATACAACAGCGACTTAAAATGATTAAAATAGACAAATCACCAGGACTAGATACATCCACGTATCCTAAGAGAATTAAGTATTGTCATAGCCATATCCTTATTATACCCTCTATACTGAAATGGAGTGTTCCACAGGATTGGCGCATAGCAAATGTTGTGCCAATATTCAAAAAGGGTGCCCAAACAGTCCCCAGAAACTATAAGCCGGTAAGTTCAACATCTGTTGTGGGTAAACTGTTTGAAGGTTTTATAAGAGATGCTATCTTGAAGGCTCTCAATGAAAACAAGCAAATAATAACATATCAGTATGGCTTCATGACGGATCGGTCATGTCAAACTAATTTAATCAGTTTCTATGAGGAGGTAAGTTCTTGCCTTAACAGTAGTGAATCAATGGATGTTGTATAGCTGGACTTCTCCAAAGCATTTGACACTGTACCACATGAAAGGTTAGTATATAAAATGAGAATGCTCGGACTGGGAGAAAATGTCTGAATGTGGGTAAGTAACTGGCTCAATGATAGAAAACAGAGGGTGGTTATTAATGGTACACACTCAGATTGGATCACTGTCACTAGCAGAGTACCTTAGGGGTCAGTATTGGGCCCTATTATCTTCAATATATTTATTAATGATCTTGTAGAAGGCTTGCACAGTAAAATATTATTTTTTGAAGATGACACTGAATTGTGTAAAGTAATTAACACTGAAGAGGACAATATACTGCTAGAGATGGATCTGGATAGATTAGAGGCTTGGGCAGAGAAGTGGCAAATGAGGTTTAACACTGAGAAATGTAAGGTTATGCACATGGGAAGGAATAATGCAAGTCACCCGTACATACTAAATGGTAAAACACTCGGTAACACTGACATTTGATCCAGGAATTTTAATAAACAGCAAGCTAAGCAGTAAAAACAAGTGTCAGGCAGCTGCTGCCAAGGCCAATAAGATAATGGGTTGCATCAAAAGGGGCATAGATACCTGTGATGAGAACATAGTTCTACCACTTTACAAATCACCACACATGCAGTACTGTGTACAGTTCTGGGCTCCTGTGAACAAGGCAGACATAGCAGAGCTGGAGAGGGTTCAGAGGAAGGCAACTAAAGTAATAACTGGCATGGGGCAACTACAGTACCCTAAAAGATTAGAAAAAAGACGACTGAGGGGAGATCTAATTACTATGTATAAATATATCAGGGGACAGTACAGAGATCTCTCCCATCATCTATTTATCCCCAAGACTGTGACGAGGGGACACCCTCTGCATCTGGAGGAAAGAGCAGTGAGACTATGGAACTCTCTGCCTGAGAAGGTGGTGATGGTGAGTACAATAAAATAATTCAAGAGGGTATTGGATGAATTTCTTGAGTGTAATAATATTACAGGCTATAGATACTAGAGAGGGGACGTTGATCCAGGGAGTTATTCTGATTGGAGTCGAGAAGGAATTTTTCCCCCTTAAGGGGGGAAAATTGGCTTGTACCTCACAGGGATTTATTTATTTTTTCCTCTGGATCAACTTGCAGGATAACCGGCCGAACTGGATGGACAAATGTCTTTTTTCGGCCTTATATACTATGTTACTATGTCCAATAATGTAGACTCCAATCAAAGTGTAGAAACATCTCAAAGATGATGAAGGGAAATAAAAGACCCCTAGAGCTACATTTCAAGTATCATAGCAAATAGTCTAAATAATTATGTCATGGTAAATTGTAGTTTTTCCTTTTTAATACATTTTCAGAGATTTCTAAAATTCTGTTTTCACTTTGTCATTATAGGGTACTGAATGCACGTGGCAAAACTAGATTTTTTTTTTTTTCCAAAAGCAACATCATGACAACATTTTTTTTTTTAAAAAAAGGGTTTGGGTCAGAAGACTTTCACAATGCACTGTAAAAATATTATTAGAATGCTGTTTCATGACCTATAAAGTGCATATACTTTATACTGATTTATATAGCCACAGAAAGAAAGCTGGGACTCCAAAGATAATATTTCCAACTCAAAAATTTACTGATTTAACTGTTCCTGTTTAAAAACGGATCTTGTGCATCACTTATGCACATTTCTCATCTGTTTGAGCCATTTCTAATGCACACAATCAGTTTTTTCACAGAATTTGTTTTTTTACATTTATTTTTCTGTTCTTCTGACGGATCAGAAGAACAGAAAAATAACAGTGATGTGAACTCTTCCTAATTATGACAGGTTGGGCATTATTAAAATAGGCTGCCTTAAAGAAACAACCTTCCAGAAAATTGTACAGTTTCCATAATTTCAACGCAGCACCAGAAATATGACATTTGTTATTGTTTCATTTCCCTGAGGATTAATTGAATTTCTGTAATAAAACACAGAAAAACGAATCTGAATATTAGTCAAACATTCCCTCTATAAGAAATAGAAATAAAATCCATAAACAACAGGTAACTGTTAACGTTTGCTAGCAGGGTAAAATTATGTGATATTGATTGGCTACCAAGTCAATTTTAATACAGATTAAATATTATGGCTTTACTCCAGAGCCCCTGCCAACTCTTCTTATAACATTGAAACTTTACTAATTGGTTTAATTAATTCTAGAACTTTGAAACCAGTAAATCTAGCAAGGCTTCATGGAGATTATTTGTCTCCGTACCATTCTGCAAACATTTAATATAGTCAATTTTACTTTGTTTTTAATCTAATTTTTTATTCCCTACAAATAAAAAACTATTCTAATATCTTCAAATATATAGCAATTAGAATAAATCAAGATTATCCACACAAAATTCCTATATAATTCATGAGAGATAAAACCTTGAGAAACCCCCTCAAACATTGCCCACAAAGCTCTTGGGTTTCTAAAGCCTTCTTATTGCATGAGTCTTTAAGGTGAATGATTTCAAAGAGGATCTGGAGATTGTGTCACAGCAGTACAATGTCTTCTAAATGAGACTACTGGCAGTAAGAAATTATTCTTCACATTGTCCATCTAACAAGAAAAGTCAATGAGTGAGCTCAAATTTTGTTAGGTTATATTACATTAGCATGATGAATTGATAGGAAATGTCTCAGTCTTATTATGGATCCACAGCCAATCACCACTCCTTGTTGCCAAAGGCAACCTTTAAAATGAAGCACATGTTAAGCTCTTAAAGGAAAATATTAGAAGCAGTAGGTGAGCTACCATTAGCGCTCGGCATAGAACAATATATATATATATATATATATATATATATATATATATATATACTGACCACAATATTGAAGTACCACCTAATAACAGTCACTTACAAATACTTTAGTGTGCTTAAAAGAATTTTATATATTTCACAGGTAGCTAAAGATAGAGAAATTAAATCCTATATGGAAATGACACAAAATTTAAAAAATCTTTCATGGTTTAGGTATTTCCAATTGCGTTCTGTGTTATCCAGCTTGGATGATAAGCGGCTGTTGGATATAGATAATGTTTCCTTTCTGAATGATTGGGTAGGAGGTACACATTCTAGAATAAAAATCTCAAATATATATAAGTTATTAATTAAAGCACGGTTTAGTGATATACACTCTCCAGGACAAAAAGCGTGGGAGGCGGACTGTCCGAATGTACAAATAGAAGGGTGGGATAATATTTTTGGGAATCTATCTTCACTATCCCAGAACTTTAACCATGTCCTGATACAATTTTATATCTGCCACAGATTATATATTACTCCACTGTGGATGAACAAATGTGGGTTAAGAGACACGTCCAATTGTCCCAAATGTGACACTGTAGGAGCAGACTTTCTCCATATAATATGGACCTGTCCAGAACTTATAAACTACTGGAACGGTATCAATAACTATATTATGTGTAAATTAAAAATTCTAATCCCTTTTGAACCACAAGTATTTATTCTCAATGATCTCTCCAAATTAAAAATTCATAGTTATCAAAAGATTTTCTTGAGTAGAGTATTCATGTTGGCTAGAGTTTTGATCAGCCGCACCTGGTTTGCCCGATCCACTCCAAATAAAAACACATGGATAAATTTAATCGATAAGGTAAAGAACTACGAAAAAATTTTATATAGACGGAGGGAAAATGAATACCAATGGACCAGGATATGGGGTGGTTGGAGGTCTGGTTAGCTGAGATCAAGTTGTTTTATTTATAAGGGGTCCTACTTTGACGCACCACAAACTGGGAGGGAGGGAGGGGAGGGTTTTTCTAAATATTTTGAAAAGATGAGTGGAATATACGCACATATAATTACTTGGGTTACTAAGAATTGAGAGATTGTAATAAATTTTTTATTGTAAACGTTATGTAGTTTTCCCAATAAAAACAAAAAAAAAAAAAAAAAAAAAAAAAGTGTGCTTAAAAGATAAAAATTTGAATAATAATTTGTCAAGTTTCAGAGGCATGAGGGACAATGCCTTCGCGTGTCTGCTGTATAAACCAGCAAGCACCAGCGGCTATGGCGCCTGTTCAGCTCCTGATTGGCTGAGGTCCTTAAGAGTATAAGGAAAACAAAATCTTTTGAATATTTTAAAACTTCAGGATACCACCAGTGGAGTTATAAATTCCCTGGATGAGCTCTAGTCAGAGTACCCAAAATCTAGTATTGGTCTAATTCTTTAGTATTATACAGCATTTGAAGTGTGTGCAGAGAGATAAGGATGTACATATATGTAGTCATGGAAATGTAGTCAAAGCCTTGCAGAAAAGACTTCCAGAATTGTACGGTTGCCTAGAAAACTGGATCACCCTCTCTCTCGAGGCCGCCAGTCTTCCGTCATCAGTTTTATACTTATTATCATTTAAAGTATGCAGAACAGAACATTGAATTAAAAATGTTGATTTCAAATAAATAACACAATCCAGTAATATAACATGCATTACTGAAAATATGTCAGATCATAATTAGATTCCAGCATTCAAGGGAATCATGTGTTAAATGTCAGAATGC
The DNA here is from genome assembly GCF_014858855.1 of Bufo gargarizans. Classification (NCBI taxonomy): domain Eukaryota; kingdom Metazoa; phylum Chordata; class Amphibia; order Anura; family Bufonidae; genus Bufo; species Bufo gargarizans. The sequence goes on from NC_058081.1 coordinate 416,367,180, forward strand.
AGTAAGCTTCCCTCCAAACCAACATTTTTGTTGAGTCACCGCCCCTAGATGATTTCATATTCCTTTCGAGTCCCATAAAACGGTGATGTGGTATTGTATGTTGAGGTAGAGTCAACCTCTCTTTCAACCTATATCAACCTACTGCAGTGCAAATCCACCATCATTTAGATGTTATTAAACTGACAGTAGTGAGAACCTTTCTGCAATGTATGTCAAATACAGAAAGCTGTTTAAAAAGGAGTTGGACAAATGAGTGGAGTCAGGGGATTACATAGAAATCATTGGACCCCATAGTAAGAATGTGAACTAGGCCCCCATGCTCCATACACAGCCACTCCCACTCCCCATCTCTAAAACTGGAAAACAAAAATGCCTAATCCCATGGTCAGGGACATATGTTACCCTCACAAAAAACAACAAATACCAAAAAAGCTCAAAACACTTCCCCAGCAGAGTCTGATACCACCATGCAGCCCCCAAAAAAACACTGAGCAGCATTTAATACCAGCATGTGACTGAAAATACCTACCCAAATTTGCGATATAAGTACCACATTGCAGCGCAAAATATCTCCTTGACATCAGCAAATAAATACCACCAGCATTGCTAAGTGCATTGGAGATATTTAGGAGACTAACTTAGAGCTTTCCCCTGTAGCAGACCTTAAGCTGTGTTTTTGGTGGCTACTCAGACACTCTGCTTCAAAACAGGTAAGGGATTTGTTACAAAATACAAAAGAACGGCTCCAGATTCGTATAGAGGTCCTCTAAAAACATCTTCTTTATTTACAAATAGTGTTTACAGCAGACATATCTCCAGCCCACCCTCCCAAATTTCCAGGGAGGGGAAACTGACATCATTGGTTGCTTCATTAGGTTAACACCCCTCACCTACAACACATCTAATCAAATAGAAAATGTCCTTCACATTGTGCATTGACCTACAACCTCTTAACCCCCTATAATCCATGATCGCAATTTGCTGAAATTCATGCAAAGGGGAGAATAACAGGAAACGCAGGAAAACCGCACAATGTGAACGACATGGAATTAATAAAACCAGATGACAAATATTATTAAAAAAGGGCCTTCATTTCTTGCTATTCCTATTACACAATGTAAATGTATTATATTGTATTATATTACATCATATTATAGTATAGGATCCATATAACCATAAACAGAACATAATGCATGAAAATGAAGACATAGGAATGTACATATACATGTAAAATGTGACTGTCATCATATTAAGCTAGTTATTGGTAGATGTACATTAACTCCTTTTTTAGATTTAACCATGTGGGGACCCTACTGCTCAATCTGAAATGCCTCCCGTAAAAGGAGTTTTTTGCGATGGTTGCCTCCTCTTGGGGGCGCAGACACCCTTTCAATCGCAAAGGCAGTAAAACTACTGACCTTGCGGGCATGTACCTGTACGAAAAATGTCTTGCTGCATTTGAGACTCCTAATGCATTAGGGTTACTAATGTAGTTTAAATGTTCCAAGAGTCTGCTTTTAAATTTTTGCATGGTACTGCCTATATAAATTAAGTCACACTCAGAACAGCGGATAATGTACACAACTCCCGCAGAATTACAACTAATATAATTCTTAATTGGAAAACTGCAGGAGTGGTCTGAAGAATCAAAAGATTGTGTGGAGGTCACATACCTACAACATTTGCATGGATTGCTCCCACATCTTGTGAACCCTCTATATCTAAGCCAGCTGGATCCCCTACCACTACCTTTAGGTAAGGTGCTGAATGTGAACAGAGACGGGGACAACGAATTTGACAAGTTAGGGGCTCTCCTTGGCACTATTTGGCAGCCCGATTTCAGTGCATTATATAGAATCTCGTCGTCATATAGGATCGGAAGACACCCTTTAACCCCTTCCCGACCGCAATCTGTATATATACGTGATAGCTGCACATACCCCGTGCAGCTACCACGTATATATACGTTCTGGCAGCTCTTTAATCCAAGCGCTGCAAATCGCTTGGATTAAAGCTTCTGCCCCTGCCCTGTATGCTGTCATGGACAGCATACAGTGGAGTAATGCCGGCAAGGAACCAATCAGAGTGGCCCCTTGCCGGCAATCGATCCGATTGGTTAGTCTGTGCAGACTAACCAATCGGATTGCAGCAGTGTTAAAATGCCGGTTTCAGGCTCTGATCTGCGCTCTGCAGATCAGAGCCTGAAAGCCGATAGTGTTCCTCATGCCCACCGCCCCTCCCCCGTGTCGCTCTAAGCCCATGGTGCCCCTCTGTGCCCCCCCCCCAATCTGTGCCCCGCCGATCTGAGCCCTCATCTCCTTCCTGGCATGCAATCCGCCCCCTCCCCGCCCCATGCATTAATTATCTAGCCGCCCCTCCTGCCGCCCCATGCATTAATTTTCTAGCTGCCCCTCCCATTGTAGTCTGTACCCCCTGACCCCCCCCTTCCATCGCTGCCCCCGATTCCCCATTCTGTGTGTGATGGCGGCCGGCTCCATTCGTGAGCCACTGCCATCAGTAGAGAGTGTCAGCTCTATGCTCACACTCTCCTGTAACCCCATAGATGCTGCATAGATGATATTCAGGCTGTTCATACGCACAGCGGCGTCCCGCTGTATACAGCGGCGTCCCGCTGTATACAGCGGGACGCCGCTGTGCGTATGAACAGCCTGAATATCATATAACACAAAACTTACAGGCTGCATACGCTTTCGATCATTGCTAAAATTGGCAAGTAAGGACTTTTCTACAAAATTATATACAACATCATACTAACCGTGTATGGGACTTTATACCTAGTAACCAGTGAGCTTATATCTTGTGACCGGTTATTCGCATTGAAAGTTTATATTGGGATCCATGCGCATATTGACTATAGTATCGTATTTAATATATTTTTATCTATTTTTGTTTTTATGACCATTCATAATCTAAGGTTTAAATTTAATTTTATTTTATTGTCTATACCTATTGTATTTTTACATTTCTCTGCATTTTATTTTTAATATTACTGTCATTTCTGCATTTTACTAATAGTGTTAATAAAGATCCCTATACTTTGAGAGTGTGCCCCACTTTCATTATTTATTTATGCTATTTACCACTTTCAGACTGGGTGTTGTCTGTTAAGTGGGTGCACCTCTGTGTGGTTTTTCCACCTCATTCTAGTGCGACATTTCCCTGTTACATTTCCAAAATGATGCCAACATAAAGTAGACATATGGGGAATGTTAAGTAATAAATATTTTATTAGATATCACTTTCTGTTTTAGAAGCAGAGAAATAGAAATTTGGAAAATTGTGAATTTTTCAAAATTTCTGGTAAATTTGGGATTTTTTCATAAATAAAGGTGAAATATATTGACTCTAGTATATGACTATCATGAAGTACAATGTGTCACGAGAAAACAATCTCAGAATGGCATAGATAAGTAAAAGTGTTCCCAAGCTATTACCACATAAAGTGACACATGTCAAATTTGTTAATTTTGACCTGGACACTGGGGCATCAATGACCCTTGGTCATGAAAGGGTTAATAATTGAGCATATTTTGTTAAATTCTTTACTATATGTTATAGATAGAATCGGAGTGTTACTCCGCCTCCCATCACCGTGTCCGTTCGCATCCAGCACACGATTCTTGTTACCAAGCTTCTGTTCTTTGGGTCCAAAGAGCATATTGAACCTACTTTTTTGAGAAGCTATATTTCTACCTCTTTGCAACATCCAATCAGGATAGTTCCTTGCTTTTAACCACTTGTCCACCGCACTGAATTCCTCCTCCAAATGCATGCATAAGCTACAATTCCTTGCAGCCCGTATGTACTCCCCCACAGGGATTGCCCTTATTACATGTAAGGGGTGATATTGTATACTTAAATTGTAGATTATAGTGGCTCACTCCGCTCACTGCGGTAATGGTGCTCTGCTGCAAGTGATTCACCCAATCTCTTAATCAAAATAAATATAAAATAATCATCAGGCACTCACCATCCGGATTTCACACATATAACACATTTAATATTATTTGGAAATAAAATAATTGAAATAGATGAATAAAATGTTATGAATAAAAATGGATGTTAATATACCTTAACCTTAAACACAGTATTTAAAGTTAATAACCATATATCAATAGACAATAAATAAATGTGGTAGAGTCAATTTATAAAAATCAATTAAATAATCAAATAAAAAAAATTGAATAAAATGAATTTGAATAGCAGAAAAGTATCACTTAGAATATTTTGTATACTATTTTCGGGTAGTATTCAAATATAATTCCGAAAATTCACTAGGTGTACTTGTCTATTTATTCTTATGGGTAATCCAATATAATCCAATACTGAGTTTGTTGCAGAATATTCGTATTATGATATATAATCGCCGAAATTTCGATCAGTCATTTTTCATACATATCCTTGATTTATGCCATGAAGTGTCTGGTATTCACAGTAGGACACTAAGTTTTTAAGCCACTGAGTAAGAGGTGAGGTCACCTCGAAACGCGTCTGGCGGACTAAAGGAACCAAACTACAGACCAAATCATCCTGCAGGATTAAGGACTAAAGAATCGAAAAAGCAAGGATTATACAAGATTGTTACCAACTTTGTCTTTTTCGTCCAACACCACGTGAGACGCCGACAGCTGAGCGCAGTGGCGTCCCGCCCATAGAGGCAGACCACGCCATTGCTATGGGGCCCGCGGCACTGGGGGGCCTGGAGCGCAGAGAAGACCCCACCCACACTATTTGGCCCCGCCCACTCATGGCAGCCTATAGCACTATGCGGCTGCTCCGCTTTTATGAGCCAACTATTCTTCCGCAATCGACCCTGGAGCGCATGAAAGGCCCCGCCCCCTACTATTTTTATGTACGCCCCTGCCCCGGGCCACTTCCTGACCCTGCTCCCTCCAGTATCTGACCACTGCCTATTTCCGGCCTGAGCGCGGTGAGTCGCTGTCACGATGAGCCGCATCTATCATGACAGTGCCTTGCAGAATAAGCCTGTATATGATGAGCGGGTGTCGGGAGACTGACAGCTGGGCTGTTCTAGAGGTATGGCTGTGTGTTGGGCTTATAGGAGGAAGTGTTGTCTGGACGAGGGGGCTGTACACAGGGGAGAACTGGCCCTGCCCTGTTGACTGGGCACATATAGCTATGAAAGCCTTTGGGCACATCTCTGGGATATTGCATGCCGTATTTGAACAGAAACTAGTATATCTGGCCATTCCTTGTTCACACTAAGCGTTGTCACTAGGGATGAGCGAACCCGAACTGTATAGTTCGAGTTCATACCAAATTTTGGGGTGTCCGTGACACGGATCCGAACCCGGACATTTTCGTAAGTCCGGGTTCGGGTTCGGTGTTCGTCGCTTTCTTGGCGCTTTTTGAAAGGCTGCAAAGCAGCCAATCAACAAGCGTCATACTACTTGCCCCAAGAGGCCGTCACAGCCATGCCTACTATTGGCATGGCTGTGATTGGCCAGAGCACCATGTGACCCAGCCTCTATTTAAGCTGGAGTCACATAGCGCCACCCATCACTCTGCTCTGATTAGCGTATGGAGAGGTTGCAGCTGCGACAGTAGGGCGAGATTAAGCTGATTAACTCCTCCAAAAGACTCCATCCAGTGATCGATCTGCAGCTGTGGATGATTGAACTGCTGCCATTGAATTGCTCACTGTTTTTAGGCTGCCCAGAGCGTTTTTCAGTCACTTTTTTCTGGGGTGATCGGCGGCCATTTTGTGTCTTGTGGTGCGCCAGCACAAGCTGCCACCAAGTGCATTTAACCCTCAATGGTGTGGTTGTTTTTTGGCTAAATCCTACATCAGGGTGAAGCTGTCACACCAAGTGCATTTAATCAGCAATAGTCTGTTTATTTTTTGGCCATATACTACATCAGGGGCAAGCTGTCACCAAGTGCATTTAACCCTCAATGGTGTGGTTGTTTTTTGGCTAAAGCCTACATCAGGGTGAAGCTGTCACACCAAGTGCATTTAACCAGCAATAGTCTGTTTATTTTTTGGCCATATACTACATCAGGGGCAAGCTGTCACCAAGTGCATTTAACCCTCAATGGTGTGGTTGTTTTTTGGCTAAATGCTACATCAGGGTGAAGCAGTCACACCAAGTGCATTTAACCAGCAATAGTCTGTTAAATTTTTGGCCATATACTACATCAGGGGCAAGCTGCGCCTGTCACCAAGTGCAATTAACCCTCAGTAGTGTGGTTGGTCAAGCTGTCACACCAAGTGCATTTAACCATCAATAGTGTGGTTATTCTTTGGCCATATCCCAGTCTAATTCTGTCAGTAAACGTATACCTGTCACCCAGCGCCTAAATACTAGGCCTCAAGTTTATATCCAGCTAAATCTGTCGTTACTGGTGTGGCTGGTCAAGTTATTTAGTGTCCGTCAAAGCACAGTTTTTGTTCTGGGTTGAAATACAATTCCCAATTTAGCAATTTCCTAATTTAGTGGTTTCTGCTGTATCAGGCCTACTTTAAATTTATCCCTAAAAGGGTATATCAGATTCAAGGTGCACATAGGGTCATTCTGAATAACTTCACACACACACGCTACTGTGCATTTCCAAGTCTAATTCTGTCAGTAAACCTATACCTGTCACCCAGCGCCTAAATACGAGGCCTCAAATTTATATCCAGCTAAATCTGTCGTTACTGCTGTACTGTTGTGGCTGGGCAAGTTATTTAGTGTCCGTCAAAGCACATTTTTTGTTCTGGGTTGAAATACAATTCCCAATTTAGCAATTTCCTAATTTAGTGGTTTCTGCTGTATCAGAGCTATTTGAAATCTATCCCTAAAAGGGTATATAATATTCAAGGTGCACATGGGGTCATTCTGAATAACTTGACACACACGCTACTGTGCATTTCCAAGTCTAATTCTGTCAGTAAACTTACACCTGTCACCCAGCGCCTAAATACTAGGCCTCAAATTTATATCCAGCTAAATCTGTCGTTACTGCCGTACTGTTGTGGCTGGGCAAGTTATTTAGTGTCCGTCAAAGCACATTTTTTGTTCTGGGTTGAAATACAATTCCCAATTTAGCAATTTCCTAATTTAGTGGTTTCTGCTGTATCAGAGCTATTTGAAATCTATCCCTAAAAGGGTATATAATATTCAAGGTGCACATAGGGTCATTCTGAATAACTTCACACACACGCTATTGTGCATTTCCAAGTCTAATTCTGTCAGTAAATCTATACCTGTCACCCAGCGCCTAAATACTAGGCCTCAAATTTATATTCAGCTAAATCTGTCGTTACTGCTGTACTGTTGTGGCTGGGCAAGTTATTTAGTGTCCGTCAAAGCACAGTTTTTGTTCTGGGTTGAAATACAATACCCAATTTAGCAATTTCCTAATTTAGTGGTTTCTGCTGTATCACAGCTATTTGAAATCTATCCCTAAAAGGGTATATAATATTCAAGGTGCACATAGGGTCATTCTCAATAACTTCACACACACGCTACTGTGCATTTCCAAGTCTAATTCTGTCAGTAAACCTATACCTGTCACACAGCGCCTAAATACTAGGCCTCAAATTTATATCCAGCTAAATCTGTCGTTACTGCTGTATTGTTGTGGCTGGGCAAGTTATTTAATGTCCGTCAAAGCACATTTTTTGTTCTGGGTTGAAATACAATTCCCAATTTAGCAATTTCCTAATTTAGTGGTTTCTGCTGTATCAGGCCTACTTTAAAAACATCCCTAAAAGGGTATATCAGAATCAAAGTGCTGATAGGGTCATTCTCAATAACTTCACACACACGCTACTGTGCATATCCCAGTCTAATTCTGTCCGTAAAACGTATACTTGTCACCCAGCGCCTAAATACTAGGCCTCAAATTCATAGTCAGCTAAATCTGTGGTTACTGCTGTGCCTGTATTAGTGTAATTTGGTACCTAAATACATAGCCAGATAGTGTTAGGTGTCTGTAAAAAAAAGGCCTGAATTTGAATTCAATACATTGGGCCAAATAATATTTTTGTTGTTGTGGTGAACCATAACAATGAGGAAAACATCTAGTAAGGGACGCGGACGTGGACATGGTCGTGGTGGTGTTAGTGGACCCTCTGGTGCTGGGAGAGGACGTGGCTGTTCTGCCACATCCACACGTCCTAGTGTACCAACTACCTCAGGTCCCAGTAGCCGCCAGAATTTACAGCGATATATGGTGGGGCCTAATGCCGTTCTAAGGATGGTAAGGCCTGAGCAGGTACAGGCATTAGTCAATTGGGTGGCCGACAGTGGATCCAGCACGTTCACATTATCTCCCACCCAGTCTTCTGCAGAAAGCGCACAGATGGCGCCTGAAAACCAACCCCATCAGTCTGTCACATCACCCCCATGCATATCGGGAAAACTGTCTGAGCCTCAAGTTATGCAGCAGTCTCTTATGCTGTTTGAAAACTCTGCTGGCAGGGTTTCCCAAGGGCAATCACCTAGCCCTTCCCCAGCGGTGGAAGACATAGAATGCACTGACGCACAACCACTTATGTTTCCTGATGATGAGGACATGGGAATACCACCTCAGCAAGTCTCTGATGATGACGAAACACAGGTGCCAACTGCTGCGTCTTTCTGTAGTGTGCAGACTGAACAGGAGGTCAGGGATCAAGACTGGGTGGAAGACGATGCAGGGGATGATGAGGTCCTAGACCCCACATGGAATGAAGGTCGTGCCACTGACTTTCACAGTTCGGAGGAAGAGGCAGTGGTATGACCGAGCCAACAGCGTAGCAAAAGAGGGAGCAGTGGGCAAAAGCAGAACACCCGCCGCCAAGAGACTCTGCCTGCTACTGACCGCCGCCATCTGGGACCGAGCACCCCAAAGGCAGCTTCAAGGAGTTCCCTGGCATGGCACTACTTCAAACAATGTGCTGACAACAAGACCCGAGTGGTTTGCACGCTGTGCCATCAGAGCCTGAAAGCGAGGCATTAACGTTCTGAACCTTAGCACAACCTGCATGACCAGGCACCTGCATGCAAAGCATGAACTGCAGTGGAGTAAACACCTTAAAACCAAGGAAGTCACTCAGGCTCCCCCTGCTACCTCTTCTGCTGCTGCCGCCTTGGCCTCTTCTGCTGCTGCCGCCTCAGCCTCTTCCTCCGCCTCTGGAGGAACATTGGCACCTGCCGCCCAGCAAACAGGGAATGTACCACCAACACCACCACCTCCGTCACCAAGCATCTCAACCATGTCACACGGCAGCGTTCAGCTCTCCATCTCACAAACATTTGAGAGAAAGCATAAATTCCCACCTAGCCACCCTCGATCCCTGGCCCTGAATGCCAGCATTTCTAAACTACTGGCCTATGAAATGCTGTCATTTAGGCTGGTAAACATAGACAGCTTCAAACAGCTCATGTCGCTTGCTGTCCCACAGTATGTTGTTCCTAGCCGGCACTACTTCTCCAAGAGAGCCGTGCCTTCACCGCACAACCAAGTATCCGATAAAATAAAGTGTGCACTGTGCAACGCCATCTGTGGCAAGGTCCACCAAACCACAGATACGTGGACCAGTAAGCACGGCCAGGGACGCTATATCTCCCTAACTGCACAATGGGGAAATGTAGTGGCAGCTGGGCCCCAGGCGGAGAGCTGTTTGGCGCATGTCCTTCCGCCGCCAAGGATCGCAGGGCAACATTCTTTGCCTCCTGTTGCCACCTCCTCCTACTCAGCTTCCTCCTCCTCTTCTTCCACCTGCTCATCCAGTCAGCCACACACCTTCACCACCAACTTCAGCACAGCCCGGGGTAAACGTCAGCAGGCCATTCTGAAACTCATAAGTTTGGGGGACAGGCCCCACACCGCACAGGAGTTGTGGCGGGGGTATAGAACAACAGACCAACGAGTGGTTGCTGCCGGTGAGCCTCAAGCCCGGCCTGGTGGTGTGCGATAATGGGCGAAATCTCGTTGCAGCTCTTGGACTAGCCGGTTTGACGCACATCCCTTGCCTGGCGCATGTGCTGAATTTGGTGGTGCAGAAGTTCATTCACAAATACCCCGACATGTCAGAGCTGCTGCATAAAGTGCGGGCCGTCTGTGCGCGCTTCCGGCGTTCACATCCTGCCGCTGCTCGTCTGTCTGCGCTACAGCGTAACTTCGGCCTTCCCGCTCACCGCCTCATATGCGACGTGCCCACCAGGTGGAACTCCACCTTGCACATGCTGGACAGACTGTGCGAGCAGCAGCAGGCCATAGTGGAGTTTCAGCTGCAGCACGCATGGGTCAGTCGCACTACGGAACAGCACCACTTCACCACCAATGACTGGGCCTCCATGCGAGACCTGTGTGCCCTGTTGCGCTGTTTCGAGTACTCCACCAACATGGCCAGTGGCGATGACGCCGTTATCAGCGTTACAATACCACTGCTATGTCTCCTTGAAAAAACACTTAGGGTGTTGATGGAAGAGGAGGTGGCCCTGGAGGAGGAGGAGAAGGAAGATGGGTCATTTTTAGCACTTTCAGGCCAGTCTCTTTGAAGTGACTCAGAGGGAGGTTTTTTGCAACAGCAGAGGCCAGGTACAAATGTGGTTAGCCAGGGCCCACTACTGGAGGACGAGGAGGACGAGGATGAGGAGGAGGTGGAGGAGGAGGAGGATGAAGTATGGTCACAGCGGGGTGGCACCCAACGCAGCTCGGGCCCATCACTGGTGCGTGGCTGGGGGGAAAGGCAGCTTGTCCTTAACCCTGGGCAGCCTGGCACACATGAGCGACGACATGCTGCAGTGCCTGCGCAACAACAGCAGAGTTGCCCACATTTTAAAGTGTGCGGACTACTGGGTTGCCACCCTGCTGGATCCACGGTACAAAGACAATGTGCCCACCTTACTTTCAGCACTGGAGCGTGATAGGAAGATGCGCGAGTACAAGCGCACGTTGGTAGACGCGCTACTGAGAGCATTCCCAAATGTCACAGGGGAACAAGTGGAAGCCCAAGGCCAAGGCAGAGGAGGAGCAAGAGGTCGCCAAGGTAGCTGTGTCACGGCCAGCTCCTCTGAGGGCAGGGTTAGCATGGCAGAGATGTGGAAAAGTTTTGTCAACACGCCACAGCTAACTGCACCACCACCTGATACGCAACGTGTTAGCAGGAGGCAACATTTCACTAACATGGTGGAACAGTACGTGTGCACACCCCTCCATGTACTGACTGATGGTTCGGCCCCATTCAACTTCTGGGTCTCTAAATTGTCCACGTGGCCAGAGCTAGCCTTTTATGCCTTGGAGGTGCTGGCCTGCCCGGCGGCCAGCGTTTTGTCTGAACGTGTATTCAGCACGGCAGGGGGCGTCATTACAGACAAACGCAGCCGCCTGTCTACAGCCAATGTGGACAAGCTGACGTTCATAAAAATGAACCAGGCATGGATCTCACAGGATCTGTCCATCCCTTGTGCAGATTAGACATTAACTACCTCCCCTTAACCATATATTATTGTACTCCAGGGCACTTCTTCATTCAATCCTATTTTTATTTTCATTTTATTATTATATTGCAAGGCTACCCAAAGTTGAATGAACCTCTCCTCTGTCTGGGTGCCGGGGCCTAAATATATGACAATGGACTGTTCCAATGTTGGGTGACGTGAAGCCTGATTCTCTGCTATGACATGCAGACTAATTCTCTGCTGACATGAAGCCAGATTCTCTGTTACGGGACCTCTCTCCTCTGCCTGGGTGCCTGGGCTTAAATATATGCCAATGGACTGTTCCAATGTTGGGTGACGTGAAGCCTGATTCTCTGCTATGACATGCAGACTGATTCTCTGCTGACATGAAGCCAGATTCTCTGTTACGGGACCTCTCTCCTCTGCCTGGGTGCTGGGCCTAAATATATGATAATGGACTGTTGCAGTGGTGGCTGATGTGTAGCCTGATTCTCTGCTATGACATGCAGACTGATTTTCTGCTGACATGAAGACAGATTCTCTATTACGGGACCTCTCTCCTCTGCCTGGGCCTAAATATATGACAATGGACTGTTGCAGTGGTGGCTGACGTGAAGCCTGATTCTCTGCTATGACATGCAGACTGATTCTCTGCTGACATGAAGCCAGATTCTCTGTTACGGGACCTCTCTCCTCTGCCTGGGTGCTGGGCCTAAATATATGACAATGGACTGTTGCAGTGGTGGCTGACGTGAAGCCTGATTCTCTGGTATGACATGCAGACTGATTCTCTGCTGACATGAAGCCAGATTGTCTGTTACGGGACCTCTCTCCTCTGCCTGGGTGCCGGGGCCTAAATATCTGAGAATGGACTGTTCCAGTGGTGGGTGACGTGAAGCCAGATTCTCTGCTATGGGACCTCTCTCCAATTGATATTGGTTAATTTTTATTTATTTTTATTTTAATTCATTTCCCTATCCACATTTGTTTGCATGGGATTTACCTACATGTTGCTGCCTTTTGCAGCCCTCTAGCTCTTTACTGGGCTGTTTTACAGCCTTTTTAGTGCCAAAAAGTTCGGGTCCCCATTGACTTCAATGGGGTTCGGGACGAAGTTCGGATCGGGTTCGGATCCCGAACCCGAACATTTCCGGGAAGTTCGGCCGAACGTCTCGAACCCGAACATCCAGGTGTCCGCTCAACTCTAGTTGTCACTACCTCAGGGATGTCGCTGTGTACAGAAGGAAGCATCCAGCCATACACGGTAGTGTAACTATAGTCTTCTGTAGTGCAGACCTGTGCCAAAGATGTGTGTTTGCCCACTGGCATTGTGTTACACGGACACCTGCAGCCCACCACCCTCCAGTCTGTATGCTTATGCTTCAGATGCATGGCCCAGAGGTTTGCTGAACTTAAAGGGGTATTCCAATAATAAATTGTCACGGATGTGGGTCCTGGTGACTTTGAATTTAGCTCCAGGTTACATGCTAATCCCCCACCCTATTCTGGTGATCAGTGACCACACCATTCCCAGCAGTTATCGCCTGTCCAATGAATAGGGTATAATTTATCACTGGAATACCCCTTTAAGCCCCTTGCACGCCATGTTTTATGATGTGTGTGAGTATAGGAAAGTGTTTTTTTTGGTACATTTTTCAGAAAAAATTGTTGTTAAGTCCAGCTTCCCATAAAATAAGTTATTTATTGATACGGAATAAAATCCAGACATCAATTACATGTACAGTCTACGCGCCTCGGACCCCAAACATTTGGATCCTTCTTCATGTCATGAGGAAGGATCCAAATGTTTGGGGTCCGAAACGCGTAGACTGTACACACTGTACATGTAATTGATGTCAGGATTTTTTTCCATATCAATAAAGAACTTCTTTTATGGGAAGCTGGACTTAACAACAATTTTTTGGAAACTTTGGTATGACCGTGTCCGGGTCTTTTATCCGTGCTACGCGAGCTTCATAGGTGCAGTTTTTACATCTATTCACAAATTTTTCTGAAAAAGGAATTAAATGGAAATTAAGATGCAAGTGTATGCCGTGTTAGATTTTGGCCATTCCTCTAGACCGCTAATTTCCGACACTACCTACTATTGGCTGCACCCCCCCACTAGGCATAAGTATTATCTGTATGCGGTGCCCGGGCATTTTGGGAAGCATAATAGGGGTTAGATAACCCCTTTAACCCTTAGGATACCAGAGGTTTTTTCCTTTTTTCATTTTCATTTTTCTTCCCTATCTTCCTTGAGCCATAACCTTTTTATTTTTCCATTCACATTGCTGCATGAGGGCTTATTTTTTGCAGAACAAGTTGCACTTTAATATGGCATATGGCATACAATGTAGGCCAATGGCATACAATGTAGTGGTAAGCGGGCAAACTATTCCAAATGGGGTGGAATTGGCAAATGGGGGTGTGGTGGGGGAGTGGCCAGGGCAGGAGGTGGGAGGGACCAGGTGTGGGTAGTGGGTGGATTTAGGGGGCCCAATTCAGATTTTTGCTATGGGGCCCAATGATTTCTATGTACGCCCCTGGCTGAGCGCAATAACTATACCATACAAACAGAAAATACAAGCGCTCTAGATCTGGCTGAGTAGCTTAACTGTGAGAGGGACGCCTCTACAGCAAGCGCAATCGAATTTTATAAAATCTTATAAGAGACTATTTATATTGAACTGTTAATTCGAAAGTCACCCATTGACAAACTGCATAGCCTTAGTGTCCTACTGTGAATACCAGACACTTCATGGCATAAATCAAGGATATGTATGAAAAATGACTGATCAAAATTTGGGCGATTATATATCATAATACGAATATTCTGCAACAAACTCAGTATTGGATTATATTGGATTACCCATAAGAATAAATAGACAAGTACACCTCGTGAATTTTCAGAATTATATTCGAATACTACCCGAAAAATCGTATACAAAATATTCTAAGTGATACTTTTCTGCTATTCAAATTCATTTTATTCAATTTTTTATCAGATTGTTTATTCGATTATTTAATCAATTTTTATAAATTGACTCTACCACATTTATTCATTGTCTATTGATATATGGTTATTAACTTTATATACTGTGTGTAAGGTTAAGATATATTAACATCCATTTTTATTCATAACATTTTATTCATCTATTTTAATTATTTTATTTCCAAATAATATTAAATGTGTTATATGTGTGAAATCCAGATGGTGAGTGCCTGCTGATTATTTTATATTTTACATGTAAGGGGTGGTGACTTCTAGCATTAAGTATTGAATTGCCTGCTATGTTTTTCCTATACGTTTGTGTGTGCACAATCTCACCAGGACAACCATGGAGTGTCAAATCCAAAAAAATGTATCCTAAATTCATTGACTATGCATGTAAAATGTAAATTATAATCTTTTTATTTAAATAGGTCTGGAGGTCTGGGACGGCAGACATATCACCCGCCCATATCATGAGTAGGTCACCGATGTATCTGTCGTACCAGACCAACCCAGAACCAAATGGGTTATCCAAATCATAAATGTACTTCTCCTTCCAGTATGCCATAGTCAAATTAGCTAGTGAGGGCGAGAATTTAGCTCCCATTGACACTCCACGTGTCTGGAGATAGTGCACACCATCGAACCTAAAGTAATTATGTGTGAGTAAAAAAGCAGCAACTTCACAAGCATAATCAATAAAATCATCATTGAACCCTGTGTGCCTATGGAGATGATATTCCATGGCTAACAGGGCGACCCTGTGGGGGATGGAAGGATACAGTGCTACCATGTCTGCAGTAATCCATTTAAAGTTGGCTTCCCACTTAAGATTTTACATGGCCCTCAAAACATCAGCTGTGTCTTTAAGACTGAACATGCGAACATATGGAGAAATTTGCGCCCGCCATATTCTTTTACATTATGAAGTACATAGACTCATGACACATCCATCAGGTGGTACAGGACAGCCAATTGAGACATTTCAGCACATGGACATACCCCCTACCTTATAAATAAACCTGATCTGGCCACCATTTTACATTCAGTGTTTTGCCAGTGTAGGGAGAGGTTGCTGTGTGGAGCAGGACAGGCTGTTAGGGGCAACAAACGCTAGCTAATAGGGCCACAAAAGTAATTTTAAGGACTAGTATAGGTGTGCTATCTATATGTGTGATAAACAAAGGGGTGCAATATACTTATACTTTTATAATCAGTCAAAAACGCCTAGATCTATATAGTGATCACCTAGAAGTCAGAGGCATAGAGGCTAGGGTCTTACTAGGGCCATTTTTATATAGGGTAAGATTCCAGATGGGGTCACTTTTATCAGGGCGGGTGGTCTGTGGTTAGGCTATCAGGGCCAGAATAGCACCCCCCTGTAGGGCAATATCAGGGACAGTTCTTTGCCCACCCTGTCCTTCAATACCACATCATCATCTAGCCCAGAGATAGATGGTTTTTGCTTTCCCTCTGCGATTCATGGATGTGCACTGGAACCCCCCCCCCCCCCCCCCGGATTGTGGTAGGACATATGGTTTCTGATTTGGTGCCGCCGATCACCTGTTTTAGTGCCGTCGAGCACGTGTTATTGCCTACAACATCTATGCTTTTTGCTTAAAGGGGTTCTACACTTTGTTTTAACTGATTATCTATCCTCTGGAAGATCATCAGCATCTGATCGGCGGGGGTCTGACACCCGGGACCCCAGCCAATCAGATGTTTGAGAAGGCAGCGGCGCTTCAGCACAATTATTTTCTATAATTAATAGAAAATAATTAATAAATAAATAATAACATTTTAAAAAAACTAACAATATTATTTCTATAGGTGGCTGTCAGCGGAGATGGTGTGGGGCTCAAAAACATTTGTTCTCTAAGCTTTCATTGAGCTCGTGTGGTTCCATTGTCTTCAATTTGAAAATCCAGAACATCTCCCCTCTCTGGAGTGTTCTATATCTATCCGAGCAGTTTTCCTTGATTTGTTCGATAGGAGTAATGGTCAGCCTATT
This sequence comes from Bufo gargarizans, assembly GCF_014858855.1. Lineage (NCBI taxonomy): Eukaryota > Metazoa > Chordata > Amphibia > Anura > Bufonidae > Bufo > Bufo gargarizans. Next base: position 416,383,603 of record NC_058081.1, read on the forward strand.
GGAATCTTTGTCGTGAGCGGTAAGGAAGTGTCGGGAAACACTATGTTTGATATAGCCTTTTGCAATATTTGACTATGCTTGTTCAAACGCTCTCTAAGTGCTTGGATGGTGCGGCCGACATTTTGTAGTCCACATCCACACTCCAAAAGGTAAACTACATAAGATAAAGAGCAGTTGACGAAGTTCTTAATCTGAAATTCTTCATTTGTGTTGTTGCTTTTGAAGGTTTTGATACGATGTGAGATGTTATAACAGCATTTGATTAGACTATGGCTGCATTTAAAGCTGCCCTCACGGTCCGGGTACCAACCGGCTTTCGAGAGTGAGCTGGAGGTTTTTTGTTTAAGTTTGCTGGGGGCCAGTACGTCCATTATCTAATTATGGCTCCATTATCTAATGTTATTAATCTGTTTATCTTTAAAGGGAAGAAAAGGGGAAGGGGAAGGGGGGAGGGGAGAGGGGAGGAAGAGGGGAAAGGAGGAAGGGAAAATATATATATATATATATATATATATATACAGTACAGACCAAAAGTTTGCACACACCTTCTCATTCAAAGAGTTTTCTTTATTTTCATGACTATGAAAATTGTAGATTCACACTGAAGGCATCAAAACTATGAATTAACACATGTGGAATTATATACATAACAAAAAAGTGTGAAACAACTGAAAATATGTCATATTCTAGGTTCTTCAAAGTAGCCACCTTATGCTTTGATTACTGCTTTGCACACGCTTGGCATTCTCTTGATGAGCTTCAAGAGGTAGTCACCTGAAATGGTTTTCACTTCACAGGTGTTCCCTGTCAGGTTTAATTAGTGGGATTTCTTGCCTTATAAATGGGGTTGGGACCATCAATTGCATTGTGGAGAAGTCAGGTGGATACACAGCTGATAGTCCTACTGAATAGACTGTTAGAATTTGTATTATGGCAAGAAAAAAGCAGCAGCAAGTAAAGAATAACGAGTGGCCATCATTACTTTAAGAAATGAAGGTCAGTCAGTCCGAAAAATTGGGAAAACTTTAAAAAGTGTCCCCAAGTGCAGTCGCAAAAAACATCAAGCGCTACAAAGAAACTGGCTTACATGCGGACCGCCCCAGGAAAGGAAGACCAAGAGTCATCTCTGCTGCGGAGGATAAGTTCATCCGAGTCACAAGCCTCAGAAATCGCAGGTTAACAGCAGCTCAGATTAGAGACCAGGTCAATGCCACACAGAGTTCTAGCAGCAGACACATCTCTAGAACAACTGTTAAGAGGAGACTGTGTGAATCAGGCCTTCATGGTAGAATATCTGATAGGAAACCACAGGCAACAAGCAGAAGAGACTTGTTTGGGCTAAAGAACACAAGGAATGGACATTAAACCAGTGGAAATCTGTGATTTGGTCTGATGAGTCCAAATTTGAGATCTTTGGTTCCAAACACCATGTCTTTGTGAAACGCAGAAAAGGTGAACGGATGGACTCTACATGCCTGGTTCCCACCATGAAGCATGGAGGAGGAGGTGTGATGGTGTGGGGGTGCTCTGCTGGTGACACTGTTGGGGATTTATTCAACCAGCATGGCTACCACAGCATCTTGCAGCGGCATGCTATTCCATCCGGTTTGCGTTTAGTTGGACCATCATTTATTTTTCGACAGGTCAATTCCCCCTAAACACACCTCCAAGTTGTGTAAGGGCTATTTGACCATGAATGAGAGTTATGGGGTGCTGCGCCAGATGACCTGGCCTCCACAGTCACCGGACCTGAACCCAATCGAGATGGTTTGGGGTGAGCTGGACCGCAGAGTGAAGGCAAAAGGGCCAATAAGTGCTAAGCATTTCTGGGATCTCCTTCAAGACTGTTGGAAGACCATTTCAGATGACTACCACTTGAAGCTCATCAAGAGAATGCCAAAAGTGTGCAAAGCAGTAATCAACGCAAAAGGTGGCTACTTTGAAGAACCTAGAATATGACATATTTTCAGTTGTTTCACACTTTTTTCTTATGTATATAATTCCACATGTGTTAATTCATAGTTTTGATGCCTTCAGTGTGAATCTACAATTTTCATAGTCATGAAAATAAAGAAAACTCTTTGAAAGAGGAGGTGTGTCCAAACTTTTGGTCTGTACTGTATATATATATATATATATATATATATATATATATATACCATATTTTTCGCCCTATAAGACGCACTCCCCCCCCCCCAAATTGGGGGGTAAAGGCAGTGCGTCTTATGTGGCGAATACTTCAGTTTGTATACCGCCGACCGCATGTTGTGCAGCGCGGTGGCGGGTGTATTAGTAGGCATGGATGAGGGAGGAGGGGCCGGCATCCAGCTCTGTAACTACAGCGGGCCCGGTGCAGTCACTGCATTCTGCTACACCGGGCCCGCTCACTGTAGGAATCCTAACTGCAGGCAATGCTAACAGTAGTCTTTTATGCAGCCTGTACTTACGATACTAACTTTCCGGCAGCCAGCAGGCAGGAGACTGAGCTGGCGGGCGGGCGCTGACAACGTAACTCACTATGTCACGCGCCGGCTCCGCCCACTTTATGAATGAAGAAGGGAGAGCCGGCGCGTGACATAGTGAGTTACGTTTTCAGCGCCCGCCCGCCAGCTCAGCCTGCTGCCTGCCGGAAAGTTAGTATCGTAAGTACAGGCTGCATAAAAGACTACTGTTACAGTACCTTAATCAGCATACAGGAGTTTAAGGTGAACAGGGCCTACCAGTTTACTGGGGGATCCCAAGCCCCCTCGGAGACTGACGTCTCTTCGTCCGAGCAGGAGTTTTCTGACTCGGAACCCTCACAAAATAGGGGAAGAGGTAATTACAGAGGAGGTCAGAGAAGAGGTGGAAGAGGCCGCTATAATAATAACAAAAAATGGCCAAAATCGGACAACAAAAGGGGGAAAGGGGGCGATTATCCTTCCCCTGCACCCTCTCCGTCCACTTCTTCCTCATCTGCCTCCATTCCCTCTCTCACATCACAGGGGAATTTTTTAGCCAGGGAGGGGGCTTACCAGCTCCGGGATCGTGTCTAGGTAAGGTAACTAGGAAGGCCGTTGATGAATTACAGATCATCAACCTTTCCTCACGGACCCTTAGTGCCATTGAAGAGAGTCTGCTTAAGAGAGGCTTATCCTTCGTCCCCACGACTAGGTTTAATCCATTCGTGTGGACCAAGGACTTAAATTTATTCTCAAGAAAACTTAAATGGCACAAATTTATTAAGAATAATACCAAAGCCACCTGTGAACAATTGGGCCTACAGGAAAGTGACTATGCGGATTTCAGAATCCTCCGTGATCTATTGGAGGAAGGTACACGGACACCTGGCTAGGGTCCATTTACTGATCTTCGACCAAAAAGTAAGAAACCTCCACCTCTCATGAATTACGATCACATAGAAATATTTTTACAAATGACCACAGAGGAAATTGAAAGATTATCCGCTAACTCACCACATTTCCATAATCTCTCCGGCCCTGAGATGGAGGCTCTTCGGGTGCTTGAAAAAGACACCTCAATAATAATCAAGCCGGCAGATAACGGCGGGAATTTAGTGATTATGGGTCATATTGAGTACAAACACATGTGTGAACGCCTACTGAACGATCACGGTTGTTATCGAGTACTGCCATCGGACCCCACAGACATCTTTCTGAAAGAACTGGAGAATATTTTGAAGGATGGCCTTTCTAGAAAAGTCATTTCGGATGTGGAATACCGTTTTTTGTTGCCGAGCACACCCCAGATTGCTACCTTTTACGGTTTACCTAAAATCCACAAGGGCACCTCTCCATTGAAGGATCGCCCGATTGTATCTGGAGTCGGCTCGGTAACACAGAATAGCAGTATTTATATCGACCATGTACTTAAGGGTTTTGTATATGCTCTGCCTTCATACACGCAAGATACCATGGACTTTTTACGAAAGATGGAGTCCATCACTATCGAAACATCTTGCTCATTGGCTAGCATAGATGTAGAATCTTTGTACAGCTGTATTCCTCACGATAGGGGTCTGATGGCGGTATCGGATTTTCTTAAAACCAGGGCCGTCTCGCATAGATTTCACAATGATTTTGTGTTGACGCTGTTGGAATTCATTCTTACTCACAATTTTTTTCTTTTCGACGCGCGTGTCTTCCACCAGCTCAGGGGGACAGCGATGGGGAGTTCATGTGCCTTGTCGTATGCTAATCTCTTCCTGGGCTGGTGGGAGGACAAAGTGGTTTTTCCAGACATGCAGACCTGGTGGGCGGATAAGATCATACTGTAGACAAGATACATCGACGATGTGTTTATAATATGGAACGGTAGTGATGAGGAATTTGCGTTATTTGTAAAGGCGCTTAATATCAATGATTTAGGTCTCTCATTCACATCCGAGTTCCACCATGAGTCTCTCACCTTTTTGGACATTAGGATCACCAAAAAAGGAGATAGACTAGTTACTTCCACATTTAGGAAAGAAACCGCCACCAATAGTCTCCTTCACTGGGAGAGTCATCACCCCATGAGCCTTAAAAGGGGTATTCCACGAGGGCAATACCTGCGTATGAAAAGAAACTGCTCTAATCATGACAGCTTTTTTCATGAGTCAAAAAAATTACAAGATGGTTTTAAAACTAGGGGTTACCCACAGAATGTACTCCGGGAAGCTTTCCACAGTGCGGTCTCCAGGGATCGCGAGACACTATTGGTACCAAGGGATCCGAATGGCAAGGATGGGGACATTGTGAGGATTATCTCCACCTATGATACCATGAATAAGGAGGTCAGAGACATCATCACTAAATACTGGCCTATCCTTCTCATGGACCCTGGTGTTGCAGATGTGCTTCCCGCACGCCCGAGCATTACGTTCAGGCGGGGCAGAAGTCTTCGGGATCGCTTAGTGCACAGTCACTACGTACGACCAACCCCCGAGGGCACATGGCTGGATCGCAAGCCTTTGGGCATGTTCCGTTGTGGGGCATGCATGGCCTGCAGCTATATTAATAACACAAAAATCAACATTTGTTCGGCGACTGGTATTAATTATGTCATCAGAGATTTTTCCAATTGTAGGAGCAAAGGAGTGATTTATTTGGCCCAGTGTACATGCCCTCTTGACTATGTGGGAAAAACCTTCAGAGAATTCCGTAGATGTATCCTTGAGCATATCAATGATATTAAAAAGTGAAAAGAAACCCCGGTAGCTAACCATATCTGGGAATGCCATAAGGGTGACCCTAAATCACTCAAATTCGCGGCTTTGGAAATCATCAGACCATCCCCCAGAAGAGGAGACTGGGACCGCAGGATCCTACAGAAGGAAGCCGAATGGATTCATCGGTTGCGGTCCCAGTCCCCTAGAGGCCTGAACAAAAAACTTATTTTTACATGTTTCCTGTAGATCCATAGGCTTGGGTTCATACAGGCGATATTGGAAATGCTCGGTATACTCCCACATACTTGATCCTATTATAGTGGATAGAATTTAATATCGACACATGAAGTGTCAGATTCGTGTTTATCTTAGGGGTGACATTTATCTATTACCCACATTATATTTAATTGAACATCTGTTTTGCATCATTGACATGGCATCGACCGACAACACACCATTATTCATTAATATGTTGTAGTCCACCAATAAAGATGTCCTGTTAAATTGTGAAGTGGCCGGTGCATGATAAGTGAATCTGGCACCATTATGCTATTACAGTGATCGGTCATCGAATGTATTCATTAATAAATCCAGGTTGTAACCATCTTATGTTTTCTCGCCCCTCCCCCTTATCCTGTGATCAAAGGGTTAATTGAGAACTTGCCCTGTGGAGATGTATTTCGGTACCCTGACGACCGTTATTACTTATTTGACGTCCGCCACCACCCATCCCTAATCGATTGCTATTTATGAGCAAATGAAATTAGTTCATATATTTTGAATGGAGGCCGGCACTATATTTATGCAAGGTCAGCCTACCAAATGGGGGAACGGATCGACTGTCTCCATATCTCCGCTGGATGATGCGGCGGTGGTCCCTCATTGGTTGTAGATGGAGCGCACGGTCATCTCTATGTGAGGTGCGTTCCATCTACCTACTTCCGGTGACGCATGACGGAGGACCAGTGGGTCTTGTCCCTATTGGTTGGAGGTGGAACGCACGGCCATTTTACCTGTCGGCGTGCGTTCCACTGATATGTGGACAGCCAGATTGAATTTTTACCTTAGCGGCTGCCCAGGATTACAGTTATTACGCGATCTATGTATAATCCGGCAATGTCCCTTGTCCAAACTTAAGGGGGGTAAATTTAACCTGGTGACGTTCCCCTAACACAGGTTGATGTTGAATAGGATTACTGTAACACATACTGGCCATTCCCCATAGCAGGATCACATGATAGGCATCAGCATCCCTGATTGGTCCCTTTCAATTGGGACGGCCCCATCCGGCTATTTAGGGAAGGTGGGAACTTCAAACAATTGGAGCTACAACACATTTTGCCCCCTGGAGGCCCTTCCAAGAGGTTCACCTAGGACCGCTGACTTGGATCCCCATCCAGTGGATCAGCTAAGTATATCTTTTACTGTTGAAAAGTTGGTTTATTATAACACAACCGTGTGCGGACTCTTATATTTAGTGAACTCGCTTTGGTTGTGGCCTCCAGATCTATGATCCATCTCTATTGATATCTGTTGAACACTTGTTGTGTTTGATTGACATTTGTTTTTGTCCCCTGATGAACCCCTTCAATGAGAGGAAGGGGGGAAACGCGTACTGTGTTTTTGTTGTGTTTTGTTGCACTATTTGTTCCCCTCCAGGGAATTCTCATTTCTTATTGACCATAATAAAGGTTAAATTTTAGGTAGTCGTACCTCGGTGATATTGATTGTCTGCTGTTAGGATTCCTACAGTGAGCGGGCCCGGTGTAGCAGAATACAGTGACTGCACCGGGCCCGCTGTAATTAGAGAGCTAGATGCCGGCCCCTCCTCCCTATTGGGGGTCATTCTATGGATAGCACTGTTATGGGGATTTGCGGATGGCACTGTTATGGGGGTCTGTGGATGACACATAGCGTAAAATGCTATTTATGTGTCATCAACAGATCCCCCATAACAGTGTCATCCACAGTCCCCAATAACAGTGCCATCCACAGTGCCCCCCATAACAGTGCCATCCACAGATCCCCATAACCGTGCCATCCACAGATCCCCATAACCGTGCCATCCACAGATCCCCATAACCGTGCCATCCACAGATCCCCATAACCGTGCCATCCACAGATCCCCATAACCGTGCCATCCACAGACCCCCATAACAATGCCATCCACGGACCCCCCATAACAGTGCTATCCACAGATCCCCATAACCGTGCCATCCACAGACCCCCATAACCGTGCCATCCACAGACCCCCATAACAATGCCATCCACCGACCCCCCATAACAGTGCCATCTACAGATCCCCATAACAGTGCCATCCACAGATCCCCATAACCGTGCCATCCACAGACCCCCTTAACAATGCCATCCACCGACCCCCCATAACAGTGCCATCCCCAGATCCAACATAACACCATTAGGCACACCTTTTGGTTCAAATTTTATTTATTTTTTTCCTCCTTAAAAACCTAGGTGCTTCTTATGGGCCGGTGCGTCTTATAGGGCGAAAAATACGGTATATATATTTTTTTTTATCTTATTTATTTATGTATTTATTTACGTACCAATTGATACTCACACCCTATCTGACCCATATAATTTAACATGGGAATACATATGAATTGACCGACTTCTATCTATTTATCTATTTATGCATGAATTCAGGCTTACATACACAATTTTATATGACAACATATGAAAACTGGTTATTTTTATCAAACTGTTGTGTTTTTGCGAACCATTAACTGTACACCTACGAATTCATTTTCTTGGATGCTTATTCCTTATAGGCCTCTTTCCTCTATAGTCTTTATCCATCCAGAAAGCCATTTTATATATATATATTTGTGGTCATGGCTACGGCCAAGAGGTATCCGAAGAACCCTAGGGAGAAAACAACGGGAACAACCTAACCCAGCTAGGCGTGTCTTAGCTGACCTGACTAAATGGCTTGTTGTGTGCCCTAAGCCATGATCGTGGGTAGGCCTATAAGTGGGCATACCCTGTGGAAATGAGAAGATAAGGGAGGGAGGGTGGGGCACCTGAAAACACACACCTGTGAGTGAGGGTGTGGGTCGTATATGAAGAGCCTCCGCCCCTCCCACAAATGCAGGCTGACTAATCAGCCTTACCAACTTGTGGTCATGGCTACGGCCAAGAGGTATCCGAAGAACCCTAGGGAGAAAACAACGGGAACAACCTAACCCAGCTAGGCGTGTCTTAGCTGACCTGACTAAATGGCTTGTTGTGTGCCCTAAGCCATGATCGTGGGTAGGCCTATAAGTGGGCAAAAACCAAGCCAAGTAGGGTAGAAAAGGAATTTGAATGGCATGTACAAACTAATCCCCAAGCCAACTGCAAGGCATCCGGGATCTAGAGCGAAAATTCGGGGTATATGAGGCAAGACCAGTAGGAAACCTACAACCCATCTTGTGGATGACAAGGCCAGAGACATGATGCTCAATATTGCGGATACTGCACCAAAGCGGAATGGAGGACCGAGAATACGTTGTGAAATGGATCATAAAAACCAACTGAAACTTGTAAAGTTTGGTTCTAGTGCGAGTACTGGCAATGCCCTAGCGTCAGGAGATCGTGGGACCAAAACCTAACTGCCTAGACTATGCAGGAATGAGGGCCAAAAAGAACCATGTAGATAGGAAGAGAATCCTTGAATAGTTACCCAGACAACAGCTATCCACGCTTTGTTCTACTGTACGCCCCTGTGAATTGTTTTTACGCTTGAGACGTGAAGACCGACCTACTATCTGAATCTTCTACCGTGAGAAAATGCTGGACCTTGTCCAAAATCCGATTCAACGTGGTTGTAGGGAGTCGGAGGTTAGTGCGGCAAGAAGCTATGAAGCCATAATATACAAGATTCTGTCTATGCCCTCCCATGAGTGAGGGAATGCAATGCAATGAAGCTACTGGCGAAAATGAATTCCTGGTCGTGAGACTTTGCGTGGGTACCTGGTTGACAAGATATGATCGACTACAATCAGAGACTAAAATGCTAGAGCGAATTGCCCTACTTGTTCTTCCTCTGGCAGGACCTGAACGAAAGCATGAACAATTAAAGAAAGACGAAATATCTGCGTAAGACATGACAATAATGCTGTAGGGCGAACCGGACCAGTTTGCGGTAAAAACATAAAATGAGCGATCAACATGGATTATTAGGAAATTAGGGAAGCAGGTATGTATGCGATACATAGGGGCCAAATCAGCCTAGAAGCCACGGGGCCGAAGCAGTCGTGGGGCCCCCGAAGCCATGGGGCCGAAGCAGTCGTCGGGCCCCGAAGCCATGGGGCCGAAGCAGTCGTGGGGCCCCCGAAGCCATGGGGCTGAAGCAGTCGTGGGGCCCCCGAAGCCATGGGGCCGAAGCAGTCGTGGGGCCCCCGAAGCCATGGGGCCGAAGCAGGTCGTCGGGCCCCCGAAGCCATGGGGCCGAAGCAGGTCGTCGGGCCCCCGAAGCCATGGGGCCGAAGCAGGTCGTCGGGCCCCCGAAGCCATGGGGCCGAAGCAGGTCGTCGGGCCCCCTGAGTATGGGTAGCACATGAAAAGCATGGTATAAAGCAGACGTGTAAATACAACCTGAAAGCGAGCAGAGTATTGACGTGATGCGAAAGCAGACATGTGGACGCAGCTCTAGTAGTGAAAGGAGTATAGGACAAGATGTGAAAAGCAGACATGCGGACGCAGCTTTGGATGTGAACGAAATATTAACTTGATTTGACCGCAGACATGGAAAGCGGCTTTGGTGAGTGGGGTATATGACCTGGTGTAGCAGTAGAAGTGTGAACACAACTTTGGGTATAAGCAGAGCATGAAAATTTGTATAACCACAGCTCTGGTTGTGAGTGGAGCAAGCTGGGAACACCAGGGTGGTGCGTCCAGAGCATGAAAACGGAGTAACAGTAGCAGCAATGGCTGTAAGCAGAGTATACAACATGTAATAACAGGCATGTAATACGGATCCGGCTGTCGGCTGGGGACGGAATGAGATGTAACAGCCAACAGGTGAGTGCAGCTTGAATGTGAGACCAATCTGAGTGAATACGAACCAAGAGTAGAAAAGTGCAGTACAGTGAAGACGTGCGGATGCAGCATAAGACATTAAATAAAAGCCGAAAGTGTAAATGCCGCTCAGGATAACAGCGGAGCATGAAAGTGTGAGATTGTGGATAAGCTCTGCCTGTATATGTATGTTTAAATTGTACTGGAGCTGTCATTTGGCATTTCGGGCACTAGAGGCCGCTGTTTTGCAGCACAGTCAGCATGCTTCTGGGTGAACCAGTAAGTGTTGATCTGACATGGTGGAAGGATTGTGCTGTGAGGGGCTGAATCCGATTCCATCCTGGCTTGCAGATGTCCGGCAGTGAATGGACACTCAAAGGAAGGAGAGTATCTGCTGTCCCCTGTCAGGATCCAGCGCTTTGAAAGAGAGGTTGTCCCAGGAAGACCAGTTCCAGTGTATGGACAGAAAACCTTAGCATCAAGCAAGGCCGCACGGTTGCTGAGAGCTTGGTGGCCATCCTGGGTAAGCGGCATCCTAGGGCCCAGAACGGATGCAGGTCAGTACACCTGATTACCAATTGTACTTCACTGTTTGGCGCCTAAAGTAACGAGAGACTAGCCTAGGCCTTGTATTAGCTAGTTAGATAGGGTTATAGCTTTGTTAGGCCTTACTGTACTGGACTGCAGCGCAGTAATTGACTTGCAGGCTCTGCTGCGTCCTCTATAGCGGCACAGTACGACTTGTAGGCTCAGCTGTGTACGCCAGCAGGCTAGGCCTGTCCCTCAGACAGGGACGGTGACTGTGGGCCTGGGGTATTACTTATACTGTTTGTGCTTGTGTTAGTACTGTTTCCAAATTAAAGTTTATATTCTTGCATATAAAGCTGGTGTCAGTGTTGCTTCCATGTCTGTGACTTTGCTGTATCCTGGGGAGCCCACCCCGGTACACGGCTTACGAAAGTGAAATACATGAAGTTTAAAGATGGTGGTAGCGGGGGGAGAAAAGGGGGGGAGGGAGACACATGGCAAGGAACAGCTACGGCAAAAAGGCCTAAACAATAAACACTGCATCCGATCTCCAAACATGACGTCAGGTGCAGCCCGGGTAACTCTTACTTCAGCCGGATTGCTGTAAAGAAACTTTTCATACGAGACGAACGAAGCAAAGTGAAACTTGTAAGATTTATAGGAACCAACTCTTATTACCAACAACCAAAAATGAAAAGCAAATGGAAGTATTTAGGCCCAAACGAGCAAACCTGAGGTAGCAGATTCTGGGGCGAAGCCTCCCATTCGCTAGCAAAGTCGGATCCGACCGGCCTGGAGAGACGGCCCCGGCCCAACCTACTTACGTAGTATGATGCGTGCATGCTATGGTAGCAGAGAGCAAAATAACAAGCTCTATTCTGGCTCCATGCTGCAAAGAAAGACTCCTACCACCAGAGAAGCTAGTCTGCTAATGACACCCAGCAGCAGCTGTGCACCTGAAAACACACACCTGTGAGTGAGGGTGTGGCTCGTATATGAAGAGCCTCCGCCCCTCCCACAAATGCAGGCTGACTAATCAGCCTTACCAACATATATATATATATATATATATATATATATATTTTATATTATTATATTTTTCTTCTCTTCTACATTTTGTCTTTTGAACATAGCACTTTGTATTCCATTCTACTATTTTAATTGAAAGATATTTCCACTCTCATTCTTAGCTATTATTTTCGACTATTATTATCATTGTATAGAGTTTTATCAAACCCTCACTTTTTATACCTACAATTTTCTCCCCCTTTTGAGTAAAAATTGTACATGTATATACTCTTTTGTTATGATTTATGTTTCTTGTAGACTTGATAAAGGGGTCATGCGCACCCCGAAATGCGTTGTCTCTCAATAAACCTATATTTTCCAATCCGGTTGTGATTTGCGCCTCACGTCCACCAGCTCGCCAGACCACAAAAGTCGTGACGAGCACCGTCATTATTTCTAATAATCAACCAGTGGCGACTTGGCCCTCACCCTAGGCTCTTTTAGACACGGCAGCTCCAACCTGATACCTAGTCCATCCAGCGGACCCTCATCATGGTTGCACCCAATCCGGTGCAACCTAAACAGGTGAGCATCACATATTCACTTAATTTGAAGGACGCTGATTCATCTTTACTTATTTACACTATGAGTGCCTTTCTCATCCTATGGCCACATAGTTGTCATATAAGATAAGGCCAGGGGCTATTCATAGTATTCAGTATATTGGGCAGACTAGATGGGCCAAATGGTTCTTATATGCCGACACATTCTATGTTTCTATGTTTCTATATTTACAAAATACCCAGCATTATTGTACCCTGACAACCCCTAACCCACTGGCAGCAATATTGTCCCACCTTAGTTTGGGACATGCAGGACAGAAGCAGTGAGGCTGGAGTTGGTGGTAGAAAAAGACTCCTGTAGAAAATATGTATATGTACCCACTGTATCTATTATACCCTGTAATAGATGCTGTGTATACATATATACTAGCAGAAGGACCCGGCTTCACACGGGTATATTTCATTTATTTCATTTAACGTTTCTGTGTGTCGTAAAAAAATGTCAACAGTTTCCTCAATAACAGTGACCTCTACAGTATCCGCCCCATTAACAATGACCTCCACAGTGCCTGCCCCTTTAACAGTGACCTCCATAGTGACCACCCTTTTAACAGTGACCACCCCTTTAACAGTGACCTCCACAGTGACTGCCCCTTTAACAGTGACCTCTACAGAGCCCGCCCCTTTAATAGTGACCTCCATAATGCCCACCCCTTTAACAGTGCCAGCACATTTAAAAGTGACCTTAAATTGCCTGTCACTTGAATAGTGGCCGCCCTTTAACAGTAATCTTCACAGTGCATGTCCCTTTAACAGTGACTTCCACAGTACCTGCACCTCTAACAGTGACCTCCACAATGCCCGACCCATTAACATTGACCACCCATTTAACAGTGACCTTCATAGTGGCCGCCTTTTTAACAGTGACCTCCACAGTGACTGCCCCTTTAACAGTGACCTTCACAGTGCCCGCCCCTTTAACAGTGACTTCCACAATGCCCACCCCTTCAACAGTGACCTCCACAATGCCATCCCTTTAATAGTGCCTGCCCATTTAACAGTGACCTCTACAGTGCCCACCCCTTTAACATTGACCACCCATTTAACAGTGACCTCCCCAGTGCCTGCCCCTTTAACAGTGACTTTCACAGTGCCTGCTGCTTTAAGAGTGACTGGCCCTTTAACCTGTTAAGGACACAGAGCGTACCTGTTTGCCCTGTGTCCGTGTACTTAAGGACACAGGGCGTACAAGTACGTCCTGTGTAGTTCCAATCACCGCCTTGCGGGGGGCGGTGATCGGAACTGGGTGCATCTGAAATCAAACAGCAGGCACCTTGGGTCAATTCCAAGGGGGGTCCTGTTACCCTCCATATCGGCGATCGCTGCAAACCACAGGTCAATTTAGACCTGCGGTTTGCAACGCTTTCGGTAGTTTCTGATCCACGCGGTCTGTGACTGCGGGGATCAGAAACTTCAAAATACCTTTATTTTAATGTTTAACCTCCCCCCTGCTGCCCTCTTTGTATCTGCCGGAGGGAGCAGCGGGGGGGGGGGGGGGCGGGAAGTGCGGCAGGGATGGCGGGTGGTGCGGGCAGGTGGGGGGGCAGGCAGGCACGCACGCAATTATCCGCCTGCCCCTTCTCTCAGGATGGCCTAGCGGTTTTAGCAGAGTGTCAGCACATTGCTGACACTCTGCTTGAAATGGCTGACATCTGTGCTGGCACAGATGTCAGCCATTTAACCCCTTCCATGCCGTGGTCCATAGGGACCGTTGTATGGAAGAGGTTAACAGGGAGGGAGGGAGCTCCCTCTCCCATCAGGGTCTGCTGTGCCTCTGTTGTGGCAGCGAGTGATGGTTATCATGGCAACCGGACACCTTCACAGGCTTCCTGCTGTCCATGGTGCTGGTTAGACTTCTGCTAAAGGCACTTTGTAAAGTGAAAATACTCTATAGTGTACTGTACTGTATTATACATTAGACCCACTGAATCTTCAAGAACCAAGTGGGTCTGGATAAAAAAAAAAAGTTACAAAAAGTGGGGGAAAAAAGTTAAAATAAAAAAAAACACATTTATCACTGATGAAAAATGAAAATAAAAAAATTCCCTACACATGTTTGATATCACCGCATCCAATGACCTGATCTATAAAACTGTCATGTTACTTTACCCACACGGTAAACACCATAAAAATAAAAAAATATTAACTATTATGAAATTGAAATTTTGCCCACCTTACTTCCCAAAAAAGTTTATGAAAGTGATAAAAAAGTTGTATGTACGCCAAAATAGTACCAATCAAACCATCGCCTCATCCTGCAAAAAATAAGCCCCTACATGAGACAATGGCCAAAAAAACTATCGGTCTCAGACTAAAACATGATTTTTTTTTGTTTCACAAATGCATTTTTATGTTAAATGTAAAAAATAAATAAATATATTGTGTAAAAAAAAATTAAAGAATGCATACATATTAGGTATTGCCACGTTCGTAACAACTGCCTCTATAAAAATATCATATGACATAACCCCTCAGGTGAACACTGTCAAAAAAAACAAAAAAAACTGCTAAAATAAATTTGTTTTGTCACCTCAAGTCACTAAAAGTGCAACACCAAGCGATCAAAAAGGCGTAAGCCCCCCACAATGGTGCCAATCTAACCTTCATCTCATCCTGCAAAAAATGACACCCTACATAACACAATTGGCCCAAAAAAACACTGAAGAGACACTAAAACATGTTTTTTTGTGAAAACATGTAAAAATGATATTATTGTGTAAAACCTAAAAAAAAAAAAAAGAAAGGTATACGTATTAGGTATTGCCACGTCTATAAGAACCTGCTCTATAAAAATACCACATGAGCTAACTCCTCAGATGAACACTGTAAAAAATAAATAAATAAAAACACTGTCAAAAAAGCAATTTTTTTGTTATCTTACATCACAAAAAGTGCAATAGCAAAAAAAGTCATATGCACCCCAAAATAATGCCAATATAACCGTCATCTCATCCTGCAAAAATTATACCCAATCTAAGACAATTACCTAAAAACTGAAAAAAAAATATGGCTCTCAGACTATGGAGACACTAAAACATGATTTATTTTGTTTTAAAAATGATATTATTGTGTAAAACCTAAATAAATAAAAAAAGGTATACATATTAGGTATTGCCGTGTCCGAAAGAACCTGCTCTATAAAAATAGCACGTAATATAACCTGTTAGATTAACGTTGCAAATAATAAAAAATAAAAATGTGCCAAAACAGCAGTTTTTGGGCAAATTTTCCATTTTAATCCTTTTTTTCCCGTGACAAAGCAAGGGTTAACAGCCAAACAAAACTCAATATTTATTGCCCTGATTCTGTAGTTTACAGAAATGCCCCATGTGTGGTCTTAAACTGCTGTATGACCATGTCCCATTTGAAGAACCCCTGATGCACCCCTAGAGTAGAAACTCAAAAAAGTGACCCCATTTAACAAACTACACCCCTGAAGGTATTCAAAACTGATTTTATAAACTTTGTTAACCCTTTAAGTGTTCCACAAGAGTTAATGACAAATGGAGATGAAATTTCTATTTTTTGTTACTTTGCCTCACAAAAAGTGTGATATATATATATATATATAGCAACCAAAAATCATATTTAACCTAAAATAGTACCAACAAAACTGCTAAACTTATCCCATAGTTTCCAAAATGGGGTCACTTTTCTACTCTAGGGGTTCATCAGGGGGCTTCAAATGGGACATGGTGTCTAGCAAAATCTGCCTTCCAAAAACCAAATGGCGTTCCTTTCCTTCTGCGCCCTGCTTTGTGCCCATATAGCAGTTTACGACCACATATGGGGTGTGTCTGTAAACTGCAGAATCAGAGTAATAAATGCTTTGTTACTGGAAAAAAATATTTTAATGGAAAATCTTCCAAAAAAGTGAAATAATGAAATTTTAGCTCCATTTTCCATTAAATCTTATGGAACGCCTAGAGTTAATAAAGCTTGTAAAATCAGTTTTGAATACCTTGAGGGGTGTAGTTTCTTAGATGTGGTCACTTTTATGGAATTTCTACTCTAGGGGTGCATCAGGGGTTCTTCAAATGGGACATAGTGTAAAAAAAAAAGACAATCAAAATCTGCCTTCCAGAAACCATATGACGTTCCTTTCCTTGTGCACCCTGCCGTGTGCTTGTACAGCAGTTTACGACCACATATGGGGTGTTTTTATAAACTACAGAATAGGGGAAATAAATATTGAGTTTTGTTTGGCTGTTAACCCTTGCTTTTTTACTGGGAAAAAAATGGGTTAAAATGGAAACATTTTGAAAAAATTGCTGTTTTGGCACTGTTTTTATTTTTTATCTCCATTTGCCATTAATTGTTGTGGAATACCTAAAGGGTAAATAACGTTTTTAAAATCATATTTTTTTTGTGTGAATCTCTTTTTAATGTTTCAAGATGAGTTGAGCGAACACCTGGATGTTCGGGTTCGAGAAGTTCGGCCGAACATCCCGGAAATGTTCGGGTTCGGGATCCGAACCCGATCCGAACTTCGTCCCGAACCCGAACCCCATTGAAGTCAATGGGGACCCGAACTTTTCGGCACTAAAACGGCTGTAAAACAGCCCAGGAAAGGGCTAGAGGGCTGCAAAAGGCAGCAACATGTAGGTAAATCCCCTGCAAACAAATGTGGATAGGGAAATTAATTAAAATAAAAATTAAATAAATAAAAATTAACCAAAATCAATTGGAGAGAGGTTCCATAGCAGAGAATCTGGCTTCCCGTCACCCACCACTGGAACAGTCCATTCTCAGATATTTAGGCCCCGGCACCCAGGCAGAGGAGAGAGGTCCCGTAACAGAGAATCTGTCTTCATGTCAGCAGAGAATTAGTCTGCATGTCATAGCAGAGAATGAGGCTTCACGTCAGCCACCACTGCAACAGTCCATTGGCATATATTTAGGCCTAGCACACAGGCAGAGCAGAGAGGTCCCGTAACAGACGATCTGGCTTCATGTCAGCAGAGAATCAGTCTGCATGTCATAGCAGAGAATCAGGCTTCACGTCACCCACCACTGCAACAGTCCATTGTCATAAATTTAGGCCCAGCACCCAGGCAGAGGAGAGAGGTCCCGTAACAGACAATCTGGCTTCATGTCAGCAGAGAATTAGTCTGCATGTCATAGCAGAGAATCAGGCTTCATGTCAGCCACCACTGCAACAGTCCATTGGCATATATTTAGGCCTAGCACACAGGCAGAGGAGAGGTTCATTCAACTTTGGGTAGCATCGCAATATAATGGTAAAATGAAAATAAAAATAGGATTGAATGAGGAAGTGCCCTGGAGTCCAATAATATATGGTTATGGGGAGGTAGTTAATGTCTAATCTGGACAAGGGACGGACAGGTCCTGTGGGATCCATGCCTGGTTCATTTTTATGAACGTCAGCTTGTCCACATTGGCTGTAGACAGGCGGCTGCGTTTGTCTGTAATGACGCCCCCTGCCGTGCTGAATACACGTTCAGACAAAACGCTGGCTGCCGGGCAGGCCAGCACCTCCAAGGCATAAAAGGCTAGCTCTGGCCACGTGGACAATTTAGAGACCCAGAAGTTGAATGGGGCCGAACCATCAGTCAGTACGTGGAGGGGTGTGCACACGTACTGTTCCACCATGTTAGTGAAATGTTGCCTCCTGCTAACACGTTGCGTATCAGGTGGTGGTGCAGTTAGCTGTGGCGTGTTGACAAAAGTTTTCCACATCTCTGCCATGCTAACCCTGCCCTCAGAGGAGCTGGCCGTGACACAGCTGCCTTGGCGACCTCTTGCTCCTCCTCTGCCTTGGCCTTGGGCTTCCACTTGTTCCCCTGTGACATTTGGGAATGCTCTCAGTAGCGCGTCTACCAACGTGCGCTTGTACTCGCGCATCTTCCTATCACGCTCCAGTGCAGGAAGTAAGGTGGGCACATTGTCTTTGTAGCGTGGATCCAGCAGGGTGGCAACCCAGTAGTCCGCACAGGTTAAAATGTGGGCAACTCTGCTGTCGTTGCGCAGGCACTGCAGCATGTAGTCGCTCATGTGTGCCAGGCTGCCCAGGGATAAGGACAAGCTGTCCTCTGTGGGAGGCGTATCGTCATCGTCCTGCCTTTCCCCCCAGCCACGCACCAGTGATGGGCCCGAGCTGCGTTGGGTGCCACCCCGCTGTGACCATGCTTCATCCTCATCCTCCTCCACCTCCTCCTCATCCTCGTCCTCCTCGTCCTCCAGTAGTGGGCCCTGGCTGGCCACATTTGTACCTGGCCTCTGCTGTTGCCAAAAACCTCCCTCTGAGTCACTTCGAAGAGACTGGCCTGAAAGTGCTAAAAATGACCCCTCTTCCTCCTCCTCCTCCTCCTCCTCCTGGGCCACCTCCTCTTCCATCATCGCCCTAAGTGTTTTCTCAAGGAGACATAGAAGTGGTATTGTAACGCTGATAACGGTGTCATCGCCACTGGCCATGTTGGTGGAGTACTCGAAACAGCGCAACAGGGCACACAGGTCTCGCATGGAGGCCCAGTCATTGGTGGTGAAGTGGTGCTGTTCTGTAGTGCGACTGACCCGTGCGTGCTGCAGCTGAAACTCCACTATGGCCTGCTGCTGCTCGCACAGTCTGTCCAGCATGTGCAAGGTGGAGTTCCACCTGGTGGGCACGTCGCATATGAGGCGGTGAGCGGGAAGGCCGAAGTTACGCTGTAGCGCAGACAGGCGAGCAGCGGCAGGATGTGAACGCCGGAAGCGCGAACAGACGGCCCGCACTTTATGCAGCAGCTCTGACATGTCGGGGTAGTTGTGAATGAACTTCTGCACCACCAAATTCAGCACATGCGCCAAGCAAGGGATGTGCGTCAAATTGGCTAGTCCCAGAGCTGCAACGAGATTTCGCCCATTATCACACACCACCAGGCCGGGCTTGAGGCTCACCGGCAGCAACCACTCGTCGGTCTGTTGTTCAATACCCCGCCACAACTCCTGTGCGGTGTGGGGCCTGTCCCCCAAACATATGAGTTTCAGAATGGCCTGCTGACGTTTACCCCGGGCTGTGCTGAAGTTGGTGGTGAAGGTGTGTGGCTGACTGGATGAGCAGGTGGAAGAAGAGGAGGAGGAAGCCGAGAAGGAGGAGGTGGCAACAGGAGGCAAAGAATGTTGCCCTGCGATCCTTGGCGGCGGAAGGACGTGCGCCAAACAGCTCTCCGCCTGGGGCCCAGCTGCCACTACATTTACCCAGTGTGCAGTTAGGGAGATATAGCGTCCCTGGCCGTGCTTACTGGTCCACGTATCTGTGGTTAGGTGGACCTTGCTACAGATGGCGTTGCGCAGTGCACACTTGATTTTATCGGATACTTGGTTGTGCAGGGAAGGCACGGCTCTCTTGGAGAAGTAGTGCCGGCTGGGAACAACATACTGTGGGACAGCAAGCGACATGAGCTGTTTGAAGCTGTCTGTGTCCACCAGCCTAAATGACAGCATTTCATAGGCCAGTAGTTTAGAAATGCTGGCATTCAGGGCCAGGGATCGAGGGTGGCTAGGTGGGAATTTACGCTTTCTATCAAATGTTTGTGAGATGGAGAGCTGAACGCTGGCGTGTGACATGGTTGAGACGCTTGGTGACGGAGGTGGTGGTGGTGGTGTTGGTGGTACATCCCCTGTTTGCTGGGCGGCAGGTGCCAACGTTCCTCCAGAGGCGGAGGAAGAGGCCGAGGCGGCAGCAGCAGAATAGGCCGAGGCGGCAGCAGCAGAAGAGGTAGCAGGGGGAGCCTGAGTGACTTCCTTGGTTTTAAGGTGTTTACTCCACTGCAGTTCATGCTTTGCATGCAGGTGCCTGGTCATGCAGGTTGTGCTCAGGTTCAGAACGTTAATGCCTCGCTTCAGGCTCTGATGGCACAGCGTGCAAACCACTCGGGTCTTGTCGTCAGCACATTGTTTGAAGAAGTGCCATGCCAGGGAACTCCTTGAAGCTGCCTTTGGGGTGCTCGGTCCCAGATGGCGGCGGTCAGTAGCAGGCGGAGTCTCTTGGCGGCGGGTGTTCTGCTTTTGCCCACTGCTCCCTCTTTTGCTACGCTGTTGGCTCGGTCTCACCACTGCCTCTTCCTCCGAACTGTGAAAGTCAGTGGCACGACCTTCATTCCATGTGGGGTCTAGGACCTCATCGTCCCCTGCATCGTCTTCCACCCAGTCTTGATCCCTGACCTCCTGTTCAGTCTGCACACTGCAGAAAGACGCAGCAGTTGGCACCTGTGTTTCGTCATCATCAGAGACATGCTGAGGTGGTATTCCCATGTCCTCATCATCAGGAAACATAAGTGGTTGTGCGTCAGTGCATTCTATGTCTTTCACCGCTGGGGAAGGGCTAGGTGGATGCCCTTGGGAAACCCTGCCAGCGGAGTCTTCAAACAGCATAAGAGACTGCTGCATAACTTGAGGCTGAGACAGTTTCCCTGGTATGCATGGGGGTGATGTGACAGACTGATGGGGTTGGTTTTCAGGCGCCATCTGTGCGCTTTCTGCAGAAGACTGGGTGGGAGATAATGTGAACGTGCTGGATCCACTGTCGGCCACCCAATTGACTAATGCCTGTACCTGCTCAGGCCTTACCATCCTTAGAACGGCATTGGGCCCCACCATATATCGCTGTAAATTCTGGCGGCTACTGGGACCTGAGGTAGTTGGTACACTAGGACGTGTGGATGTGGCAGAACGGCCACGTCCTCTCCCAGCACCAGAGGGTCCACTAACACCACCACGACCATGTCCACGTCCGCGTCCCTTACTAGATGTTTTTCTCATTGTTATGGTTCACCACAACAACAAATATATTATTTGGCCCAATGTATTGTATTCAAATTCAGCGGGATATAAATTTGAGGCCTAGTATTTAGGCGCTGGGTGACCGGTATGGATTTAGTGACAGAATTAGACTTGGAAATGCACAGAAGCGTGTGTGTGAAGTTATTCTGAATGACCCTATGTGCACCTTCAATATTATATACCCTTTTAGGGATAGATTTCAAATAGCTCTGATATAGCAGAAACCACTAAATTATGAAATTGCTAAATTGGGAATTGTACTTCAACCCAGAACAAAAAATGTGCTTTGACGGACACTAAATATCTTGCCCAGCAACAACAGTACAGCGGTGGGTAACGAGAGATTTAGAGGGATTTAAATTTGAGGCCTAGTATTTAGGCGCTGGGTGACAGGTATGGGTTTAGTGACAGAATTAGACTTGGAAATACACAGTAGCGGGTGTGTGTGAAGTTATTCTGAATGACCCAATGTGCACCTTCAATATTATATACCCTTTTTGGGATAGATTTCAAATAGCTCTGATATAGCAGGAACCACTAAATTATGAAATTGCTAAATTGGGAATTGTATTTCAACCCAGAACAAGAAATGTGCTTGAACGGACACTAAATAACTCGCCCAGCTACAGCACTAGGGACAGATTTAGCTGGATATAAATTTGAGGCCTAGTATTTAGGCGCTGGGTGACCGGTATGGATTTAGTGACAGAATTAGACTGGGATATGGCCAAAAAATGAACAGACTATTGCTGGTTAAATGCACTTGGTGTGACAGCTTCACCCTGATGTAGGCTTTAGCCAAAAAACAACCACACCATTGAGGGTTAAATGCACTTGGTGACAGGCGCAGCTTGCCCCTGATTTTGTATATGGCCAAAAAATGAACAGACTATTGCTGGTTAAATGCACTTGGTGTGACAGCTTCACCCTGATGTAGGCTTTAGCCAAAAAACAACCACACCATTGAGGGTTAAATGCACTTGGTGACAGGCGCAGCTTGCCCCTGATTTTGTATATGGCCAAAAAATGAACAGACTATTGCTGGTTAAATGCACTTGGTGTGACAGCTTCACCCTGATGTAGGCTTTAGCCAAAAAACAACCACACCATTGAGGGTTAAATGCACTTGGTGACAGGCGCAGCTTGCCCCTGATTTTGTATATGGCCAAAAAATGAACAGACTATTGCTGGTTAAATGCACTTGGTGTGACAGCTTCACCCTGATGTAGGCTTTAGCCAAAAAACAACCACACCATTGAGGGTTAAATGCACTTGGTCGCAGCTTGTGCTGGCGCACCACAAGACACAAAATGGCCGCCGATCACCCCAGAAAAATGAGACTGACAAACGGTCTGTGCAGCCTAAAAACAGTGAGCAATTGAGGATCAGCAGCTCAATGATCCACAGCTGCAGATCGATCAGTTAATCAAGTCCTTTGGAGGAGTTAATCTGCCTAATCTCGCCCTACTGTCGCAGCCGCAACCTCTCCCTACGCTAATCAGAGCAGAGTGACGGGCGGCGCTATGTGACTCCAGCTTAAATAGAGGCTGGGTCACATGGTGCTCTGGCCAATCACAGCCATGCCAATAGTACGCATGGCTGTGATGGCCTCTTGGGGCAAGTAGTATGACGCTTGTTGATTGGCTGCTTTGCAGCCTTTCAAAAAGCGCCAAGAAAGCGTCACAAAAGCGCGAAGAAAGCGACGAACACCGAACCCGAACCCGGACTTTTACGAAAATGTCCGGGTTCGGGTCCGTGTCACGGACACCCCAAAATTCGGTACGAACCCGAACTATACAGTTCGAGTTCGCTCATCCCTAGTTTCAAGTATGACACATAGAAGTCCATAATACGATTCATGTCATGAGACTTACAGTGAAAGTACAGTATTGTGAGTACAAAAGTAATCGCATATGAACATAATCATAATATGCATCCAATTCACTTTCAGTAAACAAATGAGAACAAGGGGAATAACATATAAGGAAGAGGGAAGGAACACATAAGGCACTTGGTGAATGAGAAAAGGCTAACCCTTTTTGGGTAGAATAGTAGAGATAGTCCATTGAGGTATGCACAATGTTGTGTATCTAAAATGAGTCTGCGTTGGTCGTCCGGCATAATGTGATGGAGAAATTATACCTTCAAATATGTCTGAAGAAAAAGGGGGAGAAGACAAGTTTCAACATAGATATATAGATTATCATATCAATAACCATAGACAATCCTCCTGTTATCCCTCCAGTTGATCTAGGATCTCTTCATCTCTTACCGCTTGTGCTTTTTTCCAAGGGGACTATACCTCCAATATTTATATCTATTGCCGTGGATCCATCCTAACAACTCCTCCAATCTATGAAGTTGATGCATTTTGTTAAACCACATAGTTAGGTCGGGGGGGGGGGGGTAGAGTGCCTCCATTTGGTGGGGATTAGTAGTTTCGCTATGGTGATCATATGTGTGGGAAGGTTATTCTTTGAAGGGCGGAAGTTGGAGAAAGGGAACAAAGCAATACTAACTCAGGAGTGAGTGTTATAGAGGTATCACAAATTGAGTTGATAGATTTCTCAACATCCTTCCAGAATTGTGTTAATAGAGGGCATGACCACCAAATATGGATCATAGATCCCACTTCTGCATGGCACCTCCAACATTTATTATTAGGGGAGAGACCTATGAGAAATAGGTACTCTGGGGTCCTATACCACCTTGTGATAGTTTTATAAGAGTTTTCCTGAAAGCGAATACATGTGGAGAACCCAGCTGCATGAGATAAAATATAAGACGTTTCAGTTTCAGAGAAGCATCTCCCTAACTCTTTTTCCCATTGTCGTAGGAAATAAGGTTTGGGTCTACTGGACCTATTCAGAAGGTTGTTGTATGAAAAAGAGAGTGACTTTTTCAAGGGTTTTGGTAGTATAGAAAGATTTTCTAGCCACGTGGGCTCAGAAAACGTACATTCCCTGTCTTTCTCGAGTTTCTTACAGGTGTTTCTGAAGTCCCACATTTGAATTGGGGTAGGAGGTTTTTTACCTAATTTGGCATGGATTTCTTTCAGAGGTAGAAAGTGGTTAGACTCCATCACCTCACCTATTCTGATACCTCTTAAAGAGTGCCACCAACTCTCATCCTTCCCTCCAATCCTATTAAAGAGATAGGGGAGAACATCCAGTGGGGCCAATTTAGATATATTAAACCCCTTGGGTGGAGCTACTGGAGAATTGCGATGACTGACCAGCATGCTTTTGGTCAGCAAACTCATCTCCGGACAAAGAGAGAGTGAGGAACTTCCTGGGACCACAAAATAGCATTTCTATGGATCCCCAACATAGTCCGTTCTTTATCCAAATAAGGAGCATTTATTTTGTCATTTGTTAGGAGTGCCCATTTAGCTAGTTGAATGGCTCTATTATATAATGCCATATCCGGTAAGGATATACCACCTTTATGCTTTTTATGAGAAAGGAGTGAGTAAGCTAATCTAGGCCTTTTAGTATTCCATAGGAAGGCTGTGAATATGCTTCTGACCTGAGTATAGAAGGAAGTAGGAATATGTATCGGGAGGGCCTGGAATAAATATAGCAGTTGGGGTAGCACAAATGTGGAAAGAAGATTCTTCCTCCCCAACCAGGACATGTAGGGTACTTTTAAAGAGGAGATGAAGGATCTAATTTTAGATAGTAAGGGTATATAATTAAGTCTAAACAAGAGGTTTAGGTTAGCAGGGACATTAACCCCTAAAAACTTAATTGAAGTAGTGGGCCATTTAAACACAGAGGATCTTTTGAGTATGGCTAGGACATTGTTGGGGACATTGATTGGGAGTGCTTCTGATTTGGAGAAATTGATCTTGAAATTGGACACTACACTATACTTGTCGAATAAGGACATGATGGCGGGCAATGCTTCTTCAGGGTTGGAGATAACTATTTTTAAAATCATTTTTAAATACCTTGAGGGGTGTAGTTTCTAGAATGGGGTCATTGTTGGGTGGTTTCTATTATGTAAGCCTCACAAAGTGACTTCAGACCTGAACTGGTTCTTAAAAAGGTTTTTGTTTTTTTGTTTTCTGAAAAATTTCAAGATTTGCTTCTAAACTTCTAAGCCGTGTAACGTCCCCCCCCAAAAAAAAAAAGTAATTCCCAAAATAATCCTAACATGAAATAGACATATGGAGAAAGTAAAGTAATAACTATTTTTGGAGGTATTACTGTGTATTATAGAAGTAGAGAAATTGAAACTTGGAAATTTGCAAATAAAAATTATTATTTTTTACTCCACTTTACCAGTGTCATGAAGTACAATATGTGAGGGGAAAAAAAATCTAAAATGGCTTGGATAAGTCTAAGCGTTTTAAAGTTATTCACACAAAGTGACACTGGTCAGATTTGCAAAAAATGGCCTGGTCCTTAATGTGAAAATGAGCCCGGTCCCTAAGTAGTTAATATTGACCTCCACAGTGCCCGCCCCTTTAACCACTCCAGGACCTCCGTACGCAGGATTGCGTCCTGCCGGCGGCCCTGCTCTTCTGGGTGGACGCATATACGCGTCCTCCCGCGAGAGCCGAGATTTCCTGTGAACGCGCGCACACAGGCGCGCGCGCTCACAGGAACGGAAGGTAAGCGAGTGGATCTCCAGCATGCCAGCGGCGATCGCTCGCTGGCAGGCTGGAGATCCGAATTTTTTAACCCCTAACAGGTATATTAGACGCTGTTTTGATAACAGCGTCTAATATACCTCCTACCTGGTCCTCTGGTGGTCCCTTTTGTTAGGATCGACCACCAGAGGACACAGGTAGGTCAGTAAAGTCGCACCAAACACTACACTACACCCCCCCCCGTCACTTATTAACCCTTTATGAACCCATGATCACCCCATATAAACTCCCTGATCACCCCCCTGTCATTGATCACCCCCCTGTCATTGATCACCCCCCTGTCAGGCTCCGTTCAGACGTCCGTATGATTTTTACGGATCCACGGATACATGGATCGGATCCGCAAAACACATGCGGACGTCTGAATGGAGCCTTACAGGGGGGTGATCAATGACAGGCGGGTGATCACCCATATAGATTCCCTGATCACCCCCTGTCATTGATCACCCCCCTGTAAGGCTCCATTTAGACGTCCGTATGATTTTTACGGATCCATGGATACATGGATCGGATCCGCAAAACACATGCGGACGTCTGAATGGAGCCTTACAGGGGGTGATCAATGACAGAGGGGTGATCACCCATATACACTCCCTGATCACCCCCTGTCATTGATCACCCCCCTGTCATTGATCACCCCCCTGTAGGGCTCCATTCAGACGTCCGCATGTGTTTTGGTATCCATGGATCCGTAAAAATCATGCGGACGTCTGAATGGAGCCTTACAGGGGGGTGATCAATGACAGAGGGGTGATCACCCATATACACTCCCTGATCACCCCCTGTCATTGATCACCCCCCTGTAAGGCTCCATTCAGACATCCGCATGTGTTTTGCGGATCCGATCCATGTATCCATGGATCCGTAAAAATCATGCGGACGTCTGAATGGAGCCTTACAGGGGGTGATCAATGACAGAGGGGTGATCACCCATATACACTCCCTGATCACCCCCTGTCATTGATCACCCCCCTGTAAGGCTCCATTCAGACATCTGCATGTGTTTTGCGGATCCGATCCATGTATCCATGGATCCGTAAAAATCATGCGGACGTCTGAATGGAGCCTTACAGGGGGTGATCAATGACAGAGGGGTGATCACCCATATACACTCCCTGATCACCCCCTGTCATTGATCACCCCCCTGTAATGCTACATACAGACATCTGCATGTGTTTTGCGGATCCGATCCATGTATCCATGGATCCGTAAAAATCATGCGGACGTCTGAATGGAGCTTTACAGGGGGTGATCAATGACAGAGGGGTGATCACCCATATACACTCCCTGATCACCCCCTGTCATTGATCACCCCCCTGTAGGGCTCCATTCAGACGTCCGCATGTGTTTTGGTATCCATGGATCCGTAAAAATCATGCGGACGTCTGAATGGAGCCTTACAGGGGGGTGATCAATGACCGAGGGGTGATCACCCATATACACTCCCTGATCACCCCCTGTCATTGATCACCCCCCTGTCATTGATCACCCCCCTGTAAGGCTCCATTCAGACGTCCGCATGTGTTTTGCGGATCCGATCCATGGATCCGTAAAAATCATACGGACGTCTGAATGGAGCCTTACAGGGGGTGATCAATGACAGGGGGGTGATCACCCTGATCACCCCCTGTCATTGATCACCCCCCTGTAAGGCTCCAATCAGACGTCCGCATGAGTTTTGCGGATCCGATCCATGTATCCATGGATCCGTAAAAATCATGCGGACGTCTGAATGGAGCCTTACAGGGGATGATCAATGACAGAGGGGTGATCACCCATATACACTCCCTGATCACCCCCTGTCATTGATCACCCCCCTGTAAGGCTCCATTCAGACGTCCGCATGTGTTTTGCGGATCCGATCCATGGATCCGTAAAAATCATACGGACGTCTGAATGGAGCCTTACCAGGGGGGTGATTAATGACAGGGGGGTGATCAGAGAGTCTATATGGGTGATCACCCCCCTGTCATTGATCACCCCCCCCCCCCCCCTGTAAGGCTCCATTCAGACATTTTTTTGGCCCAAGTTAGCGGAAATTTTTTGTTTGTTTTTGTTTTTTCTTACAAAGTCTCATATTCCACTAACTTGTGTCAAAAAATAAAATCTCACATGAACTCACCATACCCCTCACGGAATCCAAATGCGTAAACATTTTTAGACATTTATATTCCAGACTTCTTCTCACGCTTTAGGGCCCCTAAAAAGCCAGGGCAGTATAAATACCCCACATGTGACCCCATTTCAGAAAGAAGACACCCCAAGGTATTCCGTGAGGGGCATATTGAGTCCATGAAAGATTGAAATTTTTGTCCTAAGTTAGCGGAAAGGGAGACTTTGTGAGAAAAAAACAAAAAAAATCAATTTCCGCTAACTTATGCAAAAAAAATTAAATTTCTATGAACTCGCCTGGCCCCTCATTGAATACCTTGGGGTGTCTTCTTTCCAAAGTGGGGTCACATGTGGGGTATTTATACTGCCCTGGCTTTTTAGGGGCCCGAAAGTGTGAGAAGAAGTCTGGGATCCAAATGTCTAAAAATGCCCTCCTAAAAGGAATTTGGGCACCTTTGCGCATCTAGGCTGCAAAAAAGTGTCACACATCTGGTATCGCCGCACTCAGGAGAAGTTGGGCAATGTGTTTTGGGGTGTCATTTTACATATACCCATGCTGGGTGAGAGAAATATCTTGGTCAAATGCCAACTTTGTATAAAAAAATGGGAAAAGTTATCTTTTGCCAAGATATTTCTCTCACCCAGCAGGGTTATATGTGAAATGACACCCCAAAACACATTCCCCAACTTCTCCTGAGTACGGCGATACCAGATGTGTCACACTTTTTTGCAGCCAAGGTGGGCAAAGGGGCACATATTCCAAAGTGCACCTTTCGGATTTCGCAGGCCATTTTTTACACATTTTGATTGCAAAGTACTTCTCACACATTTGGGCCCCTAAATTGCCAGGGCAGTATAACTACGCCACAAGTGACCCCATTTTGGAAAGAAGACACCCCAAGGTATTCCGTGAGGGGCACGGCGAGTTCCTAGAATTTTTTATTTTTTGTGACAAGTTAGCGGAAAATGATGATTTTTCTTTTTTTTTCTTTTTTCCTTACAAAGTCTCATATTCCACTAACTTGTGACAAAAAATAAAAAATTATAGGAACTCGCCATGCCCCTCACGGAATACCTTGGGGTGTCTTCTTTCCAAAATGGGGTCACTTGTGGCGTAGTTATACTGCCCTGGCAATTTAGGGGCCCAAATGTGTGAGAAGTACTTTGCAATCAAAATGTGTAAAAAATGGCCTGCGAAATCCGAAAGGTGCACTTTGGAATATGTGCCCCTTTGCCCACCTTGGCTGCAAAAAAGTGTCACACATCTGGTATCGCCGTACTCAGGAGAAGTTGGGGAATGTGTTTTGGGGTGTCATTTTACATATACCCATGCTGGGTGAGAAAAATATCTTGGTCAAATGCCAACTTTGTATAAATAAATTGGAAAAGTTGTCTTTTGCCAAGATATTTCTCTCACCCAGCATGGGTATATGTAAAATGACACCCCAAAACACATTCCCCAACTTCTCCTGAGTACGGCGATACCAGATGTGTCACACTTTTTTGCAGCCTAGGTGGGCAAAGGGGCACATATTCCAAAGTGCACCTTTCGGATTTCACCGGTCATTTTTTACACATTTTGATTGCAAAGTTCTTCTCACACATTTGGGCCCCTAAATTGCCAGGGCAGTATAACTACCCCACAAGTGACCCCATTTTGGAAAGAAGACACCCCAAGGTATTCCGTGAGGGGCATGGCGAGTTCCTAGAATTTTTTATTTTTTGTCGCAAGTTAGTGGAATATGAGACTTTGTAAGAAAAAAATAAAAATAAAAAATCATCATCATTTTCCGCTAACTTGTGACAAAAAATAAAAAGTTCTATGAACTCACTATGCCCATCAGCGAATACCTTAGGGTGTCTACTTTCCGAAATGGGGTCATTTGTGGGGTTTTTCTACTGTTTGGGCATTGTAGAACCTCAGGAAACATGACAGGTGCTCAGAAAGTCAGAGCTGCTTCAAAAAGCGGAAATTCACATTTTTGTACCATAGTTTGTAAACGCTATAACTTTTACCCAAACCATTTTTTTTTTGCCCAAACATTTTTTTTTAATCAAAGACATGTAGAACTATAAATTTAGCGAAAAATTTATATATGGATGTCGTTTTTTTTTGCAAAATTTTACAGCTGAAAGTGAAAAATGTCATTTTTTTGCAAAAAAATCGTTACATTTCGATAAATAACAAAAAAAGTAAAAATGTCAGCAGCAATAAAATACCACCCAATGAAAGCTCTATTAGTGAGAAGAAAAGGAGGTAAAATTCATTTGGGTGGTAAGTTGCATGACCGAGCGATAAACGGTGAAAGTAGTGTAGTGCAGAAGTGTAAAAAGTGCTCTGGTCATGAAGGGGGTTTCAGCTAGCGGGGCTGAAGTGGTTAATAGTGACCTCCACAGTATCCGCCCCTTTAACAGTGACCTCCACAATGCCCACCATTTTACAGTGACCACCCTTTTAACAGTGACCTCCACAATTCCTGTCCCTTTAATTGTGACCGCCCCTTTAACAGTGACCTCTACAGTGCCCGCCCCTTTAACAGTGACCTTCACAGTGCATGCCCCTTTACCAGTGCCTCCATAGTGTACGCGCCTTTACCATTGACCACTCCTTTAACAGTGACCTTTATAGTGGTCGGCCCTTTAACAGTGACCTTCACAGTACCAACCCCTTTAGCAGTGATCTCTGCAGTGCCTGCCCCTTTAACAGTGGATTCCACAGAGCCTATTCGTTTAATATTGGCCCCTGCCCCCATGCATGTAGCAATGTAATTGTGCCTTCATATGTCATATGACTGAATATTTAAGGACCTATGATCAGTTGTTATGGAAACCTGGAGTAGGACTGTATTGGCTAATAAGGGACATGTGACAGTATAAATGGCAATTAGGATTTAAGTGAAAGGCTTGCTAGCGTCTATTGGCTAATGCAGGTCATTTTTTGGGAATATCTCAAGAACGGTAAGTCCTAGAGAGCTGAGACGCGGTCGGGTCTAAAAATTTCCCAGACACCTGATGTACCTGTGTGCCAAATTTGGTGAAGATCTGTCCAATCGCTTGGTCGTGCATAAAGAACGTCTAGACATCTAGACAAACTGACAGACAGACAGAAACTAATTTTGATATATAAGAGACTAGCAGTAGGACCCAGCTTCGCATGGGTATATTTTATCTATTTCATTTTATGTTTCCGTGTGTCATAAAAAGATATCAGCAGTTTCCACCATAACAGTGACCTCCACAGTACACGCCCCTTTAACAATGACCTCCACAGTGCCCTCCCTTTTAACAGTGACCTTCACAGTGGCTGCCCCTTTAACATTGACCTCCACAGTGGTTGCCCCTTTAACATTGCCGACCTCTTTTTACAGTGACCTCCACAGCACCTGCCCCTTTAACATTAACCTGCACAGTACCTGCCCCTTTAACAGTGAACTCCACAGTGCCTGCCCGTTTAACAGTGAACTTCATAGTGATCGACCCTTTTAACAGTGAACTACACACTGTCTGCCCCTTTAACAGTGACTTCCACACTGCCCACCCCTTTAACATTGACCACCCCTTTATTAGTGACCTTCATAGTGGCCATTCATTTAACAGGGACCTCCACAGTACCTGCCCCTTCAACTGTGACCTCCGCACTGCCTGCCACTTTACCAGTGTCCTCGACAGTGCCCGCCTCTTTAACAGTGACCTCCACATTTCTCGTCCCTTTAATTGTGACCGCCCCTTTAACAGTTAACTTCACAGTGACCTTGCCTTTAACAATGACCATGACAGTGTCTGCCCCTTTAACAGTGACCTCCACACTGCCTGCTCCTTTAACAGTGACCGACCCTTTAACAGTTACCACCCCTTTCAGTGACCGTCACAGTGCCCGCCTCTTTCACAGCGACTTCCACAGTGCCCGCCTCTTTAACAGGGATTTTCACAGTGCTCGCCCCTTTAACATTGACCACCCATTTAACAGTGACCTTCATAGTGGTCGTTCCTTTAAAAGTGAAGTCTACAGTGTCCGCCCCTTTAATCCCTTATGGACCAGCCTCATTTTCACCTTAAGAACCAGGCCATTTTTTGGCAAATCTGACCATTGTCACTTTATTTGTGAATAACTTTAAAATGCTTTTTCTTATCCAGGCTATTCTGAGATATTCTCCAAAAATAATTATTACTTTAAATTCCCCATATGTCTACTTCATGTTTGGATCATTTTGGGAATTACATTTTATTTTTTTGGGGATGTTACAAGGCTTAGAAGTTTAGAAGCAAATCTTGAAATTTTTCCGAAATTTTCAAAAACCCACTTTTTAAGGACCAGTTCAGGTCTGAAGTAACTTTGTGAGGCTTACATAATAGAAACCACCCAAAAATCACCCCATTCTAGAAACTACACCCCTCAAGTTATACAAAACAGATTTTAAAAACTTTGTTAACCCTTTAGGTGTTCCACAAGAATTAATAGAAAATAGAGATAACATTTTAAAATGTAACTTTTTTGGCAGATTTTCCATTTTAATAATTATTTTCCAGTTACAAAGAAAGGGTTAACAGCAAAACAAAACCCCATATATGGTCATAAACTGCTGTACGGGCACACGGCAGGGCGCAGAAGGAAAGGAATGCCATACGGTTTTTGGAAGGCAAATTTTGCTGGACTGTTTTTTTGACACCATGTCCCATTTGAAGCCCCCCCCCCCCCCCCCCCCCGATGCACTCCTAGAGTAGAAACTCCAAAAAAGTGACCCCATTTGGGAAACTACGGGATAGGGTGGCAGTTTTGTTGGTACTATTTTAGGGTACATATGATTTTTGGTTGCTCTATATTACACTTTTTGTGAGTCAAGGTAACAAGAAATAGCTGTTTTGGCACCGTTAAATTTTTTTGTTATTTACAACATTCATCTGACAGATTAGATCATGTGGTATTTTTATAGAGCAGGTTATTATGGATGCAGCGATACCTAATATGTCAACTTTTTTATTCATGCAAGTTTTACACAATTATTTCATCTTTTAAACAAAAAAATCATGTTTTAGTGTCTCCATAGTCTGAGAGCCATAGTTTTTTTTCTGCTTTTGGATGATTATCTTGGGTAGGGTATTATTTTTGCAGGATGAGATGTCGGTTTTCTTGGCACTATTTTTGGGTGTGTATGACTTTTTGATCACTTGCTATCACACTTTTTGTGATGTAAGGTGGCCAAAAATGGCTTTTTTTACACTTTTTTTTATGGTATTCACCTGAGGGGTTAGATCATGTGATATTTTTATAGATAAGGTTCTTATGGACGCGACAATACCTAATATGTCTACTTTTTCTTTATTTATGTAAGTTTTACGCAATTATTTCATTTTTGAAAAAAAATAATCATGTTTTAGTGTCTCCATAGTCCGAGAGCCATAGTTTTTTTCAGTTTTTGAGTGATTATCTTGGATAGGGTATGATTTTTGCGGGATAAGATGACGGTTTGATTGGCACTATTTTGGGGAGCATATTACTTTTTGATCACTTGCTATTACAGTTTTTGTGAGGAAAGGTAACAAAAAATAGCTTTTTTTACACCGTATTTATTTTTTTATTTTTTTACGGTATTCAGGATTAGGTCATGTGATATTTTTATAGAGCAGGTTATTACGGACGTGGCCATACCTAATATGTGTAGTGCTTTTAATTTTTTATTTTTTTAAATCAGTGAAATGTTTTTTTTTTTGTTTTTTTTCACTTTTTTTCTCACTTTTTTTATATTTTCTTTGACCTAGACCCACTTGGTTAATGAAGTTCCAGTGGGTCTGATGATTGTATAATACAGTACAGTACACTATATAGAGTACTGCACTGTATTTTCATTTTACACTTAGTGGACACCCAGACACCATGGACACCCGGAAGCCTGTGAAGGGGTCCAGTTGCCATGGTAACCATCACTCGCTGCCACAACAGAGCAGCAGGTGATGGTGGGAGAGGGAAACGGCGCCTGAAGATGGGAGAGGGAAACGGCGCCTGAAGATGGGAGAGGGAGGGAGCTTTCTCCCTGTTAACCCCTTCCATACAGCGATTACTATGGACTGCGGCATAGAAGGGGTTTAACGACTGGCATCACAGCACAGATCTCAGCCATTTCAAGCAGAGTGTCAGCAATGTGCTGACACTCTGCTTGCTAACTGCTCGGCCATCCTGGAAATGAGAGAAGGTGGGCGGGATAATTGCGCTCTTGCCCGCCCGCTCCTCCAGCACGGCCTGCAACGCTCGCACTTCCGCACCGCCCGCACCTCCACCCATGCACAGCGCCCTGGCAGATAACAATGAGGGCTGCGGGGGACGGGGTTAAAAATAAAAATGTAGATCATTTAGAATTTTACGCATTGGTGCAGGCGCAGTGGAGATGCCGGCGCAGGGAGCGGTCAGATAGGCATTGCGCCCTGCGCCAAATACAGACGCACACGGCGCAGGCACGAGAATTCGGCCGACGGATGAGATGGAGGCTGGCAATCTAGAGGAGATGGGCGGACTTGACGGACGAGCGGGGCGGAATACAGGGTGAGTAGACGGAGCCTCTAGGCGCTGAAAAGATGCCCCCATAGCACCTGGAGGCTCATTTGCATAGCAATAAAAGTTGTTTTTTTAGTGTAACAGCTGCACACAAAGGTCTTAGAATAGCATGGTTAGGTAGAGCAGACACTAGCAGATCGCTAGTGTCTGACAGCTAATTAGGTCCAAATGAGGTGGTAGAAGCTCTTTGGAGGTCACTGTTAAAGGGGTGGGTACTATTGAGTAGAGATGTCGCAAACATAACATTTTCCGTTCACGAACGGCGAACGCGAATTTCCGCAAATGTTTGCGAACGGGCGAACTACCATAAACTTCAATAGACAGGTGAATTTTAAAACCCACAGGGACTCTTTCTGGCCACAAAAGTGATGGAAAAGTTGTTTCAAGGGGACTAACACCTGCACTGTGGCATGCCGGAGGGGGATCCATGGCAAAACTCCCATGGAAAATTACGTAGTTGACGCAGAGTCGGGTTTTAATCCCTAAAGGGCATAAATCACCTAACATTCCTAAATTGTTTGGAATAACGTGCTTTAAAACATCAGGTATGATGTTGTATCAATCAGGTAGTGTAAGGGTTACGCCCGCTTTACAGTGACAGACCAAACTATGACAGACCAAACTCCCCATTTAACGCACTGCATGCAACCGCAAACAGTCCATTTGAACAAACGCAAACTCCCCATTTGCACAAGGTGGGATACCAAGCTAGCCATGTCCCGTTCCTTGTCCTCACTGACGTCATTGAAGGTCTCTTCCTCCACCTAGCCACGTAAAACACCAAGGGTTCCCGAAAGGTGACAACAAGCCCCCTGGGACGCCTGCTGTAGTTGGTCTTCCGCCTCCTCAAAGACACCTTCCTCCTCTGACTCCTCTTCATTAGAGTCCTCTCTCTGCGTTGCCGCAGGTCCAGCAATTCACAACGACAAGGCTGCTTCTGGTGG
This sequence comes from Bufo gargarizans, assembly GCF_014858855.1. NCBI lineage: Eukaryota > Metazoa > Chordata > Amphibia > Anura > Bufonidae > Bufo > Bufo gargarizans. The sequence goes on from NC_058081.1 coordinate 416,418,971, forward strand.
GTATGGTGACCACAACTCTTCCTCTTCATGCTCATCTCCGGCCTGATCCAGCACTCTTTGCAGGGCACGCTCCAGAAAAAAACCCATATGGGAAGAAGATGATGTTGCCTTGGGTTTGACTGACCAGGTTTGTCACCTCCGCAAAAGGACGCATGAACCTACATCCATTGTGCATGAGCGTTCAGTAACGCGGCCAAAAAATACCCAGCTCCGCAGAGGCTGAGCTCTTCTTACCAGTTTAATCTCTATTTTGTCCCCTATTAGGGGCTGGTGTATGGAATAGATTTTAGGAACCGGGAGATGGAAAAAGATCCTTGGTAGGTCCTCTTACATCCAACTTGGGGCACTACGCGTGCGCTGTGTAGTGTACTGTGCTACCAGATATGAGTGGTATGTTAAGTAGTACTATTCCTATCAGTTTAATCCCTGTTACGTCCCCTATCAGGGGCCGTTGTATGGAATAGATTTTAAGTACCGGGAGATGGAAAAAGATGGTTGGTCGGTCCTCTTACTTCCAATTTGGGGCACTGCACGTACGCCTTGCAATGTACTGTGCTACCAGATATGAGTGGTATGTTAAATAGTACAATTCCTACCAGTTTAATCCCTGTTACGTACCCTATCAGGGGCCGGTGTATGGAATAGATTTTAGGAACCGGGAGATGGAAAATGATGCTTGGCCGTTCCTCTTACTTCCAATTTGGGGCACTGCGCGTGCGCCGTGCAATGTACTGTGCCACCCTATATGAGTGGTATGTTAAGTACTACTATTCCTATCAGTTTAATCCCTGTTACGTCCCCTATCAGGGGACGTGCATGGAATAAATTTTAGGAACCTGGAGATGGAAAAAGATGCTTGGTTGGTCCTCCTACTTCCAATTTGGGGCACTGCGCGTGTAATGTGCAATGTACTGTGCCCCCCTATATGAGTGGTGTGTTAAGTAGTACTATTCCTATCAGTTTAATCCCTGTTACATCCCCTATCAGGGGACGTGTATGGAATAGAGTTTAGACAACCTCAAATAGTTGTCAATAGTTGACACACTCCTGACATAAATTTTATTCCTTTATGCGTCAATCTTGGTGTAGTCATGACTGTGCTTGTGTGCACATTTGGCAGATTGCAGGCAATGACGATTTTTCAAAGCCTATGGTCATGCTGAGGTAGTTCAATGACAGTTAAGTGACCCAGAAAACAATGATTCTGCAGTGTGGGCCCATTGTTGGCCTAGTAGGCTTAAATTATCACCTTAGATGATCACAAAGAAAATTAATGTTTTTTCTATGCAAAATTATCCAGCCGATCGCTTTTGGTCTGTCATCTGGGGTGTGCCAACATTGCCATTGCCAACACACTCATAGAGGTGATCGCTTCATTGTGATACGCAAGCCCTTTCACCACAACAAGGTAATGATCAAGAAGGGGAATTGACAAGTATGTGCCTTTTTTTTTTGCACTCACAGTGCGGCACCAGAGGCCAGAAAAATTAGGCAGCGGCCGGAAAAAATTATGTTTTCCAGGCAGAAAGTGCACTAAAACATTGCAGCTTGAACCCTTTTTGGTGGCGGAGAAGTCACGCAAGTCATCCGGCATGCAGAGATAAAATGCAGCAGCGTGTGGACCATTTTTAGCCCAAGGCATCTCTTCTCATCAGGCCTTTTTTTTGTCAAATGTATCGCCCACTGTCAGTCCCTTCGGGATCCAATACCTCCTGCTGCACTGAAGGTCCTTTCTGACAGGACACTTGAAGCGGGGCAGGCCAGAAGTTCTATCACAAATTGGGATAGCTCAGGCCACAGGTCAAGCCTGCACACCCAGTAGGGGTTAATCACTCCTCAGAGTGTCGATATCTGCAGTTAAGGCGAGGTAGTCTGCTACCTGTCGGTCGAGTCGTTCTCTGAGGGTGGAACCCGAAGGGCTGTGGCGATGCATAGGACTTAAAAAGCTCTGCATGTCCTCCATTAACAACGTGTCTGTAAAGCGTCCTGTCCTTGCCGGCGTGGTCGTGGTAGGAGGAGGATTACTTTCACCTCTTCACTGTTAGATTCCCATTGTGCTGTGACATCACCCTTCCGTTGTGCTGTGACATCACCCTTATAATTTTTTTAACTTGTTTTGAAACTGCTGCATCCTTTCCGACTTCTGGTAATTCGGTAACATTTCAGGCACTTTCTGCTTATACCGGGGGTCTAGTAGCGTGGCCACCCAGTACAGGTTGTTCTCCTACAGCCTTTTTATACAAGGGTCCCTCAACAGGCAGGACAGCATGAACGACCCCATTTGCACAAGGTTGGATGCCGAGCTACTCATGTCCTGCTCCTCGTCCTCACTGATCTCACTGAAGGTCTGTTCTTCCACCCAGCCACGTACACCACGGGTACCAGATAGGTGACAACGAGCACCCTGGGATTCCTGCTGTGGTTGGTCTTCCTCCTCCTCAAAGCCACATTCCTCCTCTGACTCCTCTTCCTCAGACTCCTCTTTCAGCGTTTCCGCAGGTCCAGCAAGCTATGCTGATAAGGCTGTTTCTGGTGGTGATGGTGACCACAGCTCTTACTCTTCACACTCATCTACGGCCTGATCCAGCACTCTTCGCAGGGCACGCTCCAAGAAGAAAACAAATGGGATGAGGTCGCTGATGGTGCCTTCGGTGCGACTGACTAGGTTTGTCACCTCCTCGAAAGGATCCATGAGCCTACAGGCTACAGAGGTGCCTGAAGCTGAGCTGGTGCATCAAGGTGCCGAGCGGAAGCTGTAGAAGATTGGGTGTCCTGTGTTAGCCAGTCAACTATGTCCTCAGAACTTTTCGAGTTCATGGTACGTGGCCTCTGAACACTGAGCATTATTCTAGGGCCAAAGGAAATCACAGCACCATGACCATGATGGCCCCTGCGGGGTGGCCTGCCTCTGCCTGTCATTTATTTTAGATTACTTTTACTATGCGTGCAAGCTACTGTGACACCAGATATGAGTGGTGGCACTGGGCACTGGCAGCAGTTGACACAGTACACGCTGTAGGCCTGACACACACACTTGCAGGCAACTGCAATTCTATTACAGTCAAAAAAGTTTATTTATTTTTTTAAATGTAATCTACTGTGACACCATATATGAGTGGTGGCACTGGGCACTGGCAGTAGTTGACACAGTACATGCTGTAAGCCTGACACGCACACTTGCAGGCAACTGCAGTTACATTACAGTCAAATAATTGTTGTTGTTTTTCAAATATTACAGTCAAAGTTTTTTTATTTTTTTAATGTAATCTACTGTGACACCAGATATGACTGGTGGCACTGGGTACTGGCAGTAGTTGGCACAGTACACGCTGTAGGCCTGACACACACGCTTGCAATTATATTACAGTCAGAAAAGTTTATTTTTTATTTTTAATGTAATCTACTGTGACACCAGATATGAATAGTGGCACTGGGCACTGGCAGTAGTTGACACAGTACACGCTGTAGGCCTGACACACATGCTTGCAGGCAACTGCAATTATATTACAGTCAAAACTGTTTTTGTTTTTTTGTATGTAATCTACTGTGACACCAGATATGAGTGGTGGCACTGGGCACTGGCAGTAGTTGGCACAGTACACGCTGTAGGTCTGACACACACGCTTGCAGGCAACTGCAATTATATTACAGTCAAAAAGTTTATAATTTTTTTAAATGTAATTTACTGTGACACCAGATATGAGTGGTGGCACTGGGCACTGGCAGTAGTTGACACAGTACAGGCTGTAGGCCTGACACACACGCTTGCAGGCAACTGCAATTATATTACAGTCAAAAAAGTTTTAGTTTTTATTTATGTAATCTACTGTGACACCAGATATGAGTGGTGGCACTGGGCACAGGCAGTAGTTGGCACAGTACACGCTGTAGGCCTGATACACACGCTTGCAGTCAACTGCAATTATATTACAGTCAGAATTGTATTTTTATTTTTTAATGTAATCTACTGTGACACCAGATATGAGTGGTGGCACTGGGCACTGGCAGTAGTTGGCACAGTACACGCTGTAGACCTGATACACATGCTTGCAGTCAACTGCAATTATATTACAGTCAGAATTTTATTTTTATTTTTAAATGTAATCTACTGTGACACCAGTTATGAGTGGTGGCACTGGGCACTGGCAGTAGTTGACACAGTACACTCTGTAGGCCTGACACACATGCTTGCAGGCAACTGCAATTATATTACAGTCAAAACAGTTTTTGTTTTTTTGTATGTAATCTACTGTGACACCAGATATGAGTGGTGGCACTGGGCACTGGCAGTAGTTGGCACAGTACACGCTGTAGGTCTGACACACACGCTTGCAGGCAACTGCAATTATATTACAGTCAAAAAGTTTATAATTTTTTTAAATGTAATTTACTGTGACACCAGATATGAGTGGTGGCACTGGGCACTGGCAGTAGTTGACACAGTACAGGCTGTAGGCCTGACACACACGCTTGCAGGCAACTGCAATTATATTACAGTCAAAAAAGTTTTAGTTTTTATTTATGTAATCTACTGTGACACCAGATATGAGTGGTGGCACTGGGCACAGGCAGTAGTTGGCACAGTACACGCTGTAGGCCTGATACACACGCTTGCAGTCAACTGCAATTATATTACAGTCAGAATTGTATTTTTATTTTTTAATGTAATCTACTGTGACACCAGATATGAGTGGTGGCACTGGGCACTGGCAGTAGTTGGCACAGTACACGCTGTAGACCTGATACACATGCTTGCAGTCAACTGCAATTATATTACAGTCAGAATTTTATTTTTATTTTTAAATGTAATCTACTGTGACACCAGTTATGAGTGGTGGCACTGGGCACTGGCAGTAGTTGACACAGTACACTCTGTAGGCCTGACACACATGCTTGCAGGCAACTGCAATTATATTACAGTCAAAACAGTTTTTGTTTTTTTGTATGTAATCTACTGTGACACCAGATATGAGTGGTGGCACTGGGCACTGGCAGTAGTTGGCACAGTACACGCTGTAGGCCTGACACACACGCTTGCAGGCAACTGCAATTATATTACAGTCAAAACAGTTTTTTTGTTTTTTTTATGTAATCTACTGACACCAGATATGAGTGGTGGCACTGGGCAGTGGCAGTAGTTGGCACAGTACATGCTGTAGGCCTGACACACGCCCTTGCAGGCAACTGCAATTATATTACAGTCAAAAAAGTTATTTTTTTTTTTATGTAATCTACTGTGACACCACATATGAGTGGTGGCACTGGGCACTGGCAGTAGTTGACACAGTACAGGCTGTAGGCCTGACACACACACTTGCAGGCAACTGCAATTATATTACAGTCAAAAAAGTTTTCGTTTTTTTTAATGTAATCTACTCTGACACCAGGCATAAGTGGTGGCACTGGGCACTGGCAGTAGTTGACACAGTACACGCTGTAGGCCTGACAGACATGCTTGCAGGCAACTGCATTTATATTACAGTCAAACAGTTTTTTTTTTTTTTATGTAATCTACTGTGACACCAGATATGAGTGGTGGCACTGGGCACTGGCAGTAGTTGGCACAGTACACGCTGTAGGCCTGATACACACGCTTGCAGTCAACTGCAATTATATTACAGTCAGAATTTTATTATTATTTTTTGTTAATGTAATCTACTGTGACCCAAGATATGAGTGGTGACACTGGGCACTGGCAGTAGTTGACACAGTACACGCTGTAGGCCTGACAGACATGCTTGCAGGCAACTGCATTTATATTACAGTCAAACATTATTTTATTTTTTTTATGTAATCTACTGTGACACCAGATATGAGTGGTGGCACTGGGCACTGGCAGTAGTTGGCACAGTACACGCTGTAGGCCTGACACACACACTTGCAGGCAACTGCAATTATATTACAGTCAGAATTTTTATTTTTATTTTTTTTATTTTATGTAATCTACTGTGACACCAGATATGAGTGGTGGCACTGGGCACTGGCAGTAGTTGACACAGTACACGCTGTAGGCATGACACACACACTTGCAAGCACTCTGCAAACACAAATAAAGTACAATAATGCCTTATAGATCTTATAGAGATCGCCTTGATGTTTGACAGCTGGGCCTAAATCATTTTTTACAAAATGTATTTGCCAAGAATTTCAAATTTGCAAATTAAGCGTAGCATCAGCACCAGAATGTTTTCTATAATTATGGCATTATTGTGCTTTATCTGTGTTTGCAGAGTTCTGCTGCATTGTCTTTTTTGCCTGTATGTCTCTAGCCATGGCAGCGTGTGCCTGCACATTGTAATGTGCTGACTGACCCCCTTTTTTTTGCATATATACACTCACATAAATAATTATTAGGAACACCATACTAATACGGTGTTGGACCTCCTTTTGCTTTCAGAACTGCCTTAATTCTACGTGGCATTGATTCAACAAGGTGCTGATAGCATTCTTTAGAAATGTTGGCCCATATTAATAGGATAGCATCTTGCAGTTGATGGAGATTTGAGGGATGCACATCCAGGGCACGAAGCTCCCGTTCCACCATTTTAGTACAGTGAACTCATTGTCATGTTCAAGAAACCAATTTGAAATGATTTGAGCTTTGTGACATGGTGCATTAAACAAAAAACATCCCCCACCATTACACCACCACCACCAGCCTGCACAGTGGTAACAAGGCATGATGGATACATGTTCTCATTCTGTTTAGGCCAAATTCGGACTCTACCATTTGAATGTCTCAACAAAAATCGAGACTCATCAGACCAGGCAACATTTCCCAGTCTTCTACAGTCCAATTTTGGTGAGCTTGTGCAAATTGTAGCCTCTTTTTCCTTTTTCTTTTTTATTAACGACAATTTTTATTGTTTTTTAAGCAAAGTATAGCTTAATACAGCAATAAGGTAATATCTGCATGAAATATACAAAATAAGAGATATATGGTATTCATTCATACCTATAAAGCATAAAAATATAGGTCAGCTTTAAAGTCATTAAATTAACACAAAATAAAGAAATGGGGATAACAAGGTTTGGACTAAACAAATGGGCAAAGTCCAAGCTGAGTATATGATATAGCTCATACATTGCATCAACAAACAATGGAGTACCAAGACAATGTTTAAACTATAAAGGGAGGGTGAGAGAGTGGTTAGGGAAAGAGGGGGAGTGAAAGGTAAGTCCTAATCAAAGGCTCTGTATATATTCCAAGGAGACCAAACATCTAAGAAGGTAGCTCTAGTATGGGTTTTCCAATGGGTGAGTTCTTCTAATCTATATAATTGATCTACCTTTGGAATCCACTTAGCGTCTTCTGGAGCTTCAGTGGAAAGCCACGCAGAAGCTATCAAGATTCTAGCTGCGCCAAAAGGATGAGGAGTAGAGACTTGACCTTTTTATTAATCTTGTCAAGCCTTAGGTTGAGAAAGGTCAGTTCGGGAGAGCAGTGGAGAGAGGTATTACAAATCTTATTACATTTGTTTACTATAGAGCGCCACCAGTTTTGTATAATTGAACAACCCCACCATATGTGATAAAAAGTGCCTTTGGAAGATTTACAACGCCAGCAAACATTGGAGACAGTAGGAAAGTATAGTGCAATGTTTTCTGGTGTTTTATACCACCTCATCATGACCTTATATCCATTTTCTTGGATTCAAACACATCTTGAGACTTTGTGAGGAATGGAGAACATTGTTTTAATCTCTGAGGGGGTCAGGGAACGGTTAAGATCCTTTTCCCAGACACCCACTATTGCAGGTTTAGCGACAGTCACGGGGGATTTCAATTGTTTATATATTGAAGAGATCAACCTCTGAGGTGGTTGTTTGGATCCAATTAGATCCTCAAACCAAGAAGACTGAGGTAGACTAGGGGGGGAGTTGTTTATAGAAGACACTTCAGACACAATAAATTTATGTATGAAAGAGAGAGACAAAGACTCCTTTAAATCATCAAAAAGGCACGGGAGGTGGGTGAACGTTCCTTCCTTATCCCTAATTTCAGAGACGAGCAAGTTGGAGTGTCTGATTTGGGGTCAACACGATTCTTTGAGATCTAAAGGTGCAAAGTCTATCACATCTTTAATGGACAGAAGTGGTGAAGGGGTGGTAAGAGCCTTGTTTTGGGAAGAAAACCAATCCCATATTGTCAATGAACACCTTATTAGGGGGTTTTGAATTTGGTGGGATAAAGGAAGGGGTTTCCCAGCAAGTAATATAGCCCTGGGAGAAGAGGGAAGGAAACTGTTTTCCATGTGAACCCAGAGTTTATGGGGGGAGCTCTAATCCAATCTACTACTCTGGCTAGATGCATGGCCTTCATGTATAATTCAGGATCAGGAAGGTTGATATCTCCAAATTGTTTAGGTTTAGTAAGGTTGTCAAAGGAGATTCTGGGTCGACGTCCTTTCCAGATAAACTTACGAACTGCTTTGTTAAACCTATTAAAGAAGGACCTCGGAATTTTGATAGGGAGAGTCTGCGTGACATACGTTAATCTGGGCAAGATCAGAGCAGATACCATGTTTTTTCTGCCAAACCATGATAGGTATGGGAGGTCCAACGAGTCCATCTGGGTAATGACCGAATGTAAAAGAGTAATAAAATTCAGTTTATAAAGGTCTGCAGTATTGGGAGATATCTTTATGCCTAAATATGTTAACAGTTGTGCAGACCAGTTGAAAGGAGAGTGGAGCTTGAGAGACCTAATTGCTGAAGGAGAGAAGCCTCTATGTAAGAGTTGTGATTTAGCAGGATTTACTTTTAAATTAGAAAGTGCTCCAAATAAATCTAATATGGATAATATGGAAGAGAGGGATTTTTTTGGATTGGTTGTGCAGATCAGTAGGTCATCAGCAAAACCTGCCAATTTAATTTCTTGACCACCAACTTTAAGTCCCACAATATCCTTTTGTTGTCTCAGGGCCTGTAATAGTGTCTCCATAACCAATACAAATATAAGCGGGGAAAGCGGGCAGCCCTGTCTAGTGTCATTTTGTATATGAAAACTAGGGGATAGAGTGCCGTTAACTAGCACTGATGCTGAGGAGGAGTGATACATAGCCTTAATAGCGTTAGAAAACTGGACAGGTATATTGAATTTAGCAAGCGTAAGATTAATATACAGCCAATCTATTCTATCAAACGCCTTCTCAGCATCAGTACCCAGTAGGATTATAGGGATCTCTTTGAAGGAGGAGAAGTATAATGCATTTAGAATCTTCATAACATTATCTTTCCCCTCTCTCCCTTTAACAAACCCTACCTTGTCCAGGTGAATTAGGGAGGGGAGATATTTTTGCAGTCTAGTAGCCAACATTTTAGCCAATAGTTTAAGGTCAGTGTTAAGCAAGGATATGGGACGGTAATTTGAACACAGTGAAGGGTCTTTACCGGGTTTGGGTATGATAGTGATTGTAGCTCTGGACATGTCAGGCGATACAGAAGTGTTGTGTAAAGCATTATTGCAGATAGGAAGAAGATGGGGGAGTAAAACATCAGAGAAAGCTCTATAATAGGCCAGAGGTAATCCGTCCGGGCCAGGGCTCTTCCCGATTGGAGAGGAATTTATTGCCTCCTGAATATCTAATAAGGTAAATGGAGCAGCAAGCTTGGCACATTGACTTTCTGAGAGGGCTGGGAGGTGCAGTGAACTAAGAAAAGAGGAGACATTTTGCATTCTATCCAACTCAGGGTTAGGTAGGGGAGCTCCGGGGAGATCATAAAGGGATTCATAATAAAGCTTGAACTGTTCTGCGATTTCTTCTGTTTTGAGTAACATGGAGCCGTTTGGAGAAGTTATATTTTGTACATAGCTTAACATTTTCCTACGTTTTATTCATTGCATTTGGAATTTTGTTGCTTTATCTCCATGGGCAAATATTTTTTGCTGAGAGCTAAGAAAATATTTTGCAGAACGTTCATTTAGCAAGTTTTTTAGCTCTGTTTTGAGCGTGATTAGTTCAGTTAAGTGAAGTTGCAATAGGGATATTTTATGGGTCTTCTCTAATGTATTAATCTTCAGGAGTAGGGAGTTTATTTTCTTGTCAGACTCTTTTTTCAGATAAGAACAAAGGCTTATTATCTGTCCTCTGATGTATGCTTTATGAGCATCCCATGTCAGAGGAATGATTAATAAGAAAGTATTCTTTTAGGAGAGACAATATACGTTTTTTTTGTGAGTAGCATTACTCAAGATGGACTCGTTGAACCTCCAGCCACCCCTCTTACCCAGTTCCCAAGGAGGACGGATGGAGCAAAAAACTGGTGAATGGTCAGACAGCGTCATGGACCCTATTTTTGCTGAGGTGCAAAGTTGCAGATGATCTTTTGATATCAGAATGTAGTCAATTCTGCTATATGAGTTGTTGGCTGCAGAGAAAAAAGAATAATCAATGCTGTTAGGATTAAGACATCTCCAAACATCTATAAGGCCTAAGTTATACAATCTAGCCAGAGTAGCATGGATTGCCTTGGAGGGAAGAGCTGATTTTTTCAAGGACGTATCTATTAGGGGGTTAAATGACATATTCAGATCCCCAGCTAATATTAAGATACCTTCACTCTGCTTCTCAACTAGGGACAGAAGGTTTGCAATCCATCTAGTTTGGTCTGCATTGGGGGCGTAGGCATTAACAAAGGTGTATACTATTTGACCAATTTTACCTTTTAGTATGATATATCGACCCTCAGGGTCTTGAGTATGGCTTAGATAAGTGAAAGGGGTACCATGCCGAAAACCAATACTGACCCCTCTAGATGCCGCACCATCTGCTCCACAATGATACCATATGGGATATTTAGAGAATGAGAGATCAGGGAAGTTATTTTGTTTAAAGTGCATTTCTTGTAGGCAAATTACTGTACTTTTATCTTTCCAAAGAAGAGAAAAAATGTGGCTACGTTTAGAGGGAGATCTCAGCCCTTTTACATTATATGAAACAATTGTTAGATCAGACATGTCTTGGTTACTGTTCGGTAGTAAGCAAATCTAGATGTAATGAGCGCATTGGAGGCAGGAAACCCATCATAATAACATAGTAACATGGGGACAATAACTTGGGACCACAATAAGTGGGATGGTAACATCATAGAGAGTCGCGTGTGAAGCAACTACGACTACAAAAGAGTAGGGGTAAAGTGAATCGAATTCACATGTAACCTGTATCGAGGAGGGAACAGGCAGAGAAGATAGTATAAAAATCATTAGAAATGAGAACCTGGGCTAGAGGTTTAAGAAGTAGGTGGGATTACAGCGAAAGTAGTAAAATATTGAGGGGTACAGAGGAGAGTAATGTAAATAGGGAGTCAGACAGGGTAAAAAGAGAATCGGAGTAATGGGTAAAGACATAGGTGAGACCCATAAACTACATAACTTTAGCAAATATGCATGGTAGAAAGCTAGAGTGAGTAGCGAGGGTATATATAGAGTTCCATCTTATCTGATGAGAGTAGATGAAGGAAAAAGAAAAAAGAAAAACCACAGAGTTCTCAGGGTTCTTCTTGGTTGAAGTGGGTCTTCTTAGTAGTTGTTAAGTCCTTGGATTTTTTGGATCTCTGTTTCTTCGGCGTTGTTTCTTCGGCGTTGTAGTGAGCTCCCGTGGCTGTAAAACAGGTAGAGCCGGTAACGCTGCAATATCCTGCACTTTGTCCCAATCTGGAATGTTCAGTGGGGGAGAGTCTAGTGCTGTGTAAGCTTCTGAAAGGTCAGAAAAAGAGGAAACCGTGATCCTTTTTCCAGCTACAAGAAAAGAGAGTCCAAATGGGAAAGACCATCTGTATAGGATTTTCTTTTCTGAAAGTAGGGCAGTAAGAGGCCTCAGAAATCGCCTTTTCTGCAGTGTGGATGGAGATAAGTCCTGGAAGATTTGTATTGGAGCCTCCTCTAGGAGAATCGAGGGTGCGATTCTGGCTGCTTTTAAAATCGCTTCCTTGCCTTGAAAGTTTAAAAATCTGCAAATAACGTCCCTGGGAGGGTCATTGTCCTTTGGACGAGGGCGAAGAGCTCTGTGGGCCCTTTCGATTATCAGCATGGCTGGATCAAAGTCTCCTAGCAAGGAAGCAACAATCTTTGCAATAGTGTTCGGGATATCGGAGGGCAGAACCGACTCTGGTATCCCTCTAAACCGTAAATTGTTTCGTCTTCCACGATTTTCCTGGTCTTCCAGGGATGAATAAAGTTGATTTATGTAGAACTGACAAGCAGACAAAGAGTTATTAACTGCAGCGCTGTGTTCTATCGTCGCAGCCTGCGTAGCCTCCAGCGAGTCCACTCTGTGGCCTATCTGCTGCACATCATGGGCTACCTCTTGTAGCTTAGTATAAATGGGGAGCATCGCCTCCTCTAAGGCTTGTTTTATGAAGCATCGAGAAACCGTGAGGTTGCGGGACTCACCCTCTTCTCCTGCGTCCTCCTCTCCTTCTGAGAAGCTTGCGGTTCGGCCTTGTGGTGCACTGCAGGGAGCCGCGGCCATCTTGGATTCTTTGGCCGGGCTGGTTGCTTGCTGTTTTTTCAGGTATTTCGTCAAGTCCGAGACCGCAGGAGATGATTTAGCTTGTGGGGCCTGATCCCCTTGCTTCTGGCCACCATATTTTACCATTTTTGGTTCTCTAGGTCATAGATTGCCGTCGACAGGTTGAAAGCAGGAGCTTCAGTCGAACACTGCCATACAGCTCAGGCGCTAGCTCTGCCCCCGTTCTCTTTTTCCTATTTGTAGTGGAGATGAGTGCTACCCGGTGGGGTCTTCTGCTGTTGTAGCCCATCCACCTTAAGGTTGTGCGTGTTGTGGCTTCACAAATGCTTTGCTGCACACCTCGGTTGTAACGAGTGGTTATTTCAGTCAACGTTGCTCTTCTATCCGCTTGAATCAGTTGGCCCATTCTCCGGTGACCTCTAGCATCACCAAGGCATTTTCGACCACAGGACTGCCGCCAAATGTTTTTCCCTTTTCACACCATTCTTTGTAAACCCTAGAAAAGGTTGTGTGTGAAAATCCCAGTAACTGAGCAGATTGTGAAATACTCAGACCGGCCCGTCTGGCACCAACAACCATGCCACGCTCAAAATTGCTTAAATCACCTTTCTTTCCCATTCTGACATTCAGTTTGGAGTTCAGGAGATTGTCTTGACCAGGACCACAACCCTACATGCATTGAAGCAACTGCCACGTGATTGGTTGACTAGATAATTGCATTAATGAGAAATAGAACAGGTGTTCCTAATAATTCTTTAGGTAAGCGTATATTATTTTATATATATATATATATATATATATATATATATATATATATATATATTTGTGGTCATGGCTGCAAACCTTGTGTGAAAAGTGGGGAACAGGCCTGACCTGTTTAATTACCTCTAACCTGGACTGAATGGCTGGTGGTGTGCCCTTAGCCATGAACAAGGGTAGGCCTATAAGGGGGCACACCCTGGTAAGATATAGAAATAAGTGAGGGTGGGAGGGGCACAAAGAGCTCACGGCATCGGAGGATAGAGCGCCTTGACTTTTAACCACTTCAGCCCCGCTAGCTTAAACACCCTTAATGACCAGGCCACTTAATACACTTCGGCACTACACTACTTTCACCGTTTATCGCTCGGTCATGCAACTTACCACCCAAATGAATTTTACCTCCTTTTCTTCTCACTAATGGAGCTTTCATTTGGTGGTATTTTATTGCTGCTGACATTTTTACATTTTTTGTTATTAATCAAAATGTAACGATTTTTTTGCAAAAAAATGACATTTTTCACTTTCAGCTGTAAAATTTTGCAAAAAAAACGACATCCATATATAAATTTTTCACCAAATTTATTGTTCTACATGTCTTTGCTAAAAAAAAAAATGTTTGGGCAAAAAAAAAAAATGGTTTGGGTAAAAGTTAAAGCGTTTACAAACTATGGTACAAAAATGTGAATTTCCGCTTTTTGAAACAGCTCTGATTTTCTGAGCACCTGTCATGTTTCCTGAGGTTCTACAATGCCCAAACAGTAGAAAAACCCCACAAATGACCCCATTTCGGAAAGTAGACACCCTAAGGTATTCGCTGATGGGCATAGTGAGTTCATAGAACTTTTTATTTTTTGTCACAAGTTAGCGGAAAATGATGATGATTTATTTTATTTTTTCTTACAAAGTCTCATATTCCACTAACTTGCGACAAAAAATAAAAAATTCTAGGAACTCACCATGCCCCTCACAGAATACCTTGGGGTGTCTTCTTTCCAAAATGGGGTCACTTGTGGGGTAGTTATACTGCCCTGGCAATTTAAGTGCCCAAATGTGTGAGAAGAACTTTGCAATCAAAATGTGTAAAAAATGACCGGTGAAATCCGAAAGGTGCACTTTGGAATATGTGCCCCTTTGCCCACCTTGGCAGCAAAAAAGTGTCACACATCTGGTATCGCCGTACTCAGGAGAAGTTGGGGAATGTGTTTTGGGGTGTCATTTTACATATACCTATGCTGGGTGAGAGAAATATCTCGGCAAAAGACAACTTTTCCCATTCTTTATACAAAGTTGGCATTTGACCAAGACATTTTTCTCACCCAGCATGGGTATATGTAAAATTACACCCCAAAACACATTCCCCAACTTCTCCTGAGTACGGCGATACCACATGTGTGACACTTTATTGCAGCCAAGGTGCACCTTTCGGATTTTGCAGGCCATTTTTTACACATTTTGATTGCAAGGTACTTCTCACACATTTGGGCCCCTAAATTGCCAGGGCAGTATAACTACGCCACAAGTGACCCCATTTTGGAAAGAAGACACCCCAAGGTATTCCGTGAGGGGCACTGCGAGTTCCTAGAATTTAATTTTTTTTTTTGTCACAAGTTAGCGGAAAATGATGATTTTTTTTTTTCTCTTTTTTCCTTACAAAGTCTCATATTCCACTAACTTGCGACAAAAAATAAAAAAATTCTAGGAACTCGCCATGCCCCTCACAGAATACCTTGGGGTGTCTTCTTTCCAAAATGGGGTCACTTGTGGCGTAGTTATACTGCCCTGGCAATTTAGGGGCCCAAATGTGTGAGAAGTACTTTGCAATCAAAGTGTGTAAAAAGTGGCCGGTGAAATCCAAAAGGTGCACTTTGGAATATGGGTCCCTTTGCCCACCTTGGCATCAAAAAAGTGTGACACATCTGGTATCGCCGTACTCAGGAGAAGTTGGGAAATGTGTTTTGGGGTGTCATTTTACATATACCCATGCTGGGTGAGAAAAATATCTTGGCAAAAGACAACTTTTCCCATTTTGTTATACAAAGTTGGCATTTGACCAAGATATTTTTCTCACCCAGCATAGGTATATGTAAAATGACACCCCAAAACACATTCCCCAACTTCTCCTGAGTACGGCGATACCAGATGTGTCACACTTTTTTGCTGCCAAGGTGGGCAAAGGGGCACATATTCCAAAGTGCACCTTTCGGGTTTCGCAGGCCATTTTTTACACATTTTGATTGCAAGGTACTTCTCACACATATGGGCCCCTAAATTGCCAGGGCAGTATAACTACGCCACAAGTGACCCAATTTTGGAAAGAAGACACCCCAAGGTATTCCGTGAGGGGCACTGCGAGTTCCTAGAATATTTTTTTTTTTGTCACAAGTTAGCGGAAAATGATGATTTTCTTTTTTTTCTCTTTTTTCCTTACAAAGTCTCATATTCCACTAACTTGCGACAAAAAATAAAAAATTCTACGAACTCGCTATGCCCCTCACGGAATGCCTTGGGGTGTCTTCTTTCCAAAATGGGGTCATTTGTGGGGTAGTTATACTGCCCTGGCAATTTAGGGGCCCATATGTGTGAGAAGTACTTTGCAATCAAAAGGTGTAAAAAAATGGCCTGCAAAATCCGAAAGGTGCACTTTGGAATATGTGCCCCTTTGCCCACCTTGGCAGCAAAAAAGTGTCACACATCTGGTATCGCCGTACTCAGGAAAAGTTGGGGAATGTGTTTTGGGGTGCCATTTTACATATACCCATGCTGGGTGAGAGAAATATCTTGGCAAAAGACAACTTTTCCCATTTTTTTATACAAAGTTGGCATTTGACCAAGATATTTATCTCACCCAGCATGGGTATATGTAAAATGACACCCCAAAACACATTCCCCAACTTCTCCTGAGTACGGCGATACCAGATGTGTCACACTTTTTTGCAGCCTAGATGCGCAAAGGTGCCCAAATTCCTTTTAGGAGGGCATTTTTAGACATTTGGATCCCAGACTTCTTCTCACGCTTTAGGGCCCCTAAAAAGCCAGGGCAGTATAAATACCCCACATGTGACCCCACTTTGGAAAGAAGACACCCCAAGGTATCCAATGAGGGGCCTGGCAAGTTCATAGAATTTTTTTTTTTTTTCGCAAAAGTTTGCGGAAATTGATTTTTTTTTGGTTTTTTCTCACAAAGTCTCACTTTCCGCTAACTTAGGACAAAAATTTCAATCTTTCATGGACTCAATATGCCCCTCAGCAAATACCTTGGGGTGTCTTCTTTCCAAAATGGGGTCAGTTGTGGGGTGTTTGTACTGCCCTGGCATTTGAGGGTCTCCGCAATCATTACATGTATGGCCAGCATTAGGAGTTTCTGCTATTCTCCTTATATTGAGCATACAGGTAATGAGATTTTTTTTTCCGTTCAGCCTCTGGGCTGAAAGAAAAAAATGAACGGCACAGATTTCTTCATTCGCATTAATCAATGTGGATGAAAAAATCTCTGCCCAAAAAAAAAAATGGAGGGGAAAGGCGTCTGCCAGGACATAGGAGCTCCGCCCTACATCCAAACCCACTTAGCTCGTATGCCCTGGCAAACCAGATTTCTCCATTCGCATCAATCGATGTGGATGAATAAATCATTGCCGGGATTTTTTATATATTTTTTTATATATATATATATATATATATATATATACAAAGTGTTTGCCAAAGCATAGGAACGCCGCCTCCTCCTCAGCTCGTATGCCTCGGCAAACGTATCTGTCACTGCAGAGGAGAAAATCCCGTCTTGCAGCGCCGCATACACCGACTTGCGTGTAATCTGACAGCAGCGCAATGCTTCTGTCAGAATGCACATCGGTGCTGCAGCTGGTCGATCGGTTGGTCCACCTGGAAGGTAAAAAGACAAAAAAAAAAAAAAGAAAAAACCAGGCCGCAACGCAATAATTTTATTAACTTTGCAACAGAACATGTAACTAACTTTTTGAACTGAACATTAACGTGTTTGCTTACTGGTGTGTTTTTTTTTTTTTTTTTTTTTTTTTTTTTTACCTTTATAGAACAAACCTCTCCTTCCCCATGGGTCAATGTGCAAAGAGCAAATCGCCCAAAGATGTGGCGAAGTGCGTTATGCACTTTGTCCCATGTGAAAGGAGACGTTTGCAGCAGCAGTGAGTGAATGGGCCCTAATAGCCCTGTGTGCCTATCCTGGTGAGATGATCCCTATGCTAATAGTGTACCTGTGAGTGGTACTTCCGGAAACACTCTCCAAAGCATAGGGCAGGGTGGTCAGGACAGTCAGGACAGAAATAGCGGGTGTCACGCCTTATTCCACTCCTGCTACAGACACGACATCTTTTTCGGGGTGACATTTGGGTTGAGGTACCAGGAACGACATTGGGGAAATGTCGCTCGTGTAGACGGCTAACTACACTGGTGGATGGGGCCACGGAACCTCCTGGGTACAGGAGGTTCTCGATGATCTCTTCCTGAAATTTGAGGAAGGATCCAGTTCTCCCAGCCTTACTGTAGAGAACAAAACTATTGTACAGAGCCAATTGAATTAAATATACAGACACCTTCTTATACCAGCGTCTGGTTCTGCGGGAAACTAAATACGGAGACAACATCTGGTCATTGAAGTCCACCCCTCCCATGTGGAGGTTATAGTCGTGGACTGAGAGGGGCTTTTCAATGACACGGGTTGCTCGCTCAATTTGTATTGTCGTGTCTGCGTGAATGGAGGAGAGCATGTAAACATCACGCTTGTCTCTCCATTTCACCGCGAGCAGTTCTTCGTTACACAGTGCGGCCCTCTGCCCCCTTGCAAGACGGGTGCTAACGAGCCGTTGGGGGAAGCCAGCGCGACTAGTTCGCGCGGTACCACAGGCGCCAATCCGTTCTAGAAACAAATGCCTAAAGAGGGCCACACTTGTGTAAAAATTGTCCACATAAAGATGGTACCCCTTGCCGAATAAGGGTGACACCAAGTCCCAAACTGTCTTCCCACTGCTCCCCAGGTAGTCAGGGCAACCGACCGGCTCCAGGGTCTGATCTTTTCCCTCATAGACACGAAATTCGTGGGTATAGCCTGTGGCCCTTTCACAGAGCTTATACAATTTGACCCCAAACCGGGCGCGCTTGCTTGGAATGTATTGTTTGAAGCCAAGGCGCCCGGTAAAATGTATTAGGGACTCGTCTATGCAGATGTTTTGCTCTGGGGTATAAATATCTGCAAATTTCAGGTTGAAATGGTCTATGAGGGGCCGAATTTTGTGGAGCCGGTCAAAAGCAGGGTGGCCCCTGGGACGGGAGGCGGTGTTGTCACTAAAGTGCAGGAAACGCAGGATGACCTCAAATCGTGTCCTGGACATAGCAGCAGAGAACATGGGCATGTGATGAATCGGGTTCGTGGACCAATATGACCGCAATTCATGCTTTTTTGTCAGGCCCATGTTGAGGAGGAGGCCCAGAAAAGTTTTAATTTCGGAAACTTGGACTGGTTTCCACCGGAAAGGCTGGGCATAATAGCTTCCCGGGTTAGCGGTTATAAATTGTGTGGCATACCGATTTGTTTCTGCCACAACTAAGTCTAAAAGCTCCGCAGTCAAGAACAGCTCAAAAAATCCCAGGGCCGAACCGATCTGAGCTGTCTCAACCCGAACTCCAGACTGGGCGGTGAAAGGGAAAACTACTGGTGCGGCTGAAGTTGGGGACTGCCAATCAGGGTTTGCCAGCACCTCTGGGATTCTAGGGGCTCTACGGGCACGTCTTTGCGGTGGCTGCGACGGGGTCACTACTGCACGTGCCACCGTACCAGCTTCAACTGCCCTTCTGGTGCTCGCTACTTCACCAGGTTGTACGGCAGTGCTGGTACTAGGTCCAGGAAGGGCTGGGCTGCTGGTGTATGCCTCACCACGTAATCCGACAGCACCAGCCCCACTCTGCTGCTCTTGAAGCGGATCCTGCGCAACCTGCGGTCTAGCGACACGGGGCCGGGTACGCCTGGTTCTATCAGGGACCTCAGCCTCCTCGTCCGAACTTTGGGTCAGAGAGCCACTGCTTTCTACAGGTTCGTATTCTGACCCGCTGGATTCATCAGATGAGGGTTCCCACTCCTCATCCGACTGGGTCAGAAGCCTGTAGGCCTCTTTAGAAGAATACCCCCTGTTAGACATGTGGGCAACTAAATTTAGGGGTATTCCCTGAGACTACCCAAGAAAAAAAAAAGCAAGCCTGTCTTACAAAGGGGAGCCTAGCGAAGTACCGGAGGCCGCTGCTGTTGATAAAAAATATCAAAACTGATTTTTTTATCGCCGCAGTGCGTGTAAATTTAATGTGCAGCGATAAAAAAATAAAAATAAATTTTTGTCACTGCGGTGGGGCGGGTGTGGGCGAACGCACGTGTGGGCGAGCGATCAGGCCTGATCGGGCAAACACTGCGTTTTGGGTGGAGGGCGAACTAAAGTGACACTAGTACTATTATAGATCTGACCGTGATCAGTTTTGATCACTTCCAGATACTATAAAAGTACAAATGCTGATTAGCGATACGCTAATCAGCGAATAACGGACTGCGGTGCGGTGGGCTAGGCGCTAACTGATCGCTAACTACCTAACCAAGGGACCTAAACTATACCTAAAACCTAACGGTCAATAACAGTGAAAAAAAAAAGTGACAGTTTGCACTGATCACTTTTTTCTTTTCACTTGTGATTGACAGGGGTGATCAAAGGGGTGATCAAAGGGTTAATTAGGGTTCAGGGGGGTGATCTGGGGCTAAGTGTGTAGTGTTGGTGTACTCACTGTGAAGCCTGCTCCTCTGCTGGATCCAACCGACGAAAAGAACCAGCAGAGGAGCAGGCAGCCATATAACAGATCATATTTACAAATATGATCTGCTATCTGGCACTTTGATTGGATTTTTAAAAAATCAGCAACCTGCCAGCCACGATCATTGGCTGGCAGGTTGCTGACGAAATGGTCCTGCACAAAATGCCGGCGCGAACTGCGCACGCGCGGGCGCATACTCGCGTCATCTCGCGTCTCGCGAGATGACGCGCATATGCGTGACTCTGCGCAGCGCTGCCACCTCCGGACCGCACATCTGCGTTAGGCGGTCCGGAGGTGGTTAAAGGCACCTCCGCCCCTCCCACAAATACAGGCTGACATGTCAGCCTTAACTACTTGTGGTCATGGCTGCGGATGAGAGAACCTTGTGTGAGAAGTGGGGAACAGGCCTGACCTGTTTACTTACCTCTAACCTGGACTGAATGGCTGGTGGTGTGCTCTTAGCCATGAACGAGGGTAGGCCATAAAACCAAACTACAGAAAGCCTCAGATATCTCCACGTGAGGGTTCGGAATGTACCGACCGTATCATGAAGAGCGCCAGCTACCCATTTTTTTAATGATGTGAGCTGGAACATTGTGCTTTGAAGCTGCGGATGCAGCCACAATGCGGAAGGAATGCCCAAAAATGGTTTTCGGGTCATACCCTAAACCGGCCGCTGGTAAACAGATGTGCGAAATGAACTGGGATAAATTGATGGACCTAACCTTGAATGGGAGCAAAGGGCTGTCTTGGGCCGAGTCGCCCAAAGCCGCCATTAACTTCTGGAAAACCTGAACCAGGCACCATTCATTGAAAGTCGGGAAGTAGCTGATTTCTACCGGTGGCCTGACTTGGACCAGTTGCCCCTGGTTAAACCCTTGACTCTGACAGAGGTGCTGGTGAACTCCCCGGCCTTAAGAAACCGTAAAAACTGAGGTACATAGCCGCTTTGATAACGGTACTAGAAAGGAGCCCAAAAGGATTGCCATCTAGGGAGGTGGATAACTTCCTAAAGAGCTCCCCTGATACCGGCTGTCTGCGAGTGCCCGTCCCCCTGCTGCTCTTTTGTATGCCCCTGAGGGTAGCTTTTATCGCCTGTGACAAGAAAACCGACCTACAGTCTGGATCTTCCAACTTGAGGAAATGCTGTACCCCGGCCAGGTATAATTTTATGGAGTTATAGGAAAGTTTGAGTTCCATAGAAACATAGAAACATAGAATGTGTCGGCAGATAAGAACCATTTGGCCCATCTAGTCTGCCCAATATATCTGAATCCTATGAATAGCCCCGGCCCTATCTTATATGAAGGATGGCCTTATGCCTATCCCATGCATGCTTAAACTCCTTCACTGTATTTGCAGCTACCACTTCTGCAGGAAGGCTATTCCATGCATCCACTACCCTCTCAGTAAAGTAATACTTCCTTATATTACTTTTAAACCTTTGCCCCTCTAATTTAAAACTGTGTCCTTCCAAATGGCAGTACGCCAAGAAAGCCATGATGTGTGCGGTCTTGCTCGTATCATGTCTTGGGTGAAGGAATGTGAATCTGTTGAACACATTCCAGGCGATTTTATGATTTCTAGACGTGTTTATAGACAAAGGGCCAGATTTATCATTAACTTAGGTCAGAATAATGGAGTGAAAAAGTCCCCCAAAAATGTGCAAACGCTAAAACTGCACACAAATTTGCGACTTTTTTCTGCTCTGCACTATGCTCGCCAGTTTTCTGAAAGTGGGCGTGTTTTATTATGTAAATTAATCTCTAGACAGATTTACTATTGGTACTATTTAAAAAGTCGCAAAAAAGTGGCAATTTCACTCCAGTGAGGACCAGGCTTATTGTATGAGACTTTTAAATAGAACATGCAACTTTTTCATAAAAACTTGAGACTTTTTCGTAAAGATGTGCGACTTTTGTAAAGCTGTTTACTGACGGATAAACTGCTACCATCAAACCACATTTATTACAGTCTTAAAGGGCCGATCATAAATCTGACTTGGCTAAAACTGACTTTAGCCATATGTGAAAGTGGAGTGAGCTGTCAGAGTCATGATAAATCTGGCCCAAAGACTTTTGCACCAGATTTTTTGCTGAATCAATGTAAGATTTCAATCCATGATCAATGTTTGGAAAGCTGGAGGGGATAAACAAACTTGTTCCGCCTCCGGCATTGCCTGGAAAAAATTGTGAAAATTAAATGGTGACAAGGCATCTGCGGCAACATTTTGTGTGCCCTGGATGTGCCTACATGTTATGTGAAAATTGTGGCACAGGGAAAGCCAGACCAACCTGCTGACGAAAGACATGATAAAAGGTGACTTGGATCTGCCTTTGGCGATGATGTATACTACCGCCTGATTGTCGGTGACAAAAACTACTGAAGAGTTGGCCCATTGACTGCCCCAAACTTGGGCCGCTGCTACAATTGGGTACACCTCTAGCAATGGGGAAGACTTCAAAGCACGCTGCACTGAAGATACTTTTTTTGGCCAGGAACCAGCAAACCACTGATTCCCGCTGATTGCTGCGTAACCTGCAGAGGCGGCAGTGTCCGTAAAGATTGTTGCAGATGCGGGACCCCATTGAGGAACGAACATAGAGACCCCGTTCCAATTGGAGAGGAATGTATTCCATATTGCCAAATCAGCGAACGCTTGGCTGTCTAAGCAGATGGGGCTATCCTGCTCGGGAGCTGAGGGAAGTAACTGCAACAACCGGGAGGTGAAGGCCCTGCCTTGTGTCATGATTATGGAAGCAAAGTTCAACATGCCCAGCAAAGTTTGCAATTCTACTTTAGTAAAACTTCTGGAACCCACTGCCTTGAATATCTCTTCCCTGACTTTTGCGAGCTTCTCCTTCGGTAGCCTAGCTTCCATTTTGATGGTATCTAAAATTATACCTAGGAAGATGATTACCGTCGAAGGGCCGTCTACCTTTGAAGATGCGATGGGGACGTTAAGTTCGGAGAAGATCTGGGGAAGGGACCTGAGTTTTCTGAGTCTGCAGTCTGGTGGTTTAACCAAAAGGAAATCATCCAGGTAATGAATGACCAGCGGGCAATCACAGCAGTTGACTAAAATCCAATGCAGGGCCTGCGCAAATTGATCAAACAGTAAGGGACTGCTCTTGGACACGAAGGTCAAATGGCTAGCAAAATAGTACAGATTTTGCCATTTGATGCCATGAAACCTCCAGAGCTGCGGGTGGATAGGGAGCAGTTTGAAAGCATCCGCAATGTCTGCTTTGGATAGCCAAGCCCCTCTGCCTACCTGGAGGATGAGATGGATAGCATCATCGACTGAGGAGTACCGCATGGAGAATTCCTCAGAGGGAATTAGAGAGATGAGGTTCGGAATGCCGGAACCATGAGGCACAGAGAGATCATAAATAAGAAGTTTTTTATTGGAGAATTTTTTAGCCACAATGCCAATAGGGCTGACCCTCCAAGAATCAAAGGGAACAGTGGAAAATGGCCCGATAAGGAACCCCTTCTCTAATTCAGATTGTATTAAGACTCCTACCGAGTCAGGATCCCTGGCGGCTGAAAGGAGATTTGGACCCTCCCAAGTGGACTGGGGAACTCCTCGGCAAACCCGGCTGTTAAGAACTGGACGAATCGGGAATTGGGATGGTCTCGGAGGAGATCCAAGTTGACCCCGGCTAGTCATGAGGTCCTAGATGAATGCTGTGGGCAGGTTGTCAGGTGGTGAGCTCTAAAACAAACAGAGCAAATGTGCAGGGCTCTACATTTGTTGTAATTACAGATTGCCATGTTGTAATTGTTAAAAATTTGACTATTGCCCAGGAAAACTATGGGGCGGCCTAATTTATCGGTGCATGGGGCAGGTCTCTGCGGGAAACTAGAGGTGCTGGGAAGGAAGCTGCCCTGAGAGACGGGAGGAACTGCGTTAGGGCACCAATCTGAAGAGTGGAGTCTGTAGTTGCAAGGAGCACATGCTGGAGCCTTGAGGCCAGCAAAATGGTGACAAAAAAGCTCCATATCCATGGGCGCCCAGTTGGAGGTGTGCTGAAATTGGGCAAGAGTGGTAGCCGCCTTGGCGGAAAAACGAGCGGTGGTAGTCGTAAAAGGCGTGGTCGCCGTATTTGTGGCCTAGATCTGCGACCCTGTACAAATAGGTGTCCAGTTCCTCTCGTCTCCCAGGGTGGGCAGAACAGATGTCCCTGTATAAACTTAAGGCCAGGACAAATTCAAGGATGGACAATTTTTTGTTGAGGTGGACGTCCCTGGCCTTTAGAATGATGGAAATGTCGCTGCAATAATGGTCCTGTTGTCTAAGGTGTCATGGGTAGCTCATAGGATGGAAGCTAAATTAATGTCTTTTCCCTCTAGGATATCCTTCCTGATGTTGTTTGGGACAAAATGTGCTGTAGCTACCTCAGGCGTGAATGAGAACAGGAAGCAGAGGCCACTGGAACAGAAGGGGAAGAAGGACTAGGTGTCAGTCCCCTGGACTCTATGGCGATCAACCTAGCCTGTATGTCTGACACAGAGGTGGCGATGTTGTTGATCGTAGAATGCAAATGTGCCAATGACAATTGGATGGTCGACATGGGGACATGTTCCGCCGGTGGAGCCATTGGCTCATACACCAAAAGTCTGTATAGCTCTGCCTTCGGGGCCAACGCTGGATAACGAATCCCTCGCCTGTTGAGTTGCTTAATCAGTTTGGGTACTGTCCAACTTCTGAGAGACATGGTGCTCCCATGGCCGGAAGCGGAAGACTCTGGGATTGATAGGGATTCCTCAACGTTTGATAAGTTAGACATGCTGCGAGTGTGAGATAATAATGACAGAATTAACGGTCGGATAGCCCTGGTGTGAAGAGAGAGACCCGAGACCGTGAAGTGAAAACTAAGAAGTGGTGGTGCTGGTGAAGAACGGAGTGTGGGCGCTTACCTGTGCGGAACCTAGAAAGAAAGTTACAACTGGCAAAGACGTGACTTAAACAAAGAAGGGGGTGGATTGTGAAAAAAGGTGCGCACCAAAGTGATAAAGACTTGACAGTACCTGAAGAATGAAACAGGAACAAACAAAGATGCAAAAACAACTGGCCCCGGACCTGAATTGTACAGGACGATGAGGTTAGTTCTCATAAGCCTGAGAGTGGCGGACTGAGAGATCAAGGAAGGTGAGTATACATTTATTTATTTATTTTGTGAACTGGATGTAGTGACAAAAGCATTGTATAGATGTAATCCTGAGCACTGCACCAAGCCATGGATATTAATGAACTTAAACATGAGCCAGCATAAATGAATAATAACTAATTAAAAACGTAAGCCTGAAAACGTGCCAGGCAACAGAAATTAATGAATTAAAAGCGTACGCCTGCATAACGTACCAGGCAACAAAATTAATAAATCAGTGAGTTAAATACGTAAGCCTGAACAAACGTGACAGGCAACATGCGTTTAAGAATTAAAAATGTAAGCCCAAATGACGTACCAGGCAACAGAATTTAGACATTTATAAGTTAAAAAACGTAGCTTGGATAATGTACCGGGCAACTGACATTAATTATTTTAAAAAGTAAGCCTGAATAACGTATCAGGCAACAGAATTATGAATTAAAAACTTAAGCCCGAATGACGTACCAGGCAACAGAATTTATGCATTTATGAGTTAAAAACGTAAGCCTGGATAACGTACCGGGCAACGGACATGAATTATATAAAAACGTAAGCCATAATAACTTACAAGGCCACAAACATGAAATGAATTGGAATGTAAGCTTGGTTAAACATGGCCGGCAACAAACATTGAAGAATAAATACGTAAGCCAGAACGTTACGGCTTTGACATTTGAAAATGAAAGCGTAAACCTGATTGATGTAGCCGGCCACAGACCTTAAAGAATAATGCGTAGGCCTGAATGACGAAGCAGGCACCAGGCATAGTTGAAACTGAAACATGCATATAACTACGTGGAGACCCCTGAATGATGACTGAAGAGCGTGAACAGGCAACAATAAAATAATAGGCACAGGTCCCATAAGATATAAGAGAGCCTGGGAGACGTGACATGCCGTTGACAATGATGGGTTGAGAGGAATGAAAATCCAGACCTGACGGGGTTTGGGTTGAGACGGGCCAGAAGCACCAGGATCTCCAACTGAAATTTATTATGCAGCTGGAATTGGACAAGGGGACCTGAGTGCGCAAAATATGGGTGTAGGTTGAAGGGCTGAGGTTTTTTTTGTTTGTTTTTTATCCCTTTATTTTTTACAACTTTATTTGTCCTCTTTTCTTTTTTCTTTTTTTTTCTTTCATAACTTTATTTGTCCCCATTTTATTGTTTGGAAAAACACCTGGAAGAATGGAGACTGAATCAGGGTGCTATGCAGAAGATTGTGTGGGGGACATTGGAGGCCGGAACCTGGATGGGGGAGAAGCGAGGAGGTGATGCCATGAAACCGCAAGATTTGGCGGCAACGGCAATAGAGAGAGAGAAGCGCGGTGATGGGCCAGGTGCACCAGGATCTCCATCTATGAGCCCGGGTGTGCAGCTCGTGTGAGGGAGCGGACCACGGCCAAGGTAGATGGGGGTTGCAGATGGGGAGGAAATGCTGAAAGCAGGGACAGGGCTGTGGCAGCGTTACCTGAGGAGCGTTCGGCAGAAGCGCTCCGGAGCTGGCTTAGGTTGTAGGGCACAGCACCCCCTGCATACTTACAAATGAACGTGTGATTCAGCGAGTGTGCTTGGCGACATGAGCTTGGCGAGACTGCAGGATGTACACGCCCCCCCACACAGAGAGCTCACGGGCATCGGAGGATAGGGTGCCTTAACTTTTAAAGGCACCTCCTCCCCTCCCACAAATACAGGCTGACATGTTAGCCTTAACTATATATATTATATAAAGCTGAGTGTATATGTGTATGTCCGCTAAAGGAATCCGTACCATCGCATTTACAGGTACATCAGGTGTCCGGGAAGGTTTTAGACCAGGTCACTAGGATGTACCATTCTTAAGATATTCCCAAAAAATGCATTAGCCAATAGAAGCTTGGTCACATGACCGTTATCAGCCAATAGACGCTCGCAGGTCCTCCAGCCTCCACATACAGTTTTTCTCCAGATTTCCATAACAACCTAGCCATTTTTCTTCACTGCTGTAGGAGAGCGTTAAAGGAAATCTGTCACCAGGATAATTGCTGTTGAAGTAAAGCCATGGCCTAATAGCACGTAGTAACTTATTTCAAGATGTGCCTTTGTTCCAGCAATAGATATTTTTACCCTTTGAAAATCCAGTTTATTTGGTATGCAAATGAGCCAGTAAGATGCCCAGAGGGGCATCACTCTTGCAGAAAGGAGCCCAGACATGCCCCCCATCACAATGTGTCCATCCTAAAAAGACTTAAAACCCCGCCCCCAGATCCCACTTAGCCTAACCTCTGATCTGGTTAGCCCATGCCCTCTCCCACTCCTGAGCTGATGGGGATTGAAAAAATGAAGGTAAAAATCAACTTGTCAGCTGCAGGGGTGGGAGGTAGAGTGACTTTCTCCCTGCAGCTTACACTCAGACAGCACAGTGCTGCTGTCTTAGATTGAGCTGTTCAAAAGGACACCCCCCAATCCAGTTAGGCCATGCCCCCTCCCACTCCTCAGCCGATTGAGATTGAAAAAATGAAATTAAAAATCAGTTTAAGGTCCTGCTAAGCCATGCCCTGATCTGGTTAGGCCACACCCCTCCACTCCTCAGCTGACAGGGATTGAAAATTTGAAGGTAAAAATCAACTTCTGTCAGCTGCAAAGGTGGGAGGGACAGTGACTTTTTCCCTGCAGCTCACACTCAGACAGTACAGTGCTGCTATCTTAGAGTAAGCTATTCAAATCGACACGCCCCCGATCCAGTAAAGGCCACGGTTAAGAGGGCGGGCCCCTGTGGAGGTCACTGGGTTGGTATGCTGTGAAAATCACTGTTAAAGGGGAAGGCTGCTGTAAAAGGCAAAGTTAAGTGCGTGGGCTGCTGTGGATTTGCAATTTTAAGGGACAGGGCACTGTGCAGGGGTCAGTGATAAGGGGTGGAGGGCTGTGGAGGTCACTGTTTTGGGGGCGGGGTGCTATAGATGTCACTGTTATAGTGGATAATGTTTATATCTTTTAACGACACACTGTCATGGAACCATGAACCAGACGTACAACAAGAGATAAGTGGAAATAAGAAGGCTTTATTGAAAATCAAGCTGTAAGGCAAAAGTCCAAACGGATGGCTAAACCGAAGCAGGGTCTTGCGAAGCCAGAGGTCAGGAACCAGAAGGGTAGTCAGACGAAGCCTGGATCAGGAACCAGCAGGGTAGTTAGACGAAGCCTGGATCAGGAACCAGCAGGGTAGTCAGACGAAGCCAGGATCAGGAACCAGAAGCAGCAGCAGTCTTAGAAGCATGTGAACACAGGAGGACCAAGCAAGAAACTGAAGCCACAGACCTCCTATATATATGAGCTAGGCATCCAGCTCCTCCCAGTGGGAAGGAGAAGCCGCAGGGTGGGAGGCTACAAGAAACCCAGAAACCAAGATGGCCGCCAGCACATGTCAAACGAAGGAGAACAGCAAGAAGGTAAGACCATGACAGTACCTCCCCCTCAAGGGCCCCTCCTCCGCGGAGTAAAGAACGGTTTCTGAGGGAAGCGTGCGTGGAAGGCTCGGAGCAAGGCAGGAGCATGGACATCTGCGGAGGGAACCCAGGAACGCTCCTCTGGACCATAACCACGCCAATGGACCAAAAACTGCACCCGACCGCGGACCAGGCGTGAGTCCAGGATATTGCTCACCTCATACTCCTCACGATTGCCCACTTGGACCGGACGAGGCCGAGGAACCGAGGAAGTGAAACGATTACACACCAGTGGCTTCAACAGGGAGACATGAAACACGTTGGAGATCCGCATGCCAGGAGGAAGCGCAAGGGCATAGGCTACCGGGTTTACCCTGCGAAGCACTCGGAAGGGACCAACAAAGCGAGGCGCCAGCTTGGGAGTGGGCACTCGAAGGTTGAGCTTGCGGGTGGACAACCATACGCGGTCTCCGACCTGGTAGGAAGGAGCGGGCGCTCGTCTGCGATCAGCCATGAGTCTCTGGCGCTGCGCAGAGACCTCAAGGGACCTCTGGATCTGTACCCAAGAAGCACGTAGGACGGAAAGGTGATCCTCCACAGCCGGAATATCCTGGGGAGAGAATACCTCCGGTAACACGGCAGGTTGGAACCCATAATTGGCCATGAAGGGAGACGTCCCAGAGGAAGAGTTCACCGCCGTGTTCCTGGCAAACTCAGCCCAAGGCAGGAGGTCAACCCAATTGTCTTGGTGATCGGAGACATAGCAATGAAGGAATTGCTCCAAGGCCTGATTGGATCGTTCTGCGGCCCCATTGGACTGAGGGTGGTAGGCCGAGGAGAAAGAGAGATGAATCCCCAACTGGGAGCAAAAGGCGCGCCAGAACCTGGACACAAACTGACTCCCCCGATCCGACACAATCTCCTTGGGCAAACCGTGCAACCGGAAGACCTCCCTGGCAAAAATCGAGGCCAACTCTTGTGCAGAGGGTAACTTCTTGAGAGGAACACAGTGGCACATTTTGGAAAACCGATCCACAATCATGAGAATGACCGTATGGCCTCGGGATGCAGGGAGGTCCACAATGAAATCCATCCCCAGGTGTGACCATGGACGCTCCCCGGTGGCTATGGGTTGCAAAAGGCCCAACGGAAGGTGCCGAGGGGACTTACTCTGGGCACAAACGGAGCATGCCGCTACATATGCGGCGATGTCGGAACGTAGAGAAGGCCACCAGAACAGACGTGAAACAGCCCAGGACAGCTGATTCTTTCCAGGATGCCCCGCGGCCTTGGAGTTATAGTAGGTTCGCAACAACCGAGTGCGCAACTCCTCAGGCACAAAACATCTGCCGTTGGGTCTCCCAGAGGGAGCACCAGATTGAGCCGCCAAAATCTGCTCACCCAGGGGAGAGGTCAGGCTGGTGCGAATGGCGGCCAGGATCTGATTCGGAGGTATGACCAAAGTCGGAATCGACTCCTCCCCGGACAGCTCGGAGTACTGCCGTGATAAGGCATCCGCTCTGATGTTCTTGGAACCGGGAAGGTAGGAGACCACATAATTAAAACGTGACAAGAACAGAGCCCATCTGGCCTGACGTGGTGTCAATCTCTTGGCCTCAGAGAGGTAGGTCAGATTCTTGTGGTCCGTCAGGATGAGAACCGGAACCACCGAGCCCTCGAGCAAGTGCCTCCATTCTTTAAGGGCCTGCACGATGGCCAATAACTCCCTGTCACCAATCTGATAGTTGCACTCCGCGGAAGACAGTTTCCGGGAGTAAAACCCACAAGGAAGCAGAGGACCCTCTGGTGTTCTACGCTGAGACAGAAGGGCGCCTACTCCCGTCTCAGACGCGTCCACCTCGAGGACAAAAGGCAACCCAGGGTTGGGATGCGACAGAATCGGAGCCGACACAAAGGCGGACTTTAGAGCCTCAAAAGCTCGGGTGGCCTCGAGCGGCCAGACCTGGGGATTACTGCCCTTCCTGGTCAGATCCGTGAGAGGCTTGGCTAGCATGGAAAAGTCCCTGATGAACTTCCGATAATAATTGGCGAAGCCCAAAAAGCGCTGCAGGGCACTAAGACCACTGGGCTGGGGCCACTGTAAGACAGCCGAAACCTTCTCAGGATCCATGGAGAACCCCTCAGCGGAAATGATGTAACCTAAGAAGGTTACCTGGGATCGGTGAAATTCGCATTCTCAAGCTTACCGAACAGCTTGTTCTCTCGTAACCGTTGCAACACTCGTCTGACATCCAGAATGTGGGCCTCCATGGATTCAGAATATACCAAGATGTCATCCAAATAGACCACCACACACTGCTGCAACAGGTCACGGAAAACATCGTTGATGAATTCCTGGAAGACTGCGGGCGCATTGCACAACCCAAAGGGCATAACCAAGGATTCATAATGACCGGTCCTGGTGTTAAACGCGGTCTTCCACTCATCGCCCGCCTTGATCCTTACCAGGTTATATGCCGCCCTCAGGTCGAGTTTGGTAAAGACCGTGGCCCCTTTGAGGCGATCGAACAGCTCGGAAATCAAGGGTATCGGGTAAGCGTTCTTGATCGTGATGCGATTGAGACCCCTGTAATCGATGCAAGGCCTCAACTCACCGCCCTTCTTTTTCACAAAGAAAAATCCAGCCCCTGCCGGGGACGAGGATTTGCGAATGTGTCCGCGTGAAAGTGCCTCCCTCACGTACTCCTCCATGGCCTCATTCTCCGCTACCGACAGTGGATAGACTTTGCCACGAGGAGGAACGGCACCAGATTGTAACTCTATGGCACAATCGTATGGGCGGTGCGGAGGTAGGGCAACCGCACGCACCTTATCGAATACATCCCGGTACTCCTCATATTCAGGAGGCAACAGAGAGTCCGAGGAAGTACACAGCAACTTGACAGGCCCATGGATGCAACTAGCCCCACACTGCGGTGACCACGAGAGGATCTCGGCCGATCTCCAATCGAAAGTCGGATTATGCTTCTGGAGCCAGGGGTACCCCAAGACCACCGAGTAGTGTGGAGACGAAATAACCTGGAGACAGACCGACTCTCTGTGAACGGCACCAATGGCCATCCCCACTGGAAGGGTCTCCTGAGTCACGTGTGGTGGCAGAAGGGGTCTGCCGTCTATCGCCTCAAGAGCCAGTGGGGAACCTCGAGGCTGCAGAGGAATGGAATTGGCGGCAGCGAACACACTATCAATGAACAAACCACCAGCACCAGAGTCCACCAACGCCTGGGTCGTCACCGAGCCCCCGACCCAGGAGAGGACAACATTAATCAGTGGTTTGTCAACATGGGAAACCGGGGACGAGGAGACTCCACCCAAGATCTGCCCCCGACAGGATCTCAGGTGCGAGCGTTTCCCGGACGGTTCGGGCATGCCAACCGAAAATGCCCACCGAGACCACAGTACATGCATCGGCCCTCGCGTCTCCGGAGTACCCTCTCCCCCTCGGACAGGCGAGCAAACCCCAGCTGCATGGGTTCACCCCCAGACAAGTCATCCCCAGGAGGCGTGGGAGGAGAGGGAGGCACGGGTGGGACAGCAAACGTAGGCGCCAATCTGTTAGAAGACCTCCGCAGGCTCTCCTTAAAGGAAGGTCTCTCCCTGAG
Organism: Bufo gargarizans; assembly: GCF_014858855.1. NCBI lineage: Eukaryota > Metazoa > Chordata > Amphibia > Anura > Bufonidae > Bufo > Bufo gargarizans. The sequence goes on from NC_058081.1 coordinate 416,451,230, forward strand.
TCTGGTGTCAATCAAAATCAGGAAAGAAATAAGACTCGAGCTCTACTGGTAGGTCCTTAGCTGCAACCTCATCCTTCAAGGCATCCGAGAGACCATGAGAGAAAGCAGCGACCAGAGCCTCATTATTCCAGCCCACCTCTGCTGCCAGGGTACGAAACTCAATGGCGTATTCAGCTACGGATCGTGAACCCTGTCTGATGGACATAAGGAGCTTCGCAGCAGAGGCAGCACGAGCCGGCACATCGAATACCTTCCGAAGAGAAGCAACAAAACCGGAAAACTCGGCAACCACCGGATTGTTGTTCTCCCATAAAGGGCTGGCCCAGGCCAAGGCCTTGTCCGAGAGCAGCGAGATCAAGAAGCCCACCTTTGATCTCTCAGTAGGAAAGGCATGTGGCAGCAACTCGAAATAAATGCCCACCTGGTTAAGGAAACCTCGGCACTGAGTTGGCTCTCCCCCAAAGCGCTGTGGAAGGGGGGCAGAACCGGTCATACCCCGAAACACCGCAGGCGCAGCAACAGGTGTCGGGGTAGACTCTGGCGCAACAACCGGAGCGGCAGTAGGAGCGGGCCCAGGAGCGACAACCGACCCATCGGCAACGGAAGCTAAATGAGCCGTGCGTTCAAGCAGGGTTTGCAACGCCACAGCGAACCGACCCAACAGGTGATCCTGCTGATCAAGTCTGGCAACCAGCGTAGGTAGCGAGGATGGTCCTGTACCCTCAGAATTCATGGCTTGGTCCTAATGTCATGGAACCATGAACCAGACGTACAACAAGAGATAAGTGGAAATAAGAAGGCTTTATTGAAAATCAAGCTGTAAGGCAAAAGTCCAAACGGATGGCTAAACCGAAGCAGGGTCTTGCGAAGCCAGAGGTCAGGAACCAGAAGGGTAGTCAGACGAAGCCTGGATCAGGAACCAGCAGGATAGTCAGACGAAGCCTGGATCAGGAACCAGCAGGGTAGTCAGACGAAGCCAGGATCAGGAACCAGAAGCAGCAGCAGTCTTAGAAGCATGTGAACACAGGAGGACCAAGCAAGGAACTGAAGCCACAGACCTCCTATATATATGAGCTAGGCATCCAGCTCCTCCCAGTGGGAAGGAGAAGCCGCAGGGTGGGAGGCTACAAGAAACCCAGAAACCAAGATGGCCGCCAGCACATGTCAAACGAAGGAGAACAGCAAGAAGGTAAGACCATGACACACACAGAAACTTTAAATGAAATAGATGAATATATATATATTGCTGCCCATAATTATTCATACGCCTGGCAAATTTTTACTTAAAGTTACTGTTATTCAACCAGCAAGTCATTTTTGGACAGGAAATGACATAGGTGTCTCCCAAAAGATAATAAGACGATGTACATGAGGCATTATTGTGAAAAAACAAACCAAAAACACATTTCTCAGCTTTTATTTACATTTGAGAAAAAAGTGTTCAGTCCAAAATTATTATTCATAGCCTTCACAAACTGTCACAGTCTGTGGAAAAATCTAAAGTTCTATACCATTCTAAATAGCCCAAGCTGTTCTAAAGCATCCTAATTGGGAACAACTGTTTTAATCAACTCAACAGGTGAAAAACAGCAGCTCTGTGCAGTTGGTTTGTGGACAGTCAAGACAAAGGAGCTCAGTGAGGACCTGTGACTGCACATTGTGGCTGCTCACAAGTCAGGAAAGGGCTACAAGGCCATTTGTAAATGTTTCAAGTTCCAGTGGCTACAGTGAAAAGTATTATAAAAATATACAAGATGTTCCACACTGTGGAAAATCTCAGAGGACGTGGTCGGAAGCCAAAAGTGACACCTGTGCTGGCCAGGAGGATAGTTAGAATCCAAGGATCAGCACCAAGGCCATTCTGGTGAATCTGGGCTCTGCTGGTGGCAATGTCTCAAGGCAGACAATCCAACGGACACTGCACACTGCTGGGTTCCACGGATGCAGACCAAGGAGAATTCCACTTCTCCAGATAAGGCACCCAAAAGCTTGCTTGGCCTTTGCAAAAGCTCATCTCTGGACAAAGAAGGAAACTTCTGGTTTTCTGTGTTATGGTCAGATGAAAAATTGAATTGTTTGGTTACAATGATGTTTCCTTCATTTGGCGCAAAAAAGGAGAAGCCTTCAAACCAAAGAACACGATCCCCATTGTCAAACATGGTGGTCATGGTGGTGGGAATCTAATGCTTTGGGGGGGGGGGGGTGTTTAGTCAATGGACAAGGCAACCTAATCACAGTAAATGGCACCATGAAAAAAGAGCAATACATGATGATTCTCAACAATATCAGGCAGTCTGCAGAGAAACTTGGCCTTGGGCACCAGTGGACATTTCAGCATGACAATGACCCAAAACACACAGCAAAAGTGGTGAAGAAATGGTTAGAAGACAACAACATTAAGGTTTTGGAGTGGCCCAGCCAGAGTCCAGATTTGAATCCAATTAAGAATCTGTGGAGGGAGCTAAAGATCAGGGTGATGGCAAGACCCTACAACCTGACAGATTTGGAGCTCATTGCTAAAGATGAATGGGCAAACATACCTGTCGAGACATGAAAAAAGCTGGTCTGCAATTATAGGAAGTGTTTGATTGCTGTAATAGCCAATAAAGGCTTTTCTATTGATTATTGAGAAGGGTATGAATAATTTTGGACCGGACACTTTTTGCTCAAATGTAAATAAAAGCTGAGAAATGTTTTTTTCCCCCCACAATAATGCCTCTTGTACATTGTCTTATTATCTTTTGGGAGACACATATGTCATTTCCTGTCAAATAATTACATGCTGGTTGAAAAAAAAGTAACTTTAAGTCAAAATTTGCAAGGGGTATGAATAATTATGGGCAGCACTGTGTGTATATATATATATATATATACAGTACAGACCAAAAGTTTGGACACACCTTCTCATTCAAAGAGTTTTTTATTTTATTTTCATGACTCTGAAAATTGTAGATTCACACTGAAGGCATCAAAACTATGAATTAACACATGTGGAATTATATACATAACAAAAAAGTGTGAAACAACTGAAAATATGTCATATTCTAGGTTCTTCAAAGTAGCCACCTTTTGCTTTGATTACTGCTTTGCACACTCTTGGCAATCTCTTGATGAGCTTCAAGAGGTAGTCACCTGAAATGGTTTTCACTTCACAGGTGTTCCCTGTCAGGTTTAATAAGTGGTATTTATTGCAATATAAATGGGGTTGGGACTATCAGTTGCGTTGTGGAGAAGTCAGGTGGATACACAGCTGATAGTCCTACTGAATAGACTGATAGAATTTGTATTATGGCAAGAAAAAAGCAGCTAAGTAAAGAAAAACTAGTGGCCATCATTACTTTAAGAAATGAAGGTCAGTCAGTCCGAAAAATTGGGAAAACTTTGAAAGTGTCCCCAAGTGCAGTCACAAAAACCATCAAGCACTACAAAGAAACTGGCTCACATACGGACCGCCCCAGGAAAGGAAGACGAAGAGTCATCTCTGCTGCGGAGGATAAGTTCATCCGAGTCACCAGCCTCAGAAATCACAGGTTCACAGCAGCTCAGATTAGAGACCAGGTCGATGCCATACAGAGTTCTAGCAGCACACACATCTCTAGAACAACTGTTAAGAGGAGACTGTGTGAATCAGGCCTTCATGGTAGAATATCTGATGGGAAACCACTGCTAAGGACAGGCAACAATCAGAAGAGACTTGTCTGGGCTAAAGAACACAAGGAATGGACATTAGACCAGTGGAAATCTGTGCTTTGGTCTGATGAGTCCAAATTTGAGATCTTTGGTTCCAACCACCGTGTCTTTGTGCGACGCAGAAAAGGTGAACGGATGGACTCTACATGCCTGGTTCCCACCGTGAAGCATGGAGGAGGAGGTGTGATGGTGTGGGGGGCTTTGCTGGTGACACTGTTGGGGATTTATTCAAAATTGAAGGCATACTGAACCAGCATGGCTACCACAGCATCTTGCAGTTGCATGCTATTCCATCCGGTTTCCGTTTAGTTGGACCATCATTTATTTTTCAACAGGACAATGACCCCAAACACACCTCCAGGCTGTGTAAGGGATATTTGACAATGAAGGAGAGTGATGGGGTGCTGCGCCAGATGACCTGGCCTCCACAGCCACCGGACCTGAACCCAATCGAGACATATTTTCAGTTGTTTCACACTTTTTTGTTATGTATATAATTCCACATGTGTTAATTCATAGTTTTGATGCCTTCAGTGTGAAGCTACAATTTTCATAGTCATGAAAATAAAGAAAACTCTTTGAATGAGAAGGTGTGTCCAAACTTTTGGTCTGTACTGTAAATATATATATATATATATATATATATATATATATAGATAGATAGATAGATAGATAGATCTCTCTCTCTCTCTCTCTATATATATATATATATATATATATATATAATTATTATTATATATATATTTTTTTTTTTTGCAGTGCTTCTTCATGCTGTCAGGGGTTGAATAACCTGTGATGATTCTCTGACTTCTCTGTGCAGTTCCTTTACTAAATAATAATATAGGCTGGCTCACAGTATTTTTGCATCAAATGCAATATTTATTATTATAAAATACAACTACGTATATGTCAACATATCAGCACAAATACATATATGTGTATACTGTATAAATATAAACAGTGCGGAGCTCACGCACTAACTTATACAAACTGGAGTACTCCTAAAATAGATAAGACCTTATGACTATACTGGACCTGCAAACTTTCAATTGGAACCACAGAAAATGTCCTTGGACTATATATCAATTTGCCAGTTTGTTGGAACCAAATAGGTTCAAAAGTTATCCTTATATTAGTAAGCTCTGTGTTTCGGTACCTTTTGACGGTGATGGTAATACTGCCTTACAGATTGCAGCGTTCGCTCTCTCTCCACTCTATGAGCGGGCTTCCGACTCGTTCTCTCAGCGTCCCACGTGACCAGCTGGATGGCAAGTCGCTGGTTAGTGACATAGGTGCTTGGAGCCGGAGGGTTGGCGGAAGTTAATGCAGCTAAGGTGTTACTTGCTTGAGCCCGTCAGGTTACCGGAGCTTGATGTAGCAGAGTTTGCTCAGTAGTTTAACTCTGTTCTATGGCGTTGATATACAAGCGGACAAGTAGATGATAGCATAGGATTTCTTTCAATGGTTGAAAGGTGAAGGTGTGTCCAAAGGTGTGTCCAAACTTTTGGTCTGTACTGTAAATATATATATATATATATATATCTATATATATATATATATATATATATATATATATATAGATATATATATATATATATATATATATATATATATAGATATATATATATATATATATATATATATATAGATAGATATATATATATATCTCTCTCTCTCTCTCTATATATATATATATATATATATATATATAATTATTATTATATATATATATTTTTTTTTTTGCAGTGCTTCTTCATGCTGTCAGGGGTTGAATAACCTGTGATGATTCTCTGACTTCTCTGTGCAGTTCCTTTACTAGATGATGCAGGTTCCTTTACTAGATGATTACTAGGTAATTGGGGGGGTGAGAGGGAGGCTTTCATCCAGGCAACTGCTTGGTCTGACTCCATTGCAGGTACACCACAGAGTATTCATACTATATATCATTTAAAAAAAGGATAATGTCTTAATAAAAAAATGTAAAACTTTTGACTTATGTTTGGTCAAATACAAACATTGTCTTATGCAACTGATGAACCTGGTACAAAAGTGGATTAGATTTTGTTTCATAGTCAAGTTTCTTGCTACAGTAATAGCTTATAATTTTCAGGCTACTATATTGTGACCTGAATACGTCATGCCCACACTCTGCTCATAACATAAAAACATTTAACTCATTGCATGTCTCTTAGGAATGGCCCAGGATCTCAGAATACAACATTTAATTTGTTTGTTAAAAATAAGCCACCTGAGGCATGGTTAAAGTTTTCCTACCATTTTCATGTTTCTAATCATAGGGAAGTTTCTGTTTCCCTTTTTAACAATTTGTTATCTCTCGCTGCCTTAACTGTAATCACTCATTTCATATCATCTATTCAGATTATGGATTGTCTCTAATCTGAGATACTATAAATTGCAATTGCTATTTTTTTTTTAGCAAAAACAGCCATGGAAAATTGAACAGATTCCAGTAAACATTTTTCATGCTATTGGAGAAGTGCCATAAAGTCATAAAGAACTGATCCTAGGGTGCCTTAATAAATTGGCAAATCAGTTTCAGCACCATTGGTATTTTTATAAGAGCTCTGATATTATCTCATCCTGATAAATGCAGTTTATTGAAAAAAACATGAAAGCATGTATTGATATATGGATAGTGTAGTAAAATGTAAATGATTACACCTTAAAATGTCACTACATTCTTTATCTTAAAACGGCAATTGCTTGGTATGTAGCGTACCTAATACACACTCCCACTGCCAGAGGAAAACATAGGCAGAGTAAGGGCTCAAGCACACAACCATTTGTATTTTGCGGTCCGACAAAATTAAATATGCAAAAAATATGGATCTCGTCAGTGTGCATTCCGCATTTTGCGAAACAGCTGTCTCTTAATAGAACAGTCCTATCCTTGTCCATAAAGCGGACAATAATAGGGCATGTTCTATTTTTTTGCGGAATGGAAATGTGGACATACCAAAATGGAATTGTGATTGCAGAGTGTTGTTGCATTTTGTTTGTCCATTACTTTTGTATTTTCACTCATGGCGACATGCACCTACATATTTGGATGTGGTGACTGACCCCCAGTTTTTCTTACTGTCACATGATAATGGACACATTGTGAAATGCTGAACTTTTAAAGTTTTTATTTTTATTTTGATACTGATGACCTATCATTAGGATAGGTCATCAGTATCTAATCAGTGGAGGACCAACACCTGGGATTCGCTTTAATGGGGCTGAGCGCATACAAACACAGCCGCTATACAATGTATGGAGCTGTGGTTGGTAAGCTGCAAGAAGGCACGTTTCATGTTCCTTAGCTCATACCCCCAGTGCTAATCAGATCTCAGCTCAGATCCTCAATGTTAATCAAAACCCAGTTCAAACCTCCAATGTTAATCAGACCTCAGCTCAGACCCCTAGTTTTAAATACAGTTGCAAGAAAAAGTATGTGAATGCTTTAGAATGATATGGATTTCTGCACAAATTGGTCATAAAATGTGATCTGATCTTCATCTAAGTCACAACAATAGACAATCACAGTCTGCTTAAACTAATAACACACAAAGAATTAAATGTTACCATGTTTTTATTGAACACACCATGTAAACATTCATAGTGCAGGTGGAAAAAGTATGTGAACCCCTAGACTAATGACATCTCCAAAAGCTAATTGGAGTGAGGTGTCAGCCAACTGGAGTCCAATCAATGAGATGATATTGGAGGTGTTGGTTACAGCTGCCCTGCCCTATAAAAAAACACACACCAGTTCTGGGTTTGCTTGTCACAAGAAGCATTGCCTGATATGAATAATGCCTTGCACAAAAGAGCTCTCAGAAGACCTACGATTAAGAATTGTTGACTTGCATAAAGCTGGAAAGGGTTATAAAAGTATCTCCAAAAGCCTTGCTGTTCATCGGTCCACGGTAAGACAAATTGTCTATAAATGGAGAAAGTTCAGCACGGCTGCTACTCTCCCTAGGAGTGGCCATCCTGTAAAGAGGACTGCAAGAGCACAGCGCAGACTGCTCAATGAGGTGAAGAAGAATCATAGTGTCAGCTAAAGACTTACAAAAGTCTCTGGCATATGCTAAAATCCCTGTTAGCGAATCTACGATACGTAAAACACTAAACAAGAATGGGTTTCATGGGAGGATACCACAGAGGAAGCCACTGCTGTACAAAAAAAACATTTCTGCACGTTTACAGTTTGCACAACAGCACCTGGATGTTCCAAAGCAGTACTGGCAAAATATTCTGCGGACAGATGAAACCAAAGTTGAGTTCTTTGGAAGAAACACACAACACTATGTGTGGAGAAAAAGAGGCACAGCACACCAACATCAAAACCTCATCCCAATTGTGAAGTATGGTGGTGGGGGCATCATGGTTTGGGGCTGCTTTGCTGCATCAGGGTCTGGATGGATTGCTATCGTCAAAGGAAAAATGAATTTCCAAGCTTATCAAGACATTTTGCAGGAGAACTTAAGGCCATCTGTCCACCAGCTAAAGCGCAACAGAAGATGGATGTTGCAACAGGACAACAACCCAAAGCATAGAAGTAAATCAACAACAGAATGGCTTAAACAGGAGAAAATACGCCTTCTGGAGTGGCCCAGTCAGAGTCCTGACCTCAACCCGATTGAGATGCTGTGGCATGACCTCAAGAAAGCGATTCACAGCAGACTTACGAAGAATATTGCTGAACTGAAACAGTTCTGTAAAGAGGAATGGTCAAGAATTACTCCTCACCGCTGTGCACGTTTGATCTGCAACTGCAGGAAACGTTTGGTTGAAGTAATTGCTGCCAAAGGAGGTTCAACCAGTTATTAAATCCAAGGGTTCACATACTTTTTCCACCTGCACTGTGAATGTTTACATGGTGTGTTCAATAAAAACATGGTAACATTTAATTATTTGTGTGTTATTAGTTTAAGCAGACTGTGATTGTCTATTGTTGTGACTTAGATGAAGATCAGATCACATTTTAAGACCAATTTGTGCAGAAATCCTTATCATTCCAAAGGGGTCACATACTTTTTATTGCAACTGCAGATCCCCAAACAAACCTCAGATCTGACTTCCCAGACTCCCAAACAGACAGATCAAACCCCCAATGCTAATTACACAGCAGCTCAGACCCCCAATAAAACCTCAGATCAGACAAAATAATAATCAACCCACCTGTGCTGTTGTGGACGACATCAATACCACTCCTGAGAGCCAGCACTCTTCCTGACACTCTGTTCTGTGACCCGACATCGCACAGTGCGAAGTCAAAGAGCGCACCTGTGTCCTCAAATGCAAGGTCACAGCACAGCGTGTGTTGCTGACAGAAGAGGGCAAGGAAGCGGTAACTACAGAGCCAGCACAGGGAGCACTGTACTCACCACTCCTACTGTACTAATAAAGGCTTTGATAATTAAATCCCTCATTAGTATTTGCCATATAAATGAACTGAAATTTTCCCTTACAGAGATTTACTGATTCTGACTAGATTTGTAGACTGATTAAATTTATATTTCATATTAAATTTAGCACATGTTTAGACTGTATATTGTAGTACACCATTATGCACCAAAACAAGAGCCAAACAGCTGTCCACCAGAAACTTTAGAACAACTCTAAACTGGTATAATCTAAGCAATTTTTGTGCCAGAATCATGGATTTCAGCTTCATAAGGGTCCTTACACAAAAATGTGTTGTTTTTTTTGTCCACCTACTGTATGTCCCCCCCCCCCCACATTTTTGTGATGCTTCTTTTGCATGCTTGTAATTGCCCAAGTTTTCTTCATTTCTTCACGATTATTTTTTCCATTTGCCTATTGTATAAATTTTTATGTCACTACCTAGTGAACCTAGCATACTCACTTATAGGAGGTAATTGCTTGGTTCTGATAAAGCAATTTATACAGACCATATTGCTTTTTCTGGGCAGAATGTTGTTACTACAGCCCTACATATTCTGAAGCCATTTATGCAAAATACAGTGAGATTGGAAAACCTTGTTCACAGCAGGGTGGCACCCAGACAAGCTCATGGCCATCACTGGTGTGTGGCTGGGGGATACAGAAGACACAAACGATGCACCTCCCACAGAGGACAGTTTTTTTTTGCCTCTGGGCAGCCTGGCACACATGAGCGATTACATGCTGCAGTGTCTCTGCAGCGACTGCCGAGTTGCCCACATTCTAACTTGTGCTTATTACTGGGTGGCCATGCTGCTGGATCCCCGTTACAAGGACAACGTACCATCCTCACTGGAGCGTCATCGTAAGATTTGCCAGTACAAGCGCACGCTGGTAGACATGCTGCTGGTGGCATTCCCACCTGACAGCGGCGGCACAGTGGAAGCACAAGGCAGAGGAGGAGGAAGAGGTCGCCAACGCAGCTAGGGAACCACCAGCACCTCAGAAGGCAGGGTTAGCATGGCTGAAATGTGGAAAAGCTTTGTCAGCACGCCACAACAACCAGCACCACCAGCTGATATGGAACGTCTTAGCAGGAGGCAGCATATCAGCAACATGGTGGAGCAGTATGTGTGCACACGCCTACTCATACTGAATGACGGGTCTGCTCCCTTCAACTTCTGGGTCTCCAAATTGGGCACATGGCCTGAGCTTGCCCTTTATGCCTTGGAGGTGCTGGCCTGCCCTGCAGCCAGTGTATTATCTGAACGCGTGTTTAGCATGGCATGGGGCATTATCACAGAGAAGCGCAGCCGCCTGTCCACAGCCAATGTGGGTAAGCTCACATTCATTAAAATGAACCAGGCATGGATCCCACAGGACTTGTCTGTACCTTGTGCAGAATAGAAAATACCCTTTCATTTTTTCCCCATTTTGTTATGTTGTGTCCTTGTGCGAAAATGTAAAACAAAAAAATCAGGTTTTCCCCATAAATCTGCACCAATACTCCATGAGAAAGTAAAGAGAGATTTCTAGAAATATGTGTGTCACGAGGGTGTTATGACCTATTGCTTACCCAGTTGTGCCTGGGGTCAGAAGCTCGCAGTGGGTGGCTACTCGCTCGGTTTTAAGAATGAATTCCGGTGGGAATGAATTCTGCTCCATGTTTTCCTGCCTAGGTTTGCGATCCTTTTTGTCCTATTCAGGAATCTGTAGCTTTTACTTTCAGCTGTTCTCTGTCAGCAACTCCCAGCTACTATATTATCCATTTCTGCTTCCCTTGTTGCCAGATATAGACCTTCTTTTCAGATCTTCTATTCTGACCTCTGGTGGAGTTAGAGTTGCTGTAGAGCTGTGAAGCTGTTGGAACTGGTGCTGTCGGATCTCCGGTTCTCTCCTGTTTGTTGTCTTCCTTCGGAGATTGCATGTGTTGTTTGTCTTTTCCCTGTTGTTACCCTAGGTGTCAGTGGTAAGGACTAGTGCTCCCATTGCCCGACCCACTACCTACAGCTTATTTCAGGGTAAGCCAGGGGCGAGGCACGTGATTAGCGTATGGGTTAGCAGCCCGTCTAGGGACGTCAGGGCAGCCAGATGCCAGTGCTAGGTGAGTTAGGGGTCACCACTGCTCCCTCTCCCTAGTGAAAGGGTACTCTTCTTTCCTCCCCTCTGTGCCGCACGTCTGTTACCTGCCATATCAGATGTGATAGTTTTAAATGTTTAACCATGGCCCATGTGTCCCCTGTTCTGAGCATCATTGAAAATCTGTGGATAGATTTCAAAAGAGCAGTGTATGCAAGACGGCCCAGGAATCTCACAGAAATAAAATACTTTTGCAAGGATGAATGGATAGAAATTTCTCAAACAATAATTGTAAGACCCTTGGCTGGCTACAAAAGGTGTTTACAAGCTGTGATACTTTCCAAAGGGAGTCTAACATCTTTAACTTTTTGCCTTTTGAAGATAATTTAATCTTCAACTTGCTTAACTATTTACAGTAACTAATTTTGACCAGGGTGGCAGAATTTTTCATGCCACTGTAAGTCAATGCAATATTTAAGTTTCTCCTTTTCCATACATTAGCAAAATATTTTACCACAATCGAGTACAGAATAATGGGGAAAAATAGATTTTTATTTTAGCCATAACTTAACAACATAAAAAAAAGTAAAAGGGTCTGAAGATTTTCCAAATACACTGTAAATAGAACTATTTAGAACAATGCAATATTAACCCCTTAATGCTGCGGTTTCTATAACGGTCATTAATGAGTATTATTCTAGGCCGCCATGTTTTTACGGTGGCCTAGAATAAGTGCTGCATGGGTCCTGTGCAGAGGAGAGTGGTAATTTGGCTCTCACGTTACAGTCTGCTCTAATGGCTTGAAATGGCAGAAGTGTTGATTTGGGCAATTTAACCTCTTTGATTTAACCTCATTAGTGACTACAACATTTAAGTGGTTAAGAGGGAGGGTGCTCCCTTTGTCTTCCATGGTCACCACATTAATAAGAGTGTGGGATGCCAATGTCTTCATATGGCAGCTTGAGGCCTAATAAAAGCCCCAGGCCTGCCTGCAGTGTATGTGCATCAAGCTGCGCCTGTCTAGCTCAGTATGTTGGTGCCTGTCAGTATATTATTGACAGTATAATACAATGTACTGCATAAACAGTGCAGTGTATTGTAGAAGAAATCAGCACATATACAGTGTATATAGGTACCAGCCATCCAATACTAGCTTGGACTAAAACTCCTGCTCTTGCAATCTACCAAGAGCAGATCTGGACCCCGAGGAGAAGACAAAAATGGTCTATTACCCCTTCTGCCTTCTCTTGTGCTGGGTGCATAGCGCTCAAAGAAAATGGTTACAGTCCCCTAGAAAACGGGACTAGAAAATGATTAAAAAAAGTTAAATAAAGCTTATTAAAAAATCTCAGATTTTTTCAGTGGAATAAAATTGCAAAAATAAAAACCATTACACATATTTGGTATTGTTGCATCCATATCACACAATTTGTTCTGCACAGTGAATGTCATTTTAAAAATAGCCAGAATTAATGTTTTTGCATATTTGCCACCAAAGAAAACTGAATAAAAAAAAACGATTAAAAAGTGCTATGAACCCTAAAATGATACCAATGAAAGCTATTAGTCATCCTACAAAAACCAAGTCCTCACAATTGTGCCATCTGTTCTACTCCAAACAGCAATAGTTCCATTTTTTGGACCTCACAGAGTAATAGTAGTCTTCTCAGTGCCCCACATAATAATAATCCATTATATAAGTCCATTATATGACAGAGAGCAACAACACCTTTTAGTGACCCGACACAGTCAGTGCAATGCAGTGATGTTATTGATATCATTGCAGTTGGCATCAGGCCAATGACATCCTGTGTGTTGTCCCAGCATTATGGACAAGTTGGAGAATGGTAGGGGAAGCCTATATCTACCTGCTCCTTTATCTAAAAGTGGTGCTTGCCTTGAGATCTAGAGCCTTGGGACAGAATTTTGGGGGATGTACCCCAGATACCAGTGCTAGCAATGCTCCTGCTCCACTGTGATATCTCTTATATACAGGTGAAACTCAAAAAATATGAATATCGTGCAAAAGTCCCTTTATTTCAGTAATGCAAATTTAGAGGAATTAATGCAGCTTAAAATTAGAATTTTGAGAAAATGTTCAATATTCTAGGCTAAAAGTGTCACACTCTAGTCAGCTAATTAATCCATATTCCCTGAGCAAAGGGTACCTTAAAATTGTGACTTGGGGTTTCATAAACTGTAAGCCATACTCATCCAAATTATAACAAATAAAGGCTTGAAATATCTCGCTTTGCATGTAATGTAAAAATGAATTTCTGTCTGCCTGTCTGTCTGTCTAGACGTCTGTCTGGAAGTTCTATATGCGCGACCAAACGACTGGACCGATCTTCACCAAATTTGTTAAAGGGAAGGTCACTGTGAAAGTCACTGTTAAAGGGGCGGCCACTATGGAAGTCACTGTTAAAGGGGCGGTCACTGCGAAAGCCACCGTTAAAAGGGGTGGTCACTGTGAAAGTCAAAGTCACTGTTAAAGGGGCAGTCACTGTGAAAGTCACTGTTAAAGGGGCGGTCACTGTGAAAGTCACTGTTAAAGGGGCGGTCACTGTGAAAGTCACTTTTAAAGGGGCGAGCACTGTGGAGTTCTCTGTTAAAGAGGCAGCCACTGTGAAAGTCACTGTTTAAGGGGCGGTCGCTGTTAAAGGGGTGGTCGCTGTGAAAGTCAAAGTCACTGTTAAAGGGGCAGTCACTATGAAAGTCACTGTTAAAGGGGCAGTCACTGTGAAAGTCGCTGTTAAAGGGGCGGTCACTGTGAAAGTCACTGTTAAAGGGAGGATCATTGTGAAAGTCACAGTTAAGGGGGCGGTCACTGTGAAAGTCACAGTTAAGGGGGCGGTCACTGTGAAAGTCACAGTTAAAAAGGCAGTCACTGTTAAATGGGCGGTCACTGTAAAAGTCACTGTTAAAGGGGTGGTCACTGTGAAAGTAACTTTTAAAGGGGCGAGCACTGTGGGGGTCTCTGTTAAAGAGGCATCCACTGTGAAAGTCACTGTTTAAGGGGCGGTCGCTGTTAAAGGGGTGGCCACTGTGAAAGTTACTGTTAAAGGGGAGGTCACTGCGAAATTCACTGTTAAAGGGGCAGTCACTGTGAAAGTCGCTGTTAAAGGGACGATCATTGTGAAAGTCACAGTTAAGGGGGTGGTCACTGTGAAAGTCACAGTTAAGGGGTCTGTCACCGTGAAAGTCACAGTTCAAAAGGCAGTCACTGTTAAATGGGCGGTCACTGTGAAAGTCACTTTTAAAGGGGCGAGCACTGTGGAGGTCACTGTTATAGGGGTGGGCACTGTGAAGGTCATTGTTGAAGGGGGGGTACTGTAGAGGTCACTGTTAATATCTTTTTACAACACACAGAAACATAAAATGAAATAGATGAAATATATCCGTGTGAAGCTGGGTCCTTCTGCTAGTCATCGTATATAAATAAGAAAGCTGGAGTAAAGGAATGCAGTGCTATGGTAATAGTGGTAAAGCTGGGAACTGTTACTTTTGAATAAAAAAAATGCAGCAACAATCATGTGTGTAGAGTAATAGAAAGGGCAGCACTCACCAGCGTGAATTGGAAAATCATTTATTCGTACAAAAGGTAAAAACTTTGGGCTGGAGCGTATGGTGCGGTATAGCACAGCTGAAGTCGGCGACGACGGCCGCTTCACGCTAACTTGCGTTACATCAGGCCTGACCTGAATAAGCACAAGTTAGCGTGAAATGGCCGTCGCCACCGACTTCAGCTGTACTATACAGCACCATACGCTCCAGTCCGAAGTTTTTACCTTTTGTTCGAATAAAGGATTTTCCAATTCACGCTGGTGAGTGTTGCCTTTTCTATTACTCTATATATTTTCATATGTATGCTGTCGAGGCTGTGCACCACCAAGTCGTGTAAAAGGGACAGGTAGTTGAAGACCGGGTACCAATACAAATGTGACGTCTGGCAGTGACGCCTATCTCTCTTTTCGCCACACTTTTTTAACGATCATGTGTGTGCAGTGTGTTTTTTAGTGGAATTTTAGGGGGAGTTTAAAGATTATGAGAGGAATTTATCATCAGGGAAATATTTAAAGTTATTTTGGCAAGAGTCTGCATTGCTATAATTTGGGTCAAATTTACCAATACAATATCATACTAAGGGCTCTTTCACACCTGCGTTATGGTCTTCCGGCATAGAGTTCCGTCGTCGGGGCTCTATGCCGGGAGAATCCTGACCAGGATTATCCTAATGCATTCTGAATGGAGTGAAATCCGCTCAGGATGCATCAGGATGTCTTCAGTTCCGGAACGGAACGTTTTTTGGCCGGAGAAAATACCGCAGCATGCTGCGCTTTTTGCTCCGGCAAAAAAACTGAAGACTTGCCGCAAGGCCGGATCCGGAATGAATGCCCATTGAAAGGCATTGATCCGGATCCGGCCTTAAGCTAAACGTCGTTTTGGCGCATTGCTGGATACGACGTTTAGCTTTTTTAGAGTGGTTACCATGGCTGCCGGGACGCTAAAGTTCCGGCAGCCATGGTAAAGTGTAGCGGGGAGCGGGGGAGCAGCATACTTACCATCCGTGCGGCTCCTGGGGCGCTCCAGAGTGACGTCAGGGCGCCCCAGGCGCATGGATGACATGATCGCATGGCACGTCATCCATGCGCATGGGGCGCTCTGACGTCATTCTGGAGCGCCCCGGGAGCCACGCGGACTGTAAGTATACCGCTCCCCCGCTCCCCACTAATACTATGGCAACCAGGACTTTAATAGCGTCCTGGGTGCCATAGTAACACTGAAAGCATTTTGAAGACGGATCCGTCTTCAAATGCTTTCAGTACACTTGCGTTTTTCCGGATCCGGCGTGTAATTCCGGCAAGTGGAGTACACGCCGGATCCGGACAACGCAAGTGTGAAAGAGGTCTTAGTTTGATAGATTTGGTGATTCTTTATTTTTAACACTTCTGTCTTGAGATGTTAATTTACTTTATATGCCACTGCCTTACTGAAGTAAGACACAGCTCCATAGAAAGAAAAATGTAAAAGTTATTGGGATGCAGCAATGCAAAAACAATTTTTTTAAAGAGTTTGTATTGTGTAAACTTCTTAAAACTAAAAAAAATAAAATAATAATACATATTTGATATCACTATAACTGTAATGAACCAGATAATAAAGTTATCATTCTATTTATGCTGAAAAATGAACACTGCACAATTGGTAACATAAAACTCAGTGGCAGTATTGCTGTTTTAACCCCAAAGATAGAGTTAATAAAAGTTAATCAGTAAGTTATGTGTACCCCAAAATTGTGCTATTAAATATTACGACTGCATCAATGTAAAAATAAAAAGTTATAGCTCTTGGAAGGCAACAATAATAAAAAATTAAAAGAAAAAAAAAATGACTTGGTTATTAAGCCCTAAAATGCAGACGAGGGAGA
The DNA here is from genome assembly GCF_014858855.1 of Bufo gargarizans. Classification (NCBI taxonomy): domain Eukaryota; kingdom Metazoa; phylum Chordata; class Amphibia; order Anura; family Bufonidae; genus Bufo; species Bufo gargarizans. The sequence goes on from NC_058081.1 coordinate 416,467,842, forward strand.
TATTTAAAATAAATAAAAGGAAAAAATATTATAAGAAACATAAAAATTGCATTTGAATTTTTTTTTAAATGAGATAGCTCATAGAGACTGAAAAGAGAAACTTAAGTCTATTTCTATGTTTGTCATGTCAAGAGTTCAATTTGGAAACATCCTTAATAGACGAGGTAAAGTCAAGTTTCTTTGCTGGATAAGATTAAGGGGCTTAATAACTCATAAACAAGGAAATCAAGGCCAGCTCGAGAGAAGATAAAAGTCCTTTTCCATGGAAGGTAACCTAATAGATTTTACTATTCTGCTCAAAAACAAATTTTCATCTTCTTTAAGTCATCCTAACTAGAGTTGAGCAGACACCTGGAAGTTCGGGTTCGATGGGTTCGGCCGAACTTCACAACAAAGTTTGAAGTCAATAGGGACCCGAACTTTGGAGCATTAAAAAGTCATGGAAAGGGCTAGAGGGCTGCAAAGGGCAGCACAATGTGGTTAAGAACATGGCAAGTGCTCTGCAAACAAATGTGAATAGGGAAATTACTTAAAATAACATAAAATACATACAAATTAAAAATAATATTTTTGATCTAGATGGAGGAGGTCCATATGGAGTAGTAGGTTAAGGAGACGGTGGATGTGACGGTGTAGGGGAAAGCGGCGGTGGAGGAGGAGGAGGTAGCCTACACCGCTTTTTGGTTTTTATTTTTATTTTTTTTTATTTATTTTTTGTTTAAATTTGGGTAGACCCCAAAACATTGGGAAATATAAAAAAATAAAACAAAGAGAAAATGCGCTTGAGTACAACAATGGCTGGGTGAGGCCGGTATACATGTCTTTTCTGCACAAGGTAGGGACAAGCCCTGTGGGATCTCTGTCTGGTTCATTTTAATGAGCGTGAGCTTGTCCACAGCTGTGGACAGGCGGAAGCACTTGTCTGTGATAACCCCCTCCTGCCGTGCTAAACAAACAATACAGACAAACAATACACTGGCTGCAGGGCAGGCCAGCACCTCCAAGGTGCAAAGGGCAAGCTCAGGCCATGTGCCCAATTTGGAGACCCAGAAGTTGAAGGGAGCAGACCCATCAGTCAGTATGTGTAGGCGTGTGCACACATACTGCTCCACCATATTGCACGTCCCCGTGATGTCAACAATCCAATTGGATATTTTCTCTATCAACTTTTGATGTTCTTCTATGCGCCTACCATGGTGATCACGGGTAACGGGGAATCAGGGTTCCAAGCTGGAGAGGGAGCCTGAAAAAGGGATACCACATCCAAGGAAGGTCAATGGCTAAAATCTGATTGGGTGGAGATGTGGGACAAGTTATTAAAGCGGAACAATCGAAGGAAGGCAGGAGGCGTGCGGCAATTACCGACTCTCGACTCGGGGAGGTAGTGATGATAAATAACAATACAGGACTCTTAAGATGCCCTGTTATTGGAATGAGTAATAAAAAATTACAGGGAATGTCACTGCAGTTATTTTGGATGCGGAAACGTTATACAGGAGAGGCCCAGCTGCCTCTTTTTTGACTCTAGATAACTTCTGCCTGATCGCACGTCCCCATTACATCCACAATCCATTTAGATAACGTTCAATGTTCTTTTATGCGCCTACCATGGTGATCATGGGTAACGGGGAATCAGGGTTCCATGCAGGAGAGGGAGCCTGAGAAAGGAATTCCACATCTAAGGGAGTTCAATGGCTGAAATCTGATTGGGTGGAGAGGGTGGGTCAAGTTAGTAAATTAAATTAAGCACATGCGCCAGGCAAGGAATGTGTGTGTCAAACCGGCTAGGCCCAGAGCTGCTACAAGATTTCGCCCATTATCACACACCACCAGGCCGGGCTTGAGGCTCACTGGCACCAACCACTCATCAATCTGTTGTTCCATGGCCATCCACAGCTCCTGCATGGTGTGGGGTTTGTTCCCCAAACAGATACGTTTCAAAACTGCTTGCTGTTGTTTACTCCTAGCTGTGCTAATGTTTGTGGTGAAGGGGATAGGCTGACCAGATGAGGAGGCGGTAGAGGATGAGGAAGCAGAGTAGGAGGAGGAAGCAACAAGAGGCAAAGAGAAACACCCATGGTGGAGGAAGGACATGTGTCAAACTGCTATCCGCCTCAGGCTAAGCCGCCACTGCATTTACCCAGTGTGCTCTTAGGGAGATATAACGTCCCTGACTGTGCTTACTGGTCCACGTATCCGTAGTTAGGTGGACCTTGCCACAGATGGCATTGTGCACTGCACACCTGATTTTGTCCCTCACTTGGTTGTGCAGGGAAGGAATGGCTCGCCTGGAAAAGTAGTGGCGGCTGGGCACAATGTACTGTGCGACAGCCACCGCCATCAGATTCTTAAAACTGTCTGTCTCCACCAGACGGAATGACAGCATATCAAAGGCCAGGAATTTGAAAAAGCTTGCTTTCAGGGTCAGGGATCGTGGGTGGGTAGGGGGGTACTTCCTCTTCGCTCTAGTGTTTGGGAGATAGACAGCTGAACGCTTCCATGGAACATTGTGGAGATGCTTGGTGACCGAGGTGGTGGCTTTGCTGGCACTCCCTCTGTTTTTGGGGTGGAAGGTGCCACTGTCACTCCAGAGGGGGATTAAGAATGTGGGGTGGAAGGTGCCACTGTCACTCCAGAGGGGGATTAAGGGGGATTAAAAATTCTTGAGGTAACACAACAGTGTGACAGTCGAATTTAATATAATTACTTCACAGTCACAAAAAATGAGAATTTGTCAACCAACAATTTAACAGCAGTATTGACCGGTTTTATTGGACTGTCAGAAATGCAGCGCAGGCAGCAAATGTGCTATCTAGCACAAAAAGTGAGTTTTTTTCAACCGACAATTTAACAGCAGTATTTAACGGTTTTATTGGACTGTCAGAAATGCAGTGCAGGCCGCAAATGTACTGTCTAGCACAAAAAGTGAGTTTTTTTCAACCAACAATATAACAGCAGTATTTAACGGTTTTATTGGACTGTCAGAAATGCAGTACAGGCCGCAAATGTACTGTCTACCACAAAAAAATAGCCTTTTTCAACCAACAATATAACAGCAGTATTTAACGGTTTTAGTGGACTGTCAGAAATACAGCTCAAGCCGCAAATGTACTATCTATCACAAAAAGTGTGATTTTTTTCAACCAACAATGTAACAACAGTATTTAATGAATTTAGTGGACTGTCAGAAATGCAGCGCAGGCAAAAAAAATTACTTTCTAGCACAAAAAATTGGAATTTGTCAACCGACAATGTAAGAGCAGTATTTACTGGTTTTATTTGACTGTCAGATATGCAGTGTCAGACAGAGAAAAAATTTGATTTAGGTCACACAAATATGTGACAGACTAATGCAATTGAATTATTTTCACTGGCAGGTATGCACTGCAGGCCACAGGGGTACTTGACCGCCAAAAAAAGGGAATTTGTCCCCCTGGAATCTAACAGATTGATTTAATGAATGGATTTTCTCAGATATTCAGCACAGGGGTACTTCACAGAGAAAAATGTGAATATGTCCCCCTCCTGGGGCCCTGAAGTCACAAACGGATTACCTTTATTATTTTCCCTTCCCCTGGCACATATGCAGTGCAGGTGTCCTTAAAAATGCCTATATGTCGCCCACTGAGCTACCAGAACAGGATTAAAGTAATTTCCCAAGTGCACTGCACTTGCAAAAATGGTCGCCGATGCCCACCTAACTAACAGACTGATTAAAGCTTATTTCTCTGTGGCACTGGGCATAGGGGTATCATAGCACCCACAAAAATAATTGCTGTAGTTTGCAGATTTAATACCAAGAGCACCAGAATTGTTTCCTAATCTCTCCCTCACAGCTGCAGCATCCTCTCCCTACACTAGTAAGAGCTGATGTGACGTGCAGCGCTACGTGACTCCAGCTTATATAGAGGCTGGGTCACATGCTGCACTGGCCAATCACAACCATGCCATTAGTAGGCATGGCTGTGATGGCTTCTAAGGGCACACAAGTTAAACGCTTGTTGATTGGCTGCCCTGCAGCTTTTCAACACGCCCATTAAATTGCCGAACACCAAACTCAAATCCGAACTTTTACTGAAATGTTCGGGTTCGGGTCCGGGGTCAAAAAATCATGAAGTTCGGTATGAATCCAAACTTTACAGTTCGGGTTACCTCAACCCTAATCCTAACAACTATACATGTACATGTAAATCTGTGAAACAAGTCTGAGGTCAGGGCAGGCAGGAAAAGGGTCAATAGGTAAACAGGGGAGAATCAGATTTGGTAAAGAGGCAGCTCATGTTATACGAGCAAACAAAAAAAAGCACATTTTCACTAATTACTAGAAAGCTAGGACACCTAAATCTCAGGATTTCTCCCCTTGGGGAAGGCACCTTAAGGCACAACTATCTGGCTCCCCCATTGCTAGACATAGCCCAACATTGTGGCACAGTAATAGGTTTAGTACAGTGTACTATGTTTTGTACAGTATAAATCTGTTCAAACTCAAGGTTTTTATTTGTAAGCTATCAATCAATGAATGGGAAAATTTACAATTTCTTGGTGCTCCTCATAAGAGATTGAAGTAATAACAGGGACCCCCCCAATCATGTGCCAGTAATAACAGACCCCCCCCAATAATGTGCCAGTAATAACACCCCCCCAATCATGTGCCAATAATAACAGACACCCCAATCATGTGCCAGTAATAACAGACCCCCCAACAGGTCCCCCCAATCATGTGCCAGTAATAACAGCCCCCCCTATTATGTGCCAGTAATAACAGGGCCCCCCCATTATGTGCCAGTAATAACGCCCCCCCATTATGTGCCAGTAATTACAGCCCCCCCCCATTATGTGCCAGTGATAACAGGGCCCCCCCAATCATGTGCCAGTAATAACAGGGCCCCCCATTATGTGCCAGTAATACCAGGGCCCCGCCCCAATCATGTGCCAGTAATAACAGGGCCCCCCCCAATCATGTGCCAGTAATAACAGGGCCCCCCAATAATGTGCCAGTAATACCAGGCCCCCCATTATGTGCCAGTAATAACAGGACCCCCCCATTATGTGCCAGTAATAACAGGGCCCCCCCATTATGTGCCAGTAATAACAGCCCCCCCCATTATATGCCAGTAAAAAAAACAAAGTATTGTATATAGTGATAAAAAATTAACACTTATACTTACCTCTTTGGAGCGATGCAATGCAGGACTCTTCCGGCCTGTGTCCCGACTCCAGCGCTGTACGGCTCAGGCAGCGCGATGACGTCATCGGCCTCTGATAGGCCTAGTAGTACCGGCAGCCTATCAGAGGAACAGGAAAGGGACACACCTCCCTGCCCTGCTCCTCCACACAGCCTTCTGTTTGTATCGCTGTCCTGAGGACGGCGATACAAACAGATCACTATGGAGATGAGCACTTCGCTTCCACAATGGAAGCGCTGATCTCAGTGCCTGCCCCGCCGCCGCACACACTGGGGGGGATTTGACCAAACCTGTCCCCCCCCATATTATTTCCTGGGGGGATCCATCCCCCTGCTTCCTACACCCAAGGGGGGGCCCTGTTATTACTGGCACATGATTTGGGGGAGGCTCTTATTACTGGCATATTATTGCGGGGGCTGTTATTACTGGCACATGATTGGGTGGGCCCTGTTATTACTGGCATATGATTGAGGGGGCTGTTATTACTGGCACATGATTGGAGGGGCCCTGTTATTACTGGCATATGATTGAGGGGCTGTTATTACTGGCACATGATTGGGGGGGCTGTTATTACTGGCACATGATTGGGGGGGCTGTTATTACTGGCACATGATTGGGGGGACTGTTATTACTGGCACATGATTGAGGGGTCTGTTATTACTGGCACATGATTGGGGGGCCCTGTTATTACTGGCACATAATGGGGGGGGGCTGTTATTAGTGGCACATGATTGCAGGGCCCTGTTATTACTGGCACATGATTGAGGGGGCCCCTGTTATTACTGGCACATGATTGGGGGGGCTGTTATTACTGGCACATAAGTGGGGGGGCTGTTATTACTGACACATGATTGGGGGCTGTTATTACTGGTTGATAAGAGGTGCTGGGGGGCTGATGAGAGGCACTGGGGGGCTGATGAGAGGCACTGGGGGCTGATGAGAGGCACTGGGGGCTGCTGGAGAGGCACTGGGTGCTACTATGAGGCATGGGGCTCTTATCTGACGTCTGATTGGGTGTCATTCATATTGGGGTCTGAGCTGAGGTGTGATCTGATGTCTTATTAACATTGGGGATCTTATTGGGGCTGTTAGCTGAGGTCTGATTAAAATTGGGGGTCTGATTGGGGGTCTGTCCTGAGGTGTAATGAAAAATATTTTTTTCATATTGTGCCCACTTCCAGCCCAGAGCCCATCTGCCCAGAGCACTGATCCGGAGCAGCTTGGAGAAAAAGGACTCACAGTCTCCCACACTCCTTCTGCCCGGCCAAGCCAGCCAGCACCCCTGAGACCAAGCCAGCCAGCACCCCTGAGGCCAAGCCAGCCAGCACCCCTGAGTCTTCAGAACTGTAAGGCTGGGGGTGCCAGAGAAAGTACCCGGAATAACTGAAATATATGCCAAACATTTGGTTAATTTCTGTGACCTGATAAACAAAGAACTGTTCCTTTTGCATATTTTTTTGTTGTGAGATTTTTCACACACACACACTTAAAATTTAACGATATAAACAATTCAGTTTACTGAATAAGAATATACCCAGAAGGCAAAAATAGGGGTTCCTACACCCATGCCCCATTATACGCATTTGCGGACCATTGATGATCAGTCTGCAAGTCAAAAAGAGTGGATAAGTTAATCCACCTTCTCAGCTGGATCGCTCTATAAATTGTTTGGACATCCGGCAAGCCAATGCCTCCCTTCCTGATCGGTCTGGTCAAGAGCGTGTGGGCCATGCGGGGGCATTTCTGCTTCCAGAGGTAGCAGGAGAAAAGGGAGTGTATTGTAGAAAAGAAGGTTTGCGGTAAAGCCATCGGTAACATCTGTAGTTTATATAGAATCTTTGGTAGGACATATGTTTGTATGATATTTTTCCTGCCAATCCATGAAATCAGGGGGGTATCATAGTCTGCGATAGTCTTTTTTAACTCAGCTAGAAGGGGGCGGATGTTTGTGTCATAGTATTTGAGTGTGGAAGGGGCCCACGCAAAAGGAGAGGCTTCCTTGAGCTTCTGGATACTCTAGCGAGGGACGGAGATATTTAAGATTTCTGACTTTGTGATGTTGACTTTAAAGTTTGAAACCTCCCTAAATTGTTCAAACAGCTTAATCATGCAGGGAAGCCCGACTAATGGATCAGGCAGCAAAATAAAGGAGGTCGTCTGCGAAGGCTAGAACTTTCAACTCACCACCAGGCGTGGGGAATCCCTTATGTCTGATTGTTGTCTAACTTGCTGCAATAAAGCTTCCATGACCAGCACAAAAAGGGTGGGAGAGAGCTGACAGCCCTGCCTGGTCCCGTTTGTGATTGTCAAGGGGGGAGCCAGATAGTTGTTTACTAATAGGGATGCTGAAGGCTGAGAGTACAGTGAAAATATAAAGGGTGCTAGGAAACCAAATTTCTGTAGTATAAGATGCATGAAAGACCAGCTGACACTATCAAAGGCCTTCTCGGCATCAACTCCGAGAAGGACCAGTGATTTGCCCGTGGTTTGATCTTGGTGTACTGCTGTCAACAGTTTGGTCGTGTTGGTCTGTCCCTCTCTCCCCGGGACAAACCCGGACTGTTCCTCCCCTATGAGGTAGGGTAGGAGTTTCTTTATGTGTAGCAATAGGAGCTTAGCCTATATTTTAAGATCTAAGTTGAGGAGCGAGATGGGTCTATTGCTTCCACAATCCTCTGGATTTTTTTCCTCTTTAGCAATGAGAGTAATATGTGCATCTTGTGTCTGTTTAAGGAGAGAATCACCTTTAAACAAAGAGGAGAAAAATTTGGAGAGATGGGGCAGTAGAACGTCTTGGAAATTTTTATAGTAAAGGAAAGGGAGTCCATCTGGGCCTGGGCTCTTCCCCGGGGGGAAGGAGGAAAGGACCAAGCTTACCTCTTCCAGTGTGACAGGGGAAAGAAGGGAGTTTATCATCGCCTGCTCTAAATGGGGTACTGATATGTCCTTCAGGAAATCATCAATCAGGGTTTCCTCAATGCTATATAAGGCTGAGAAAAACTTATGAAAGGCAGTTGCCATTTCTGGCAGTGAAGAAGTAACCAAGCCTGTATGGTCTCTAATCGCGTGTATGTGTTGCTTTGCTCTTTCTTTTTTAATTAGGGAGGACATAACCTTCCCTCCTTTATTCCCATGGGTGTATAGACTATGTTGTAAGTGAAGATAAGCTTTTGCCGACTTATTCTGCAGGTGGGTAAGGAGGTTCTCACATAGGGATCTCAGTTCTAGTTGCGTTTCTAACAGTCTGGTACTTTTATGTTCTCTTTCTAAGGCCTCATGCACACGACAGTTTTTTTTCACGGTCCGAAAAAACGGGGTCCGTGGGTCCGTGATCCGTGACCGTTTTTTCGTCCGTGGGTCTTCCTTGATTTTTGGAGGATCCACGGACATGAAAAAAAAGTCGTTTTGGCGTCCGCCTGGCCGTGCGGAGCCAAACGGATCCGTCCTGAATTACAATGCAAGTCAATGGGGACGGATCCGTTTGAAAATTGAGCCACAGTGTGTCATCTTCAAACGGATCCGTCCCCATTGACTTACATTATAAGTCTGGACGGATCCGCTTGCCTCCGCACGGCCAGGCGGACACCCGAACATAACTTGAAGCGTCCCCATCACCATGGGAACGCCTCTACGTTAGAATATACTGTCGGATATGAGCTACTTCGTGAAACTCATTTCCGACAGTATATTCTAACACAGAGGCGTTCCCATGGTGATGGGTACGCTTCAGGTTAGAATACACTGCAAACTTGGTACAAGACTGCCCCCTGCTGCCTGGCACCACCCGATCTCTTACAGGGGGATATGATAGCACAATTAACCTCTTCAGGTGCGGCACCTAAAGGGGTTAATTGTACTATCATATTCTCCTGTAAGAGATCAGGGCTGCCAGGCAGCAGGGGGCAGACCCCCCCCTCCCCAGTTTGAATATCGTTGGTGGCACAGTGTGTGCCCATCGCCCCCCCCCTTCCTCCCTCTATAGTTAAAAATCGTTGGTGGCACAATGTGTGCCCATCGCCCCCCCCCCCTTCCTCCCTCTATAGTTAAAAATCGTTGGTGGCACAGTGTGTGCCCATCGCCCCCCTCCATCTTCCCCCCCCCCCATCATTGGTGGCAGCGGAGTTCCGATCGGAGTCCCAGTTTAATCGCTGGGGCTCCGATCGGTAACCATGGCAACTAGGAAGCTACTGCATCCCTGGTTGCCATGGTTACTTAGCAATAGTACAATTGTAGAAGATTCATACTTACCTGCCTGCTGCTGCGATGTCTGTGACCGGCCGGGAGCTCCACCTACTGGTAAGTGAAAGGTCTGTGCGGTGCATTGCTAAAGAACTGTCACTTACCAGTAGGAGGAGCTCCCGGCCGGTCACAGACATCGCAGCAGCAAGCAGGTAAGTATGAATCTTCTACTATTGTACTATTGCTAAGTAACCATGACAACCAGGGCTGCAGTAGCTTCCTGGTTGCCATGGTTACCGATCAGAGCCCCAGCGATTAAACTGGGACTCCGATCGGAACTCCGCTGCCACCAATGATAGGCCTCATGCACACGACCGTTGTGTGCATCCGTGGCCGTTGTGCCGTTTGCCTTAGGCCTCATGCACACGACCGTTGTGTGCATCCGTGGCCGTTGTGCCGTTTTCCGTTTTTTTTCGCGGACCCATTGACTTTCAATGGGTCCGTGGAAAAATCGGAAAATGCACCGTTTTGCAGCCGAGGCCGTGATCCGTGTATCCTGTCCGTCAAAAAAAATATGACCTGTCCTATTTTTTTGACGGACAACGGTTCACGGACCCATTCAAGTCAATGGGTCCGTGAAAGAACACGGATGCACACAAGATTGGCATCCGTGTCCGTGATCCGTGGCCGTAGGTTGCTTTCATACAGACGGATCCGAAGATCCGTCTGCATAAAAGCTTTTTCTGATCTAAGTTTTCACTTCGTGAAAACTCATTTCCGACAGTATATTCTAACACAGAAGCGTTCCCATGGTGATGGGGACGCTTCTAGTTAGAATACACTGCAAACTTGGTACAAGACTGCCCCCTGCTGCTTGGCACCACCCGATCTCTTACAGGGGGATATGATAGCACAATTAACCTCTTCAGGTGCGGCACCTAAAGGGGTTAATTGTACTATCATATTCTCCTGTAAGAGATCAGGGCTGCCAGGCAGCAGGGGGCAGACTCCCCAGTTTGAATATCGTTGGTGGCACAGTGTGTGCCCATCGCCCCCCCTTCCTCCCTCTATAGTTATAAATCGTTGGTGGCACAGTGTGTGCCCATCGCCCCCCCCTTCCTCCCTCTATAGTTAAAAATCGTTGGTGGCACAGTGTGTGCCCATCGCCCCCCCCCTTCCTCCCTCTATAGTTAAAAATCGTTGGTGGCACAGTGTGTGTTCATCGCCCCCCCCCTTCCTCCCTCTATAGTTAAAAATCGTTGGTGGCACAGTGTGTGCCCATCGCCCCCCCTTCCTCCCTCTATAGTTAAAAATCGTTGGTGGCACAGTGTGCGCCCACCATCGCCCCCTCCATCTCCCCCCCCCCCATCATTGGTGGCAGCGGAGTTCCGATCGGAGTCCCAGTTTAATCGCTGGGGCTCCGATCGGTAACCATAGCAACCAGGAAGCTACTGCAGCCCTGGTTGTCATGGTTAATTAGCAATAGTACAATAGTAGAAGATTCATACTTACCTGCTTGCTGCTGCGATGTCTGTGACCGGCCGGGAGCTCCTCCTACTGGTAAGTGACAGTTCTTTAGCAATGCACCGCACAGACCTTTCACTTACCAGTAGGTGGAGCTCCCGGCCGGTCACAGACATCGCAGCAGCAGGCAGGTAAGTATGAATCTTCTACAATTGTACTATTGCTAAGTAACCATGGCAACCAGGGATGCAATAGCTTCCTGGTTGCCATGGTTACCGATCGGAGCCCCAGCGATTAAACTGGGACTCCGATCGGAACTCCGCTGCCACCAATGATGGGGGGGGGGAAGATGGAGGGGGGCGATGGTGGGCGCACACTGTGCCACCAACGATTTTTAACTATAGAGGGAGGAAGGGGGGGGCGATGGGCACACACTGTGCCACCAACGATTTTTAACTATAGAGGGAGGAAGGGGGGGCGATGGGCACACACTGTGCCACCAACGATTTTTAACTATAGAGGGAGGAAGGGGGGGGCGATGGGCACACACTGTGCCACCAACGATTTTTAACTATAGAGGGAGGAAGGGGGGGGGCGATGGGCACACACTGTGCCACCAACGATATTCAAACTGGGGAGGGGGGGTCTGCCCCCTGCTGCCTCGCAGCCCTGATCTCTTACAGGAGAATATGATAGTACAATTAACCCCTTTAGGTGCCGCACCTGAAGAGGTTAATTGTGCTATCATATCCCCCTGTAAGAGATCGGGTGGTGCCAGGCAGCAGGGGGCAGTCTTGTACCAAGTTTGCAGTGTATTCTAACCTGAAGCGTACCCATCACCATGGGAACGCCTCTGTGTTAGAATATACTGTCGGAAATGAGTTTCACGAAGTAGCTCATATCCGACAGTATATTCTAACGTAGAGGCGTTCCCATGGTGATGGGGACGCTTCAAGTTATGTTCGGGTGTCCGCCTGGCCGTGCGGAGGCAAGCGGATCCGTCCAGACTTATAATGTAAGTCAATGGGGACGGATCCGTTTGAAGATGACACACTGTGGCTCAATTTTCAAACGGATCCGTCCCCATTGACTTGCATTGTAATTCAGGACGGATCCGTTTGGCTCCGCACGGCCAGGCGGACGCCAAAACGACTTTTTTTTCATGTCCGTGGATCCTCCAAAAATCAAGGAAGACCCACGGACGAAAAAACGGTCACGGATCACGGACCCACGGACCCCGTTTTTTCGGACCGTGAAAAAAAACTGTCGTGTGCATGAGGCCTAAGACTGCTATCTGTGAAAGGAGTGCATCAGTCTCCCTTTGTCTATCTTTTTTGAGTTTACACCCCCAAGAGATAAATAAGCCTCTTACAAAGGTTTTATGTGATTCTCAGATCATTGGGTTTGAAGGACCAGAGTCCTTATTCATTTCAAAGATAGGTGTGTTTGGATGTCAGAGTAGGCTTTAGTGTTTACAAGTATTTGTTCATTGAGACGCCACTTCCATACTTTAAGAAGAATGTCTGTTATGGTAAGAGAAACGTGGACCGGAGTGTGGTCTGAGTTAGAGATGATAGAAATACCTGTGGTCGAGAGGTGAGGTAGTAAAGAGTTATGGACCAGTAAATAATTGAGTCTTTAGTGCGAGTTATGCACTGTAGAAAAATAGGAATAGTTCCGACTGGAGGGATTCTGGAAGCGCCAGGCATCTGCAAGAGAGAGGTCAGAAAGTTTGATCGTAATTTGGCTAAGGCACGTTGAGAGGTAGTGGTTTTGGCAGTTGAAGAGTCCAGCAGGGGGTCAAGAGTGACATTTAAGTCTCCTCCCAATATGATTGGACCATCGGCAAAAAGCTTTAGCTTATCCAAGGCATCCAGTAACCATGGAACGTGTGCATGATTGGGACCATATACAGTCAGGTCCATAAATATTGGGACATCAACACAATTCTAGCATTCTTGGCTCTATACACCACCACAATGGATTTGAAATGAAACAAACAAGATGTGCTTTAACTGCAGACTGCCAGCTTTCATTTGAGGGTATTTACATTCAAATCAGGTGAACGGTGTAGGAATTACAACAGTTTGCATATGTGCCTCCCAATTGTTAAGGGACCAAAAGTAATGGGAAATAATATTAATCATAAATCAAACTTTCACTTTTTAATTCTTGGTTGCAAATCCTTTGCAGTCAATTACAGCCTGAAGTCTGTAACGCATAGACATCACCAGACGCTGGGTTTCATCCCTGGTGATGCTCTGCCAGGCCTCTAGTGCAACTGTCTTCAGTTCCTGCTTGTTCTTGCGGCATTTTCCCTTCAGTTTTGTCTTCAGCAAGTGAAATGCATGCTCAATCGGATTCAGGTCAGGTGATTGACTTGGCCATTGCATAACATTCCACTTCTTTCCCTTAAAAAAAAAAATTAACTCTTTGGTTGCTGTTGCAGTATGCTTTGGGTCATTGTCCATAATGAGTTCTGAAACATTTGGCTGAATATGAGCAGATAATATTGCCCGAAACACTTCATAATTCATCCTGCTGCTTTTGTCAGCAGTCACATCATCAATAAATACAGGAGAACCAGTTCCATTGGCAGCCATACATGCCCACACCATGACACTACCACCACCATGCTTCACTGATGAGGTGGTATGCTTAGGATCATGAGCAGCTCCTTTCCTCCTCCATACTGTTCTCATCACTCTGGTACAAGTTGATCTTGGTCTCATCTGTCCATAGGATGTTGTTCCAGAAATGTGAAGGCTTTTTTAGATGTCGTTTGGCAAACTCTAATCTGGCCTTCCTGTTTTTGAGGCTCACCAATGGTTTACATCTTGTGGTGAACCCTCTGTATTCACTCTGGTAAAGTCTTCTCTTGATTGTTGACTTTGACACACATACACCTACCTCCTGGAGAGTGTTCTTGATCTGGCCAACTGTTGTGAAGGGTGTTTTCTTCACCAGGGAAAGAATTCTTTGGTCATCCACCACAGTTGTTTTCCCTGGTCTTCCGGGTCTTTTGGTGTTGCTGAGCTCACCAATGCGTTCCTTCTTTTTAAGAATGTTCCAAACAGTTGTTTTTGCCACACCTAATGTTTTCGCTATCTCTCTGATGGGTTTGTTTTTCAAGCACACTTGAAAAATTAACTCTGGACCTTTTATCTGCTCATTGTAATTGGGATAATGAGGGAATAACACACACCTGGCCATGGAACAGCTGAGAAGCCAATTGTCCCATTACTTTTGGTTCCTTAACAAGTGGGAGGCACATACGCAAACTGTTGTAATTCCTACACTGTTCACCTGATTTGGATGTAAATACCCTCAAATTAAAGCTGACAGTCTGCAGTTAAAGCACATCTTGTTCGTTTCATTTCAAATCCATTGTGGTGGTGTATAGAGCCAAACATGTTACGATTGTGTTGATGTCCCAATATTTATGGACCTGACTGTATGTTTGCTAGGGTAAGTTTAGTTCAGTAGATTTGAGCCCTCGAGAAAAGTATTCTACCCTCCGAGTCCGCTTATTGTTGTAAATCTTTAAGTGGCAAAGAACGGTGGACTGCAATGGAGACCCCTTTGGATGCTGAGGTAACGTGGCATGAGTGATACCAGCCGCTAAAGTGTCTAGTAGGTAGTTTGGGGATTTTGTTTTGTTCAAAGTGAGTCTCCTGCAGAAAGATAATGGATGCTTTAAACTTCCTGAGTATGTCTAAGACATGGTATCTCTTGTTGGGAGTATTCAGCCCATGTACATTAAATGTAGCGTAACTGATCTCACCCATTTCCGTGGGATCTCTTACTACCAAGCGTATGTAATGAGGTGGGGGAGCGAGTGGGGAGATAAGAGATTAAAGAAGAAACTATAGTGATAAAAGGGGAAGAAGTTGAGCATAGAGAGAGACAAGGAAGAGAGGGGAGGACTGAGTAGACTTCTGTGCCCTGCGGAAAGGAATTGAGGGAGGAAGGACGAAGGGAGTGTAGCGGAGAGGGGGGAGAGTGTAAAGATAGGTAAGGGGATTGAGCGAGTGAGCAGGTGAAGAGGATAATCCTCAAGCTCGGAGTTGTACCTTGACCTGTGGTGTACAATCATATAGCATCAGATATAACAAGACAAATCACCATAATAGGGCAGCATATGCAACAAGAATAATGGCAAAACGAAGAGGGTACGAGGGACTGAATGAGCCAGACTCTGGAAAGGGTCTCTTGTATCAATTTCAAGCGAATTGCCTAGAGGCCGTAGATGCCCATACAGAGTGGCTCATAATACCAGTAATCTCTAAAGTCAGATGACGAATATTGAGGGAGGGAAGCCTTTGAAAGAGAGGGGGGGGGGAATGGAGAAGGGAATCTAGTAGTAGAAGGGAAAAGATTAAACCTTTTGCCTCCAGCCCAATAAGCTAGGGCTTCTGCAAAGATGATAACAAATATCAGCCAAAGGGACCGCACACCATTCAAAGTGTATGAGTTCCCAAATGTGATAAGTTGAGGGGTGGAGGACGTTGTAGAGCATCATCACTATCCAGATCATACCCATATTTTCAATCATACAACAGACCCATTCCTTGGACAGAGTGAATTTGGGTCATCTGTTCGGATTTACTGCTATGGCCTTGTAGGAGTCACTCCAGAGGGAGGCAGCAGCTATTAGGCCTTCCCGTGGGACAGTCCTATGTTGGTGACTAGTCTGAGGTAAGAGGAAGGATCCGAAAACGCTGGGTCAGCCGCTTGGTAGATGTGGAGTATAGACTATCTCTCCCTCTTAGGCGGTAGTCATGAGTAGAGTAAGTTAGGTTTATAGCGTGGTAAAGGTATGTAATAATTCTCTCCAAGACAATTATGCAATTATGTTGAGTGAGTACATTGATGAATAAGGGATGGAGGGGGAGGGGAGAGGATCAGTCCCAGTATCTATAAGGGGTTAACGTCAAACCTGGATACACAGAGAGATTTTCAGGTATCTCAAACGTTCGATCTTGAACGCACAATCAAGTGATCAACTGATGGATACCGGATTTAGCTCTCTCAGCAGCAGCAAGGAGTGTAAGATACAGAGCCTTGAAGTCAGTGGTTTGGTGGGTTAGCAATAGAGGAAGACTTCTTGGTTCTTTGATATTTTGGGCGGGTAGCGGTGCGCCATTCCTCTGACTGCGTTAAGGACGGTAAACCTGCCAAGCCCCTAACTGGGGACCAGGATGGTATTTCTACAGGTTCTATTTCCAGGGTAGCCCTCGCATCTTCGAGATCTGATGGGGTTCTGATAACAATGCGCCTGCCATTCTTTATTACGGATACCCTGAATGGAAAGAGCAACGCGTAATGAAGTCCCTTATCTCTCAGCTTGTCTACCAATGGTCTCAATAAGCGCCGCTTCTGGAGTGTTGAAGGGGCCATGTCCTGATATAGGGAGATTTCTTCTCCTGCATAATAGGTGGGACTCTTTTCCCTGGCCGATCGGAAGATCGCAGCTGTGTCTACATACGATAGCAGACCACAGATAACATCTTGTGGTGGCTCATTTGGTTTGGGTTTCGGGCAAAGAGCTCTATGTATGCGCTCAATCACTACCATCTTAGCAGCATCTGGACCCATCAGGTCGGTGAAGATCTCCTGCTCCACTTTAGGGAGTGTGTCTCCGGCCCATGTTTCAGGGATCCCTTTGAATCAAATGTTTTTGCGTCTGCTTCTGTTTTCCTGGTGTTCAACCAGTGTGAGAGCAGTATTCACATGAGCCTCTAGCTGTTCTGTTCTGCATGCCAGTACTGAGGCTTGGGAGACCAGCTCCTTGCATGTCGTCTCCAAGGCCTCTGTCCGGAACCCGAGAGCATGTAAGTCCATTTTTATGTCTGCTAAATCAGCTCTCACCGGCTTGAGAGCCTGGGATAAAGCTTTCTTCAAGACCGCCACGGTGAGTGTTTCGTCCAGTACTTGATCTTCCTTGCTACTGGGGTGGTGTTCATCTTCCGACTCTCGCTGAAGGGTAAGCTCCGGCGCCATCTTGGTCTGAGCAGCGGGAGATTGTGTGTTTCTCTTAGCAAAGAGTTTAGTCACTGCAGCTTGATTTATCGTCGACTTCGCAGGTCCCTCTCCATCTCTAGGCTTATAGCGACCTATTTTGCCCATAATTTAGGTGATTAACAAGGAATTAAGAGGCTATATGATAGTACTAGGCGGGAGAGCTCCGTCTTGCACAGCCATTCCAGTCCGCGGTCAGGCTCCGCCCCCAAAACATGATATCTTTCTTGAGAAGTACTGTATATACACTGTTGGGGTCATTTATTAAGACCAACATTTTAGACGCCTGTCTTAATAACCCTGTGCTGGTGCTTGATGCCATTGAGTTATGTAGGGACGCAAGCCTCTACATAACTTAGGCGCATCCACCGCTGGTGTACAACAGCTTTAACTCTACGCCAGCTCCCTTAGCCGCGCAGCTACCTTTCATTTAACAATGAGGACTGCACTGTATAGTTGGTCTTCATTGTTAATGGCTGTGCAACACCTTTAATATATGTTTAAACAGGGGCTGTTGCTGGTATGGGGTTTGGCTGGATGGGTGGGGGCACAATATGCATATTATTGCTGTTCTGGCCTGCAATCTCCTGCAGGTTGACAGTAAATGCTGAATATTAATCAGCTCTGGCATACCCACTTCTCCAACTTCAGCTCTCTCCTGCCCTACATGTCGGAGCCATTCTTCTGCCATCTGCTTTTCCTCCTTTTCCACATCATCTAATATTGATTAGAATATGTCTTCAGGAACATCCAGCTTCTCCTCTTTCTGCATCTTGCAGGCTTTTCTAGGACATGCAGAAGGATTATTTGGAAGAAGTAAAGCAAGCAAAAGACGGGGATGGTTATCATTAAGACCTGCCCCTTAAGGGATGCAGCATGGATGGTATTGGTTGGCATTCTGACAGTGAAATAATAAATGCTTTCATATTATTGGTATTACATATCTTAGTTTACAGCTGATTTAGGAATAAGTAAATGTAGAAATAAATAAAACAGATGTAGAATAAGTCTCCTTGCACTTTCTCTGCACTCTCCCTCTCCAATATTCTTCTATTAATTGTTTTCAGCAACACTGTCCCTAGCGCATAAGACCGCTTCCCACATCTCTCCCTATGCTCAACTCACAGGACAATGGCGGAGACCACACGGGAGGAGGGTTTAATAGGGGATGTCTGTACAGCATTATGGGTGATGTTGCATTCTCGGGCTTGTCTCCTCTACACTTAGTTTTGCTTTCTAACATATGCAGATGCCACTTTAGGAAAACTGATTCATTACTGCAAGGCACAAGGAAATTCGGATTCATTTAGAATTGAAATTTTCCTAAACTTTGGACTGAATACTGCTTTGGATTCTTCACTGAACACTAGCTATCGACAAAGAGTAATAGTCTGAGCTAAAGAAGCAGTAACATGATGATGATGACAAGGATACTTAACTGAATGTGGATTTGGAATGGCTGCCACAAAGAAGACTGGGGCAAAAAGAATGGTCTTCTGCTGTGATCATTTTATTTTCCCACTGGATCTCATGATGCCACTTCATGTGGTGCCCTTATTTATGTTTGAATGTCCACAGTTTATTTTCAGCCTGTAGATCTTGCCAGCCACGTTTTGTCTGCCAACACTGTGGCTAAAAACTGCCTTACATGACATACTCGCACAGAGGTAGAGGCAGGTGAGCTTGCCCTAGGTATAGCCCATCTTGAGCCTGCACCCATAGTATCAGCGATATCACCAGTCCTTTACCTAACCACAATAGAAGTAGGTCTGACCCTGGCAGTTTTTTTTTAAGGTTTTGCTACACATTACCTCTGCTTTTTATTTCCATCACATCCACCACCCTCCTCCTCTGATATCACCTGCTTCACAGCATCCCAATCAGACTCCGAGGTCCTGTTCAACCCACAATTATCAGCATAGTCCTCACCATCCCTGCCACTTTTATCATTGTGGGCTTCTTGGCCCGGTTCTTGATCCCCTTCTCTGTATTTGCTCCAAATGAAACTGTCAACAAAGTTACCAATGCCCTTACTACCATCACCATATCTACAAGTACCACTATTACTACTATCTTCACCACTATCAACAACACAGCTATAGTGATGTCCCGAACTATTCGCCGGCGAAAAGTTCCCTTCGAACATAGCTTGTTCGCGTTCGCCGCTGCGGGCGTACATATGCGATGTTCGGTCCGCCCCCTATACATCATCATTGAGCAAACTTTGACCCTGCACATCACAGTCAGCAGACACATTCCAGCCAATCAGCAGCAAACCCTCCCTCCCAGACCCTCCCACCTCCTGGACAGCATCCATTTTAGATTCATTCGGAAGCTGCATTCACAGTGAGAGGAGGGACAGTGCTGCGTCTGCTGATTCAATAGGGAAAGCGTTAGCTAGGGCATTGTTCTGTGTCCACAGACTCATCTGCTGTAAGGACAGCATCCTGACAGCACCCCAAAAAGCCCTTTTCAGGGCTGGTACATTAGTGTGCTTTTTTTTGTTTATATATATATATATATATATATATATATATTTTGCAGTTGCCTGGCTGCCCTTGTGTGAGAGGCTGCAGGCTCAGTCACAGACAGCACGTGCACACCATTCATACAGGGTGTGACAGAAAATACCTCTCAGATAAAAAAATATATATATTTAATATTTTTCTATGACATAATCACATTTGCAAGCCCATGTGTGTCAGGCCCACACAGACTGTATTGTGGCCACTGGCTAGTGGCTAGGCCTCCACTCATACCGTTACAGGGTGTCATTCACTCAAATACCTTGCAGATAAAAAAAAATCTATTAAAATTTTTCTGTGATATAATCACATTTGCAAATTGCAAGTCTGTGTGTGTCAGGACCACACAGACTGTATTGTGGCCCCTGGCTAGGCCTCCACTCATACCGTTACAGGATGTCATTTACTCAAATACCTTGCAGATAAAAAAAATTCTATTAAAAATGTTTCTGTGATATAATCACATTTGCAAATTGCAAGGCCGTGTGTGTCAGGCCCACACAGACTGTATTGTGGCCACTGGCTAGTGGCTAGACCTACACTCATACCGTTACAGGGTGTCATTCACTCAAATACCTTGTAGATAAAAAAAAATATTATATTAAAATGTTTCTGTGATATAATCACATTTGCAAATTGCAAGCCCGTCTGTGTCAGGCCCACACAGACTGTATTGTGGCCACTGGCTAGTGGCTAGGCCTCCACTCATACCGTTACAGGGTGTCATTCACTCAAATACCTTGCAGATAAAAAAAATTATATAAAACATTTTTTGCGATATAATCACATTTGCTAATTGCAAGCCTGTGTGTGTCAGGCCCACACAGACTGTACTGTGCCCACTGCCCAAACTTATATAGGGTGGCACAGTACCTTGCACGCATAGTACCACTTATTTAAAAAAAGGCAGAGGCAGGCCACCAAGCCGGGGCCGTCGTGGTCGTGGTGCTGTGATTTCCACTGGCCCTGGAATAATGCCCAGTGTTCAGAGGCCACATACCCTGAACCCAAAAAATTCGGAGAAAATAGTTGACTGCCCTCCGCTAAGAACCTTGACACACCATCCTCCTCCAGCTCAGCTTTAGTCACCTGCTCTCAAGTTACCACTCTCTTGCCCGCCGCCACCACTACCACTACCACCACTGCCACCACAGCCGCTTCACTTGATCCCTCAGAGGAGTTATTTACAGTTATATCAGTTGTATGAAATTAGTGATGCGCAACCATTATTGCCAGGGGATGTAGATAACAGGGATATGTCTCAGTCAGGCAGCATTACACACATGGACGTACAGTGTGATGATGATGATGATGTTGTACCCGCTGTTGCTTCCTTTGCTGAGGTGTCAGATACAAGTGAAGTGGTTGATGATGACGATGTGTTCGTGGATGCCACGTGGGCGCCTGCTCGAAGAGAAGAAGAAGAGGGAGAAAGCTCAGAAGGGGAGACAGAGAGAAGGAGGAGACGGAGTTGGAAGCAGGGGGAGGTCATCGCAAGGAGCTAGTGGCACAGTCATACAGCATGTATCGGCACCCGGGGTCAGCCAGACAGCACGCTAATCAACGCATGCTGTTGCCACCACCAGAATGCTGTCATTGCAAAGCTCAGCAGTGTGGCATTTTTTTGTGTGTCTGCCTCTGACAACAACGATGCCATTTGCAACCTGTGCCAAAAGAAATTGAGTCGTGGGAAATCCAACACCCACCTAGTTACAACTGCTTTGCGAAGGCACATGATCTCACATCACAAATGCCAATGGGATCAACTCATGAGTAGGGATGAGCGAACCCAAACTGTATAGTTCGGGTTCGTACTGAATTTTGGGGTGTCTGTGACACGGACCCGAACCCGAACATTTTCGTAGACGTTCGGGTTTGGTGTTCGTCGCTTTCTTGGCGCTTTTTGAAAGGCTGCAAAGCAGCCAATCAACAAGCGTCATACTACTTGCCCCAAGAGGCCATCACAGCCATGCCTACTATTGGCATGGCTGTGATTGGCCAGTGCAGCATGTGACCCAGCCTCTATTTAAGCTGGAGTCACATAGCGCCGCACGTCACTGTGCTCTGATCAGTGTAGGGAGAGGTTGCGGCTGCGACTGTTAAGGCGAGATTAGGCAGTGATTAACTTCTCAAAAACACTTAATTCAGTGATCGATCTACAGCTGTGTATCATTGAACTGCTGCTATTTAATTGCTCACTGTTTTTAGGCTGCCCAGAGCGTTTTTTCAGTCACTTTTTTCTGGGGTGATCGGCGGCCATTTTGTGTCTTGTGGTGCGCCAGCACAAGCTGCCACCAAGTGTATTTAACCATCAATAGTGTGGTTATTTTTTTGCTATATCCTACATCAGGGGCCTGGCTGTGCTTGCTATTTTATTGAGGGGTGAAATACAATTGCCAAAATAGCAGTACCCTAAATCTGGTGTTTCAGCTGTGTCCAGCCAATTGCAATACTGTCTGCTGTCTGGCAAAGGATATATTTTTGTTCTGGGTTGAAATACAATTCCCAACTTAGCAATTCCCTAAATCAGTGGTTTCTGCTGTATCAGGCCTACTTTAAATCTATCCATAAAAGGGTATATTAGATTGAAGGTGCGGATAGTGTCATCCTCAATAACTTCACACGCTACCATGCATTTCCAAGTTAAATTCTGTTCCTAAACGTATACCTGTCACCCAGCGCCTAAATAATAGGCCTCAAATTTATATTCAGCTAAATCTGTGTTTATTGCTGAGGCTGGTCAATTCATTTAGTGTCCGCCAAAGCACAGTTTTTGTTCTGGGTTGAAATACAATTCCCAACTTAGCAATTCCCTAAATCAGTTGTTTCTGCTGTATCAGGCCTAGTTTAAATCTATCCATAAAAGGGTATATTAGATTGAATGTGCAGATAGGGTCATTCTCAATAACTTCACACAAACGCTACCGTGCATTTCCAAGTCTAGTTCTGTCCGTAAACATATATCTGTCACCCAGCGCCTAAATAATAGGCCTCAAATTTATATTCAGCTAAATCTGTTTTTATTGCTGAGGCTGGTCAATTCATTTAGTGTCCGCCAAAGCACAGTTTTTGTTCTGGGTTGAAATACAATTCCCAACTTTGCAATTCCCTAAATCAGTGGTTTCTGCTGTATCAGGCCTACTTTAAATCTATCCATAAAAGGGTATATTAGATTGAAGGTGCGGATAGTGTCATCCTCAATAACTTCACACGCTACCATGCATTTCCAAGTTAAATTCTGTTCCTAAACGTATACCTGTCACCCAGCGCCTAAATAATAGGCCTCAAATTTATATTCAGCTAAATCTGTGTTTATTGCTGAGGCTGGTCAATTCATTTAGTGTCCGCCAAAGCACAGTTTTTGTTCTGGGTTGAAATACAATTCCCAACTTAGCAATTCCCTAAATCAGTTGTTTCTGCTGTATCAGGCCTAGTTTAAATCTATCCATAAAAGGGTATATTAGATTGAATGTGCAGATAGGGTCATTCTCAATAACTTCACACACACGCTACCGTGCATTTCCAAGTCTAGTTCTGTCCGTAAACATATATCTGTCACCCAGCGCCTAAATAATAGGCCTCAAATTTATTTTCAGCTAAATCTATTTTTATTGCTGAGGCTGGTCAATTCATTTAGTGTCCGCCAAAGCACAGTTTTTGTTCTGGGTTGAAATACAATTCCCAACTTTGCAATTCCCTAAATCTGTGGTTTGTGCTGTATCAGGCCTACTTTAAATCTATCCATAAAATGGTATATTAGATTGAAGGTGCAGATAGGGTCATTCTCAATAACTTCACACACACGCTACCGTGTATTTCCAAGTCTAATTCTGTCCGTAAACATATACCTGTCACCCAGCGCCTAAATAATAGGCCTCAAATTTATATTCAGCTAAATCTGTGTTTATTGCTGAGGCTGGTGAATTCATTTAGTGTCCGCCAAAGCACAGTTTTTGTTCTGGGTTGAAATACAATTCCCAACTTAGCAATCACCTAAATCAGTTGTTTCTGCTGTATCAGGCCTACTTTAAATCTATCCATAAAAGGGTATATTAGATTGAAGGTGCAGATAGGGTCATTCTCAATAACTTCACACACACGCTACTGTGCATTTCCAAGTCTAATTCTGTCCATAAACGTATACCTGTCACCCAGCGCCTAAATAATAGGCCTCAAATTTATAGTCAGCTAAATCTGTCGTTACTGCTGTGCCTGTATTAGTGTAATATGGTACCTAAATAGATAGCCAGATAGTGTTAGGTGTCTGCAAAAAAAGGCCTGAATTTGAATCCAATACATTGGGCCAAATAATATTTTTCTTATTGTGGTGAACGGTAACAATGAGGAAAACATCTAGTAAGGGACGCGGACATGGTCGTGGTGGTGTTAGTGGACCCTCTGGTGCTGGAAGAGGACGTGGCCGTTCTGCCACAGCCACACGTCCTAGTGTACCAACTACCTCTGGTCCAGTAGCCGCCAGAATTTACAGCGATTTTTGGTGGGGCCCAATGCCGTTCTAAGGATAGTAAGGCCTGAGCAGGTACAGGCATTAGTCAATTGGGTGGCCGACAGTGGATCCAGCACGTTCACATTATCTCCCACCCAGTCATCTGCAGAAAGCGCACAGATGGCGCCTGAAAACCAAGCCCAACAGTCTGTCACATCACCCCCATGCATATCAGGGAAACTGTCTGAGCCTCAAGTTGTGCAGCAGTCTCTTATGCTGTATAGTGGGAAGAAATATAAAATCAAGGGCTATTACACCTGCAGGTCACGGGATGTGATTTATGCTATCCAGTGCCCTTGCAGCCTTATCTATGTGGGGGAGACCACTATGGAGATTAGAGAACGCATTAACAAACACAAGAGCACCATACGCAAGATGAACATGGATAAGCCCGTTGCGAAACATTTCGTGGAAGCGGGGCATTCTGTTAACCAGCTTCGCTTTAGAGTTATTGATGGTGTGGGGCCATTACGGAGAGGGGGTGACAAAGATGCAATATTAAGGAAGAAGGAACTCAAATGGATTTACACATTGAAATCCTTACAGCCATTTGGTTTAAATTTAGAGTTTAATGTGGCTGGTATCAGTTAAAGATCGGACATTTTTTCAATACACTTGATTTCATATCCCTCTTCTGTTACAGTATTTTTGCTATTTTTTGCGATGTACTTTTAATTATGTGTTCTAACCACACCGCTCTATAGTACCATAATGATTATTGTGGTCTTTGCCATACACACTTGTATGTGATATCACCCACTAGTTGGCACCTATGTTTAGTGAGTACGCTATTTGTTATCAACATCTGGTGTTTCTCACTTCTCCAGTATGTTTTCTGTACCCGTTTGGGGCACACACGCCTTTTTATATCCCCTTATTCTGCCCTGGCGTTAGTGATATGGGTGATGCGCTTTGATATGTCTTATTGCTGTGCTCCTGATAGGCGCCTCTTGCACGCTGTTTATGTACAACAGCGGTGCGATCGCCTTTTGCACACAGCCCCATTTGGACCCTCATGCATATTCCAATTTGGCGCGCCAGGTGGGAGTGGTTTGGTGATATTCGCCGGCCGCCGCCTGATGACGTATGCGGTCCAGCGTGGAGTGTGCGTCGGGGCTCATCTGGTTGCGTCATACGCACGCTGCCTTGTGGCGGCGCGTGCGATGACGCATACAGACATGCGCATTGCCAGCTATGGGACGCGGGACGGATGGCGGGGTCTCATGGGTGATGGCCTCAATTGGGTATGTTTTGTGCCAGCTGATTAGTGTGTCGGTGTATGCTGGTTTCACATACAGGTGTGTTGCATATAAATTTTTAATCCTATTGGTTACTTAGCGGTGTGGGTGGACTTATGAATAGCTATTTATAGGCTGTGATTTTTAGTGATTGCTATGCTTGACAAAGGCTAACATTAGCCGTAACGTTGCTGCGAAATGCTTTTTTATGACTTGTTATGAGGAGTGTTCCTGAATAAAGAAACCTTTTGGTGAGACGCTGCTGTGGCTTTCCTATTTCTCTTATGCTGTTTGAAGACTCTGCTGGCAGGGTTTCCCAAGGGCATCCACCTAGCCCTTCCCCAGCGGTGGAAGACATAGAATGCACTGACGCACAACCACTTATGTTTCCTGACAAAACACAGGTGCCAACTGCTGCTTTTTTCTGCAGTGTGCAGACTGAACAGGATGTCAGGGAGGAAGACTGGGTGGAAGACGATGCAGGGGACGATGAGGTCCTAGACCCCACATGGAATGAAAGTCGTGCCACTGACTTTCACAGTTCGGAGGAAGAGGCAGTGGTGAGACCGAGCCAACAACGTAGCAAAAGAGGGAGCAGCGGGCAAAAGCAGAACACCCGCCGCCAAGAGACTCCGTCTGCTACTGACCGCCGCCATCTGGGACCGAGCACCCCAAAGGCAGCTTCAAGGAGTTCCCTGGCATGGCACTTCTTCAAACAATGTGCTGACGACAAGACCCGAGTGGTTTGCACGCTGTGCCATCAGAGCCTGAAGCGAGGCATTAACGTTCTAAACCTTAGCACAACCTGCATGACCAGGCACCTGCATGCAAAGCATGAACTGCAGTGGAGTAAACACCTTAAAACCAAGGAAGTCACTCAGGCTCCCCCTGCTACCACTTCTGCTGCTGCCGCCTCGGCCTCTTCTGCTGCTGCCGCCTCGGCCTCTTCTGCTGCTTCCGCCTCGGCCTCTTCCTCCGCCTCTGGAGGAACGTTGGCACCTGCTGCCCAGCAAACAGGGGATGTACCACCAACACCACCACCTCCGTCACCAAGCATCTCAACCATGTCACACGGCAGCGTTCAGCTCTCCATCTCACAAACATTTGAGAGAAAGCGTAAATTCCAACCTAGCCACCCTCGATCCCTGGCCCTGAATGCCAGCATTTCTAAACTACTGGCCTATGAAATGCTGTCATTTAGGCTGGTGGACACAGACAGCTTCAAACAGCTCATGTCGCTTGCTGTCTCACAGTATGTTGTTCCCAGATGCCACTACTTCTCCAAGAAAGCCGTGCCTTCCCTGCACACCCAAGTATCCGATAAAATCAAGTATGCACTGCGCAACACCATCTGTGGCAAGGTCCACCTAACCACAGATACGTGGACCAGTAAGCACGGCCAGGGACGCTATATCTCCCTAACTGCACACTGGGTAAATGTAGTGGCGGCTGGGCCCCAGGTGGAGAGCTGTTTGGCGCACGTCCTTCCGCCGCCAAGGATCGCAGGGCAACATTCTTTGCCTCCTGTTGCCTCCTCCTCCTAATCGGCTTCCTCCTCCTCTTCTTCCACCTGCTCATCCAGTCAGCCACACACCTTCACCACCAACTTCAGCACAGCCACAACTCATATGCTTGGGGGACAGGCCCCACACCGCACAGGAGTTGTGGCGGGGTATAGAACAACAGACCGACGAGTGGTTGCTGCCGGTGAGCCTCAAGCCCGGCCTGGTGGTGTGCGATAATGGGCGAAATCTTGTTGCAGCTCTGGGACTAGCCGGTTTGACGCACATCCCTTGCCTGGCGCATGTGCTGAATTTGGTGGTGCAAAAAAGTTCATTCACAACTACCCCGACATGTCAGAGCTGCTGCATAAAGTGTGGGCCGTCTGTTCGCGCTTCCGGCGTTCACATCCTGCCGCTGCTCGCCTGTCTGCGCTACAGCGTAACTTCGGCCTTCCCGCTCACCGCCTCATATGCGACGTGCCCACCAGGTGGAACTCCACCTTGCACATGCTGGACAGACTGTGCGAGCAGCAGCAGGCCATAGTGGAGTTTCAGCTGCAGCACGCCCGGGTCAGTCGCACTGCGGAACAGCACCACTTCACCACCAATGACTGGGCCTCCATGCGAGACCTGTGTGCCCTGTTGCGCTGCTTTGAGTACTCCACCAACATGGCCAGTGGCGATGACGCTGTTATCAGCGTTACAATACCACATCTATGTCTCCTTGATGGAAGAGGAGGTGGCCCAGGAGGAGGAGGAGGAAGAGGGGTCATTTTTTAGCACTTTCAGGCCAGTCTCTTCGAAGTGACTCCAAATGTGGCCAGCCAGGGCCCACTACTGGAGGAGGACGAGGATGAGGAGGAGGTGGAGGGGGATAAGGATGAAGCATGTTCACAGCGGTGTGGCACCCAACGCAGCTCAGGCCCATCACTGGTGTGTGGCTGGGGGGAAACGCAGGACGATAACGATACGCCTCCCACAGAGGACAGCTTGTCCTTACCTCTGGGCAGCCTGGCACACATGAGCGACTACATGCTGCAGTGCCTGCGCAATGACAGCAGAGTTGCCCACATTTTAACGTGTGCGGACTACTGGGTTGCCACCCTGCTGGATCCACGGTACAAAGACAATGTGCCCACCTTACTTCCTGCACTGGAGCGTGATAGGAAGATGCGCGAGTACAAGCGCACGTTGGTAGACGTGCTATTGAGAGCATTCCCAAATGCCACAAGTGGAAGCCCAAGGCGAAGGCAGAGGAGGAACATGAGGTTGCCAACGCAGCTGTGTCACGGCCAGCTCCTCTGAGGGCAGGGTTAGCATGGCAGAGATGTGGAAAAGTTTTGTCAACACGCCACAGCTAACTGCACCACCACCTGATACGGAACGTGTTAGCAGGAGGCAACATTTCACTAACATGGTGGAACAGTACGTGTGCACACCTCTCCACGTACTGACTGATGGTTCGGCCCCATTCAACTTCTGGGTCTCCAAATTGTCCACGTGGCCAGAGCTAGCCTTTTATGCCTTGGAGGTGCTGGCCAGCCTGGCGGCTAGCGTTTTGTCTGAACGTGTATTCAGCACGGCAGGGGGCGTCATTACAGACTAACGCAGCCGCCTGTCTACAGCCAATGTGGACAAGCTGACATTCATAAAAATGAACCAGGCATGGATCCCACAGGACCTGTCCATCCCTTTTGCAGATTAGACATTTATAACTACCTCCCCTTAACCATATATTATTGTACTCCAGGGCACTTCCTCATTCAATCCTATTTTTATTTTCATTTTACCATTATATTGTGGGGCAACCCAAAGTTGAATGAACCTCTCCTCTGTCTGGGTGCCGGGGCCTAAAAATATCTGACAATGGACTGTTCCAGTGTTGGGTAACGTGAAGCCTGATTCTCTGCTATGACATGAAAACTGATTCTCTGCTGACATGAAACCTGAATCTCTGTTATGGGACCTCTCTCCTCTGCCTGGGTGCCGGGGCCTAATTATATGACAATGGACTGTTCCAGTGTTGGGTGACGTGAAGCCTGATTCTCTGCTATGACACGAAGACTGATTCTCTGCTGACATGAAGCCTGAATCTCTGTTATGGGACCTCTCTCCTCTGTCTGGGTGCCGGGGCCTAAATATATGACAATGGACTGTTCCAGTGTTGGGTGACGTGAAGCCTGATTCTCTGCTATGACATGAAGACTGATTCTCTGCTGACATGAAGCCTGAATCTCTGTTATGGGACCTCTCTCCTCTGCCTGGGTGCCGGGGCCTAAAAATATCTGACAATGGACTGTTCCAGTGTTGGGTGACGTGAAGCATGATTCTCTGCTATGATATGAAGACTGATTCCCTGCTGACATGAAGCCTGAATCTCTGTTATGGGACCTCTCTCCTCTATCTGGGTGCCGGGGCCTAAATGTATGACAATGGACTGTTCCAGTGTTGGGTGACGTGAAGCCTGATTCTCTGCTATGACATGGAGACTGATTCTCTGCTGACATGAAGCCAGATTCTCTGCTATGGGACCTCTCTCCAATTGATATTGGTTAATTTTTATTTATTTTATTTTTATTTTTATTTTTATTCATTTCCCTATCCACATTTGTTTTCAGGGGATTTAACTACATTTTGCTGCCTTTTGCAGCCCTATAGCCCTTTCATGTGCTGTTTTACAGCCTCTGTAGTGCTGAAAAGTTTGGGTCCCTATTGACTTTAATGGGGTTCGGGTTCGGGGCGAAGTTCGGGTCGGGTTCGGATCCCGAACCCGAACATTTCCGGGAAGTTCGGCCGAACTTCTTGAACCTGAACATCCAGGTGGTCGCTCAACTCTACTCATGAGTACAAGCAGCACACAAACTCAAAGCCACCATCCTCCTCCTGGTCCAGCATCTTCAGACACGTCAACCACTGCTGTCCTCCTTGCCCCCTCTCAACCACCCGCTACTCCGCCTCTCAACTTCAGCAGTTCCATCTCATCTGCCTACAGTCAGGTGTCTGTAAAGGAAATGTTTGAGCGTAAGAAGCCAATGTCACAGAGTCACCCCCTTGGCCGGCGTCTCACAGCTGGCTTCACGGAACTCTTAGCCCTCCAGCTTTTACTATACCAGCTGGTGGAGTCTGAGGCCTTCAAAAAATTTGTCGCTATTTGGACACCACAGTGGAAAGTACCCGGACAAAATTTTATTTAAAAAAAAGCAAGCCCAAACCTCTAATCAGTGATTGAAAAGGAAGTCATGGCATCTCTGGCATACAGTGTTGGGGCAAGGGTCCATCTGACCTTTTGGGTCAACCTGCTGGCGGCTGCCAAGCATGGAATGCGTGGCTCTGCAGTGGAGTTGGTGACACCGCCACGACTTCCAGGCAGGTCTACTGCCACCTCCTCTACTTCTCCTACTCCATCCTCTTCCATAACCTCCTCGGCTGAGTCCTCTTCTGCTGCGGTGTCTGGCTGCACATCAACTGAATCCCCCCAGCTCCCCAGGGGCTATTCCACATCCCAGATACGACAGTGTCACACTGTCTTGGGGTTGACTTGCCTGAAAGCAGAGAGCCACACCGGACCAGCACTCCTGTCCACCCTGAACGCACAGGTGGATCAGTGGCTGACCCTGCACCAACTGGAGATCGGCAAAGTGTGACAATAGAAGCAATTTGTTGGCAACATTGAATTTGGGCAAGTTGTCACATGTGCCGTGCATGGCACATGTGTTGAATCTCATCGTACAACACTTTGTGTCTAGTACCCAGGCTTACAGGACGTCCTCAAGCAGGCCAGGAAGGTGTGTGGCTATTTCAGGAGTTCCTACACGGCCATGGCGCACTTTTCAGACATTCAGCGCCGAAACAACATGCCAGTGAGGCGCTTGATTTGCGACAGCCCGACACGTTGGAATTCAACACTCCTAATGTTCGACCGCCTGCTCCAACAAGAAAAAGCCGTCAACGAGTATTTGTATGACCGGGGTGCTAGGACAGCCTCTGCGGAGCTGGGAATTTTTTTTGCCACGTTACTGGATGCTCATGTGCAATGCCTGTAGGCTCATGCGTCCTTTTGAGGAGGTGACAAACCTAGTCAGTCGCACCGAAGGCACCATCAGCGACCTCATGCCATTTGTTTTCTTCCTGGAGCGTGCCCTGCAAAGAGTGCTGGATCAGGCTGTAGATGAGCGTGAAGAGGAAGAGTTGTGGTCACCATCACCACCAGAAACAGCCTTGTCATCATCGCTTGCTGGACCTGCGGCAATGCTGCAAGAGGAGTATGAAGAAGAGGAGTCAGAGGAGGAATGTGGCTTTGAGGAGAAGGAAGACCAATCACAGCAGGCATCCCAGGGTGCTCGTTGTCACCTATCTGGGACCCGTGGTGTTGTACGTGGCTGGGGGGAGGAACAGACCGTCAATGACATCAGTGAGGAGGAGGAACGGGAAATGAGTAGCTCGACATCCAACCTTGTGCAAATGGGCTCTTTCATGCTGTCATGTCTGTTGAGGGACCCTCGTATAAAACGGATGAAGGAGAACGACCTGTACTGGGTGGCCACACTACTAGACCCCCGGTTTAAGCAGAAAATGTCGGAAATATTACCAAATTACCGGAAATCAGAAAGGATGCAGCAGTTCAAAACCAAACTAAAAAATATGCTTTACACAGCTTATAAGGGGGATGTCACAGCACAACGGGAATCTAACAGGGGAAGAGGTGAAAGTAATCCTCCTCCTATTACAACCACGGCGGCAAGGACAGGACGCTTTACGTGTTGTTGATGGAGGACATGCAGAGCTTTTTCAGTTCTACACATCGCCACAGCCTTTCGGTATCCAGCCTTAGAGAACGACTCGACCGACAGGTAGCAGACTACCTCACCTTAACTGAAGATATCGACACTCTGAGGACCGATGAACCCCTTGACTACTGGGTGTGCAGGCTGGACCTGTGGCCTGAACTATCCCAGTTTGCGATAGAACTTCTGGCCTGCCCCGCTTCAAGTGTCCTGTCAGAAAGGACCTTCAGTGCAGCAGGAGGCATTGTCACTGGCAAAAGAAGTCGCCTCGTTCAAAAAAAAATTGATGACCTCACCTTCATTAAGATGAATGAAGCATGGATCCCGTAGGGACTGACAGTGGGGGATATGTTTGACTAACAAAAGGCCTGATGACATGTCTTTGCCTCAAAATGGTCCCCACGCTGCTGTATTTAATGTCTGCATACCGGATGACTTTCGTGAATTCTCCGCCACCAACTTGGGTTCAAGTCACAATGTTTTTGTTACCTTTCTGCCTGGAAAACATCAGCAGCGTCTGCAACAATACCTAATTTTTCAGGCATGTGTACATGCCTGATTTTTCTGGCCTCTAGTGCTGCACTATGGCTGCAAAAACAAAACAAAAAAAGGCGCATACATGTGTCAATTCCCCTTCGTGATCGGTACCTTGTTGTGGTGAAGGGGCTTGCGTATTACAATGAAGCGATCATCGCCTCTATGAGTGTGTTGGCAATGTTGCCTCACCCCAGATAAGGTAGTTGCTTCATTATGATCAGACTTAAAGCAATCGGCTGGATAATTGTTCATAGAAAAAACATTATTTTTCTTCTTTTTTTATGTTGTATGGGTTTTTAATACATAAAATAAACTATTAAGAGAATTTATTATGATTTTTTAATTAGAAATAATGCAGACAATTTGCTAAATCACCATCAATTACAATACAAAGCAAGTGCAGAGCTCAGAACAAAATTATTTCAGGATGTCGTTAATTTGACAATGATTAATCAATTTGACACACGTCCCCGGATAGAGGACGTAACAGGGATTAAACTGATGAGAATAGTATTACAGAAAATACCACTCATATCGGGTGTGACAGTAAATTGCACGGCGCAGACGCAGTGACCGTGGCGTGGATTCAAACAAAGGGGAGGGAGCCAGCGTTTTTTTTAACCATCTCCCTGTTCGAAAAATCAATTTAAGATATGGACCCCAGATTGGGGACATCACGTAACAGGGATTAAACTGATGAGAATAGTACTACAGAAAATACCACTCATATCGGGTGTGACAGTAAATTGCAAGGCGCAGACGCAGTGACCGTGGCGTGGATTCAAACAAAGGGGAGGGAGCCAGCGTCTTTTTAACCATCTCCCCGTTCGAAAAATCTATTCAATTCACCTTTGGTGTTGTACGTGGCTGGGTGGAGGAAAAATGACATCAACGGGACATGGCTAGCTTGGTATCCAACCTTGTGCAAATGGTAAGTTTGCTGTTGGGCAAATGGACTGTTTGCGGTGCATTAAAAGGGGAGTTTGGTCTTTCAATGTCTGTGAAGCAGGCGTAACCCTTACACTACCTGATCGATACAACATCATACCTGATCGTATATACACACTGGAAGTTTTAAACCATGTTGTTCAAAAAAAATTAGGATTGTTAGGTGATGTATGCCCTTTATGGATTAAAATCCAACTCTGCGTCAACTATGTCATTTTCCATGGGAGTTTTGACATGGATCCCCCTCCGGCATGCCACAGTCCAGGTGTTAGTCCCCTTGAAACAACTTTTCCATCACTACTGTGGCTAGAAAGAAAGCCAATGGCGGTTCGCTCAGTTCGTCCGTTCGCGAACATTTGCAGAAATTCGTGTTCGCCGTTCACAAACGGAGAATTTTATGTTCACAACATCTCTACACAACTATGCATGGGGTCCTCAATCTCTGCCTGAACCTGCTTTTCATGACAGTCCAAACACTGTTTTCACACAACTCATTAACAGGGTCACTCTCTTGACTCTCTTCACTCTCTATCTTCCATAGAACATGTGATTTTGCTGCTTTATCTTAGGAAAAAGAAGGCACCCCACTATGGGGGGGTGGGGGGGGGGTGAAGACAGAGATAATGCAACTGAAAGGCTTCTATAGGACCTAAAGTAAGAGAAGCTTGATGAATGCTGTGATCTCTGTCTCAAAGGCACAGTGACTTTGAAATCATCCCACTTTGACTAAGGGGAGGATTGAGCCCTCTGGTCCACAATGTCATCCTATTTGTCTTTAATAGTAATGTGGTGCCTACATGAAAGGAGGGAGAACTGTGGCCTGCTGCTGCTACAACTACTATTACTGGTCAGACTGCTGGTGCTGCTACAGCCACCAACATTCTGACTTGTGGCTGATGAGGCATAGATATTTTCTTTTTCCACACACTGGTACACTGATTATTAAACAGTAGCAAAGTGTTTTGTTTTTTTCAGTAGTTCACAGACGGAGGCACAACTGAAGCTCCCTCTTCATCTATGAACAAACTACACACTGTTATTTAGAATTAAAAATGGTATATTGATGCAATCCAATGCGTTAGGTTTAAATGGTATATTAATGCATTGAACTGCTTAAATAACACAACAGAATAATGTGTTCAATTTAACTAGTATATTAAGACAACAGTATAATGCATTGGACTGGTATTTTAACACAGTTGTACAATGATTTGAATTGAACTAGTATAATAGTGCAGTAGTGAAATGTGTTAAACAGCACAATTTTAAAATTTGCAAAATTAAAGCTGGTTTTTATAAAATAAAAAAAAGGTGCAACTGCACAACATAGCCAGCAAAATGTATGCTGCATTGCTGGAATTGCCTGGGAATATGTCTATAAAATAATTTGGCCTCTTTCACACGGGCGTCCCGGATTTGCTCCGGATGCGTTGCATGTGCTTTGCAGGAAACCCGCGTGAGTCCGCACGCAATTTCAGTCAGTTCTGATTGCAATGCGTTGTGCAGTTTTAAAAAAACTGAATGTGGTACCCAGACCCGAACCCCGACTTCTTCACTGAAGTTCAGGTTTGGGTTTGGTGTTCTGTAGATTTTATTATTTTCCTTTATAACATGGTTATAAGGGTAAATAATAGCATTCCTAATACAGAATGCTTGCTAAAATGTCGATTGAGGGGTTAAAAAAAAATTGCTCACCTTATCCAATTGTTCGCGCAGCCGGCATCATCTTCTTTCTTCTTCTTTCAGGACCTTTGATGACGTAACCGCGCTCAACACATGTGTGCGCGGTGACGTCAGTGCAGGTCCTGCTGAATGAAGATAGAAGATTGCATAGCACACGTGTGGAAAACTCGCCCCCTCTGAAAGGGGCCTTAGAATTGAAC
The DNA here is from genome assembly GCF_014858855.1 of Bufo gargarizans. Lineage (NCBI taxonomy): Eukaryota > Metazoa > Chordata > Amphibia > Anura > Bufonidae > Bufo > Bufo gargarizans. The sequence continues at coordinate 416,502,616 of NC_058081.1, forward strand.
TATAGAAGCTTCAAGTTTTTTTTTTTTTCTTTTTAAGGCTGGCTGCTGAAAAAATTACATTCCTACATGCACCAAAGGATTTTTACTATTCCAGTTGCAGCAGCTACCTTTCATATAGAACACACACACACAGAACTCTGAGCAACCCTATGCTTTCTCTGTGTGATAAAATCCATATTATTTGTATTATTTTTTTACCTACTGATTTAAGCTACCTAATTAAATATTTCCCTAAAATGTCCCTATCATACCGTAAGACTGACTTGTGTCTGTATTTGTCTTTTGGAAGGCACTTTCAACACATGTCCTCTCACATCACAAGCTGGGCTTATAATGGCGTATTTGGCTTCTGACCAAGTCTCAAGGACCTGACAAAATCATGCCCACTGATTGGATCACAGGTTGTCTGTGAGCCTCTGGGCAAATAAGGGCAAGCCCTGCTCCCTCATGTGATCCTTTATCATCATTCTCTCTTTACTCTATAATATTCTATTTGAATTTTATTTTAGATTAAATATTTAGTAATAAAAGTAGTTAGCAAGTTGACTACATTGAATAATGGTATTGCTTTTTACAGAATTTTATTTGTTGTTCCATAAGCGCGTGCTGTTCATTTATCTGTTTTAAGAAATCACTGTGAGGCCTCTTTCACACTACAGTATGTTGCATTCAGTGTTTTGCGTTCCGTTTTTCACGGATCCGTTGTTCCGTTTTTTGCTTCCGTTGTGGTTCCGTTTCCGTTCCGTTGTTCCGTTCCGTTTTTCCGTATGGCAAATACAGTATACAGTAATTTCATATTAAAAATTGGGCTGGGCATAACATTTTCAATTGATGGTTCCGCAAAAAACGGAACGGATACGGAAGACATACGGATGCATTTCCGTATGTGTTCCGTTTTTTTTGCGGCCCCATTGACTTGAATGGAGCCACGGACTGTGATTCTCGGCCAAATATAGGACATGTTCTATCTTTTCAACGGAACGGAAAAACGGAAATACGGAAACGGAATGCATACGGAACACATTCCGTTTTTTTGCGGAACCATTGAAATGAATGGTTCCGTATACGGACCGTATACGGAACGCAAAAAACGGACCGTATACGGAACGCAAAATACTGTAGTGTGAAAGAGGCCTGACCCTGAGGATGATATAGGATAGAAACCTAGTTTCTACGTGAAGATGCTCTGAGAGAGTCAATAATGACCCCACTACACACGCTGCATGGTTTCAATTACAGCTTTATATGAGTAGACAGCATGAGGCCATAGAGGAACAATTGTAACAATCCAAATGATTCAATACTTCATGGTTCAGATAACCAAGAATTTGCTTTTGTCGTCCCTATTAATGTTTATTTTATTTCTTCTTTGTCTCCTGTTTGAAGATTTTGAAGGCATTTTAGCATTTGAATACAGAAAAAAATACTTTAAAGCTCGTCTTGTAATAACCTGACATTTTAGTTCTTATACCATATTAAAATTCATTTTATTTTCTGTAATCTAAAATAAAGTTGAAGTTGTTTAGGAAAGTGGAATAACTCACTCCTTTGAAAAACAAAGGACAAACTCAAGGAGACAAAATAGCATTTTGTTCTTTTGATACTGCATAAAAAAGTTTAGATGAAAGGTATAAACCAGGGGAAAAGGCTTAATGATTGAATCATCTGTTCTTCAAAGAAATAAGAATATATATTTTTTTAAATGTAAACACTTTAGACCTCTCCTTCTTTCTTTCTGCTCCAAGTGTTTGGTTCATGGGAATGTCCATTAAACATGAAGGTTAGTGTAAGTAGTATTTATTAGTAGTGTAGTGATGAATAAATCAATTAGAGTTCTTGAGCAGTAAATTAGAGTTCTTGAGCAGTAAGGCTGTCCCCACTGCTCAATAGTGTTGAGCGCGAATATTTGAATAACGAATATTTTTAGCGAATATCACAACTTAGAGAATTTGCAAATATTTTGAATATAGTGCTATATATTCGCTATATTGAATATTTGTGAATTTTAAACATCTGAAAACATGATCCCTCACTGCTTCTTGCTTGTGGGCCAATGAGTCATTGGCCCACAAGCAAGTTAAGCTGGAAGGAATATTTTTTTTCATATAAAAAAACTAATTTGGGGGGGGGGGGCGTGGCCGCTACGCTGAGGAGTATGGCCGCTTGATTCCAGAGCTCCTGCTCCAGACTAGCACTTCAGCCCAGTAGAACCTTATTTTTTGCCCTTTACTCTCTCCTTTGGTGCCCTCCCCGATGATGACCAGGGGAAAAAGAAGTATGAAAAATCAGGGGAAACTTGAGTTTTTCTTCAGCAACGAGCAAGGTAAAGATGGCGCCGGCACACGAGTTAAGCAGACAGGGCCCAACTCCAGCCCAACATCCATGTCCAGTGGAGGATCTCCCCGGGCCTCAGAAGATAGCTGTTCGCAACAACAGAGCCCTTGTGGATCCCTGCGACACTCCCGGTCGGTTAAGGATCAACTCAACAGCGTGGTGGGCATAATGGTGCGCATTGCGGAACCGAAGGGGGCCATGGCGTCACTGCAATCTCCCGGCACAAGCCTGGCAAAGCAGAGACCCAGGTTGCAAGACCCGGGAGCGGATGCCCATTAGACAAACGGCAGTCAGTATCAGTCAGAAGATAGTACCTTATCAGATGCGCTTGGCAACTTCCCCACGGATGACAAACCGGCCTCCAGCTTGCTGTTAAAGGACATGCTTTTGGCATTTAACCGCTCGGCGACTGGCCATATATCGCATCTAATTGCGCCTATCCAAGTGTCTGTCGCTAACCTAGACAATAGAGTCCAACATGAGGAACAGAAAATGGGCGAGTTTGCGGATTCGCATAATAATCTAATAGACTCGCATGATAATTGGAGGAAATCGCTTACCTCTGGGCAAAGGTGGCGGACCTTGAAGATCGGTCCCGCAGAAACAACCTAAAACTACGTGGGGTGCCAGAATCGGTCTTGGCAGCAGATCTGCAAACCTACATTAACTTGCTCAGGACCACCGTACGCAGGATTGCATCTTTGCGGCGGTCCTGTTTCTCTGGGTGGACGCGCTGGTGCGTCCTCTCGCGAGACGCGAGATTTCGGGCAAAGCCGGCCCGCGCATGCGCATCGCGGGCCGGCAAAATTTAAAAGACAAGTTCGTCATCAACCGGCCAGCCAATGATCGTGGCTGGCAGGTTGTTGATTTTCAAAAAAACGAATCAGAAGCCAGCTAACAAATCATATTTAGTAAATATGATGTTTTAAATGACTGCTGTGCTCCTCTGCTCCTTCTTTTGGTCGGTTGGTTCAAGCAGAGGAGCAGAGGAGCACACATCACTGTGAGTACCCACCAACACCACACTTAGCCCCCAGATCACCTCCCAGCACCCTAATTAACCCTTTGATCACCCCTTCTTGCCCCTGTCAATCACTAGTAACATAGTAACATAGTACATAAGGCCGAAAAAAGACATTTGTCCATCCAGTTCGGCCTGTTATCCCGCAAGTTGATCCAGAGGAAGACAAAAAATAAAAAAATAAAAACCCTGTGAGGTAGAAGCCAATTTTCTCCACTTTAGGGGAACATAAACTTCCTTCCCGACTCCAATCAGGCAATCAGAATAACTCCCTGGATCAACGACCCCTCTCTAGTAGCTATAGCCTGTAATATTATTAAGCTCCAGAAATACGTCCAGGCCCCTCTTGAATTCCTTTATTGTACTCACCATCACCACCTCCTCAGGCAGAGAGTTCCATAGTCTCACTGCTCTTACCGTAAAGAATCCTTTTCTATGTTTGTGTACAAACCTTCTTTCCTCCAGACGCAGAGGATGTCCCCTCGTCACAGTCACCGTCCTGGGAATGAATAGATGATGGGATAGATCTCTGTACTGACCCCTGATATATTTATACATATTAATTAGATCTCCCCTCAGTCATCTTTTTTCTAAAGTGAATAACCCTAATTTTGATAATCTTTCAGGGTACTGTAGTTGCCCCATTCCAGTTATTACTTTAGTTGCCCTCCTCTGGACCTTCTCCAGCTCTGCTATGTCTGCCTTGTTTACAGGAGCCCAGAACTGTACACAGTACTCCATGTGTGGTCTGACTAGCGATTTGTAAAGTGGTAGGACTATGTTCTTATCACGGGAATCTATGCCCCTTCTGATGCAACCCATTATCTTGTTGGCCTTGGCAGCAGCTGCCTGACACTGTTTTTTGCAGCTTAGTTTGCTGTTTATTAAAATTCCTAGGTCCTTTTCCATGTCAGTGTTACCGAGTGTTTTACCATTTAGTATGTACGGTTGACTTGCATTTTTCCTTCCCATGTGCATAACTTTACATTTATCAGTGTTAAACCTCATCTGCCACTTATCTGCCCAAGCCTCCAGTCTATCCAGATCGCTCTGTAGTAGTACACTGTCCTCATCAGTGTAAATTACTTTACACAGTTTAGTGTCATCTGTGAAAATTGATACTTTACTATGCAAGCCTTCTACAAGATCATTTATAAATATATTGAAGAGAATAGGGCCCAATACTGACCCCTGAGGTACCCCACTAGTGACAGTGACCCAATCTGAGTGTGTACCATTAATAACCACCCTCTGTTTTCCATCATTAAGCCAGTTACTTACCCACATACAGATGTTTTCTCCCAGTCCGAGCATTCTCATTTTATATACTAACCTTTTATGTGGTACAGTGTCAAATGCTTTGGAGAAGTCCAGATACACGACATCCATTGATTCGCCGCTGTCAAGTCTAGAACTTACCTCCTCATAGAAACTGATTAAATTAGTCTGACATGACCGATCCCTCACGAAGCCATGCTGATATGGCGTTATTTGCTTATTTCCGTTAAGATGCTCTAATATAGCATCTCTCAGAAAACCTTCAAACAGTTTACCCACAACAGATGTTAAACTTACCGACCTATAGTTTCCAGGCTCTGTTTTTGGCCCCTTTTTGAATATTGGCACCACATATGCCATGCGCCAATCCTGTGGGACATTCCCTGTCAGTATAGAGTCTGCAAATATCAGAAATAAGGGTCTGGCTATGACATTACTTAATTCCTTTAGGATACGGGGGTGTATGTCATCCGGTCCTGGCGATTTGTCTATTTTAATCTTTTTAAGTCGCTGATGTACTTCTTCCTGGGTCAGACAGGACACTTTTAATGGGGAATTTATTTTTGCATTCTGCATGTCATCTGACAATTTATTTTCCTCAGTGAATACATTGGAGAAAAAAATATTTAACAGCTTTGCTTTCTCCTTGGTGCTCTCTGCGACTTCCCCCTCATTACTATTTAAAGGGCCGACACCTTCAGATTTATACTTTTTAACATTTATATAATTGAAGAACATTTTAGGGTTAGTTTTACTCTCTTTGGCAATTAATCTCTCGGTCTCTAGTTTGGCCGCTTTTATTTGTTTTTTACATGTTCTATTTTTTTTCCTTATAGTTTTTCAGTGCTTCCGTGCTCCCCTCCTGTTTCAGTGAATGATATGCTTTCTTTTTGTCATTTATTGCTTTCGTTACAGTTCTATTTATCCACATTGGTTTCTTTTTGTTCCTTAACCTTTTATTACCATACGGTATGTACCTCTCACAATGAGATTTTAGGATGTTTTTAAAGATATCCCATTTTGTGGCTGTATTTTTATTTTTGAGGACTTTGTCCCAGTTAGTTTGGCCTATGGCCTCTCTTAGTTGGCTAAATTTAGCTTTTTTGAAGTTTGGTATTTTTGTTCCTCCCTGTAGAAACGCTCTTTTGAATGATAATTGGAAGGTTATTACTTTGTGGTCACTATTTCCCAGGTGTCCCCTAACCTGCACGTCTGTTGTTCTGTCCGGCCTATTGGTTAATACTAAGTCCAGTATGGCCGTCCCTCTAGTCGGGTCCTGAACCAGTTGGGAGAGGTAATTGTCTTTGGTTATTGCCAAGAACCTGTTTCCCTTATGAGATATACAAGTTTCAGTTTCCCAGTCTATATCTGGGTAGTTGAAGTCACCCATAATAACCACCTCATTATGATTTGCCGCCTCGTCTATCTCGTTTATTAGTAGATTTTCTGTGGACTCTGGTATATTAGGTGGTTTATAGTAAACTCCTATTAGTAATTTATTGTTGTTTTTAGCTCCATGTATCTCTACCCACACTGACTCCACATGTTCATGTCCCTCACTTATATCTTCGCGGAGTGTGGGCTTTAGACCGGACTTTACATAAAGGCAGACCCCTCCCCCTCTCCGGTTTTGACGATCCTTTCTAAACAGACTGTAACCTTGAACATTAACCGCCCAGTCATAGCTATCATCCAGCCATGTCTCAGTTATTCCCACGATGTCATAGTTCTCCTCACACATCACTAATTCCAGTTCACCAGTTTTATTAGTCAGACAAAAGTGATCAGTGTAAACTGTCACTTTTTTTTTTTCACTGGTATTGACTGATAGGTTTTAGTATAGTTTAGGTCCCTTGGTTAGGTAGTTTAGCGATCGGTTAGCGCCCAGCCCACCGCACCGCAGTCACTTATTCGCTGATTAGCGTATCGCTAATCAGCATTTGTACTGTTATTAGTATCTGTAAGTGATCAAAACTGATCACAGTCAGATCTATAATAGTATTAGTGTCACCTTAGTTCGCCCTCCACCCAAAACGCAGTGTTTGCCCGATCAGGCCTGATCGGTCGCCCACACGTGCATTCACCCACACCCGCCCCACCGCAGTGACAAAAATTATTATTTTTTTTGATCACTGCACATTCACTTTACATGCGCTGCGGCGATAAAAAAATCAGTTTTGATATTTTGTATCAATCGCAGCGGCCTCCGGTACTTCGCTAGCCTCCCATTTGTAAGACAGGCTTGCTTTTTTTCTTGGGTAGTCTCAGGGAATACCCCTAAATTTAGTTGCCCAAATGTCAAACAGGGGGTATTCTTCTGAAGAGGCCTACAGGCTTCTGACCCAGTCGGATGAGGAATGGGAACCCTCATCTGATGAATCTAGCGGGTCAGAATATGAACCTGTAGAAAGCAGTGGCTCTCTGACCCAAAGTTCGGACGAGGAGGTTGAGGTCCCTGATAGCACCAGGCGTACCCGGCCCCGTGTCGCTAGACCACAGGTTGCGCAGGATCCGTTTTAAGGGCAGCAGAGTGGGGCTGGCGCTGTCGGATTACGTGGTGAGGTATACACCAGCAGCGCAGCCCATCCTGGACCTAGTACCAGCACTGCCGTACAACCTGGTGAAGTAGCGAGCACCAGAAGGGCAGTTGAAGCTGGTACGGTGGCACGTTCATTAGTTACCCCGTCGCAGCCACCGCAAAGGCGGGCCCGTAGAGCCCCTAGAATCCCAGAGGTGCTGGCAAACCCTGATTGGCAGTCCCCAACTTCAGCCGCACCTGTAGTTCCCCCTTTCACCGCCCAGTCTGAAGTTCAGGTTTAGACAGCTCAGATTGGTTCGGCCCTGGGATTTTTTGAGCTGTTCTTGACTGCGGAGCTCTTGGACTTAGTCGTGGCAGAAACAAATCGGTATGCCACTCAATTTATATCCGCCAACCCGGGAAGCTCTTATGCCCAGTCTTTCTGGTGGAAACCAGTCCAAGTTTCCGAATTTAAAACTTTTCTGGGCCTCCTCCTCAACATGGGTCTAACTAAAAAGCATGACTTGCGGTCATATTGGTCCACGAACCCAATTCATCACATGCCCATGTTCTCTGCTGCTATGTCCAGGACACAATTTGAGACCATTCTGCGTTTCCTGCACTTTAGCGACAACAAGTGGAAAAAAGACACCCCAAGGTATTCCGTGAGGGGCATGGCGAGTACCTAGAATTTTTTATTTTTTGTCGCAAGTTAGTGGAATATGAGACTTTGTAAGGAAAAAAAAAAAATCTGAATTTTCCGCTAACTTGTGACAAAAAATAAAAAATTCTAGGAACTCGCCATGCCCCTCACGGAATACCTTGGGGTGTCTTCTTTCCAAAATGGGGTCACTTGTGGCGTAGTTATACTGCCCTGGCAATTTAGGGGCCCAAATGTGTGAGAAGTAGTTTGCAATCAAAATGTGTAAAAAATGGCCTGCGAAATCCGAAAGGTGCACTTTGGAATATGTGCCCCTTTGCCCACCTTGGCTGCAAAAAAGTGTCACACATGTGGTATCACCGTACTCAAGAGAAGTTGGGGAATGTGTTTTGGGGTGTAATTTTACATATACCCATGCTGGGTGAGATAAATATCTTGGTCAAATGCCAACTTTGTATAAAAAAATGGGAAAAGTTGTCTTTTGACAAGATATTTCTCTCACCCAGCATGGGTATATGTAAAATGACACCCCAAAACACATTCCCCAACTTCTCCTGAGTACGGTGATACCAGATGTGTGACACTTTTTTGCAGCCTAGGTGGGCAAAGGGACCCACATTCCAAAGTGCACCTTTCGGATTTCACCGGTCATTGTTTACAGATTTTGATTGCAAACTACTTTGCACGCATTAGGGCCCCTAAATTGCCAGGGCAGTATAAATACGCCACAAGTGACCCCATTTTGGAAAGAAGGCACCCCAAGGTATTTTGTGATGGGCATAGTGAGTTCATGGAAGTTTTTATTTTTTGTCACAAGTTAGTGGAATATGAGACTTTGTAAGAAAAAAAAAATCAATATAAAAAAAATCATCATTTTCCGCTAACTTGTGACAAAAAATAAAAAGTTCTATGAACTCACTATGCCCATCAGCGAATACCTTAGGGTGTCTACTTTCTGAAATGGGGTCATTTGTGGGGTTTTTCTACTTTCTGGGCATTGTAGAACCTCAGGAAACATGACAGGTGCTCAGAAAGTCAGAGCTGCTTTAAAAAGCAAATTCACGCTATAACTTTTACCCAAACCATTTTTTTTTTTGCCCAAACATTTTTTTTTATCAAAGACATGTAGAACAATAAATTTAGTGAAAAATTTATATATGGATGTCGTTTTTTTTTTTTGCACAATTTTACAGCTGAAAGTGAAAAATGTCATTTTTTTGCAAAAAAATCGTTAAATTTCAATTAATAACAAAAAAAAGTAAAAATGTCAGCAGCAACGAAATACCACCAAATAAAAGCTCTATTAGTGATAAGAAAAGGAGGTCAAATTCATTTGGGTGGTAAGTTGCATGACCGAGCAATAAACAGTGAAAGTAGTGTAGTGCAGAAGTGTAAAAAGTGGCCTGGTCATTAAGGGGGTTTCAGCTAGCGGGGTTGAAGTGGTTAAAAATCTGGTTAAGCTCCTTCTGCCTGATTGCACTGAGCAAGACCTCATCATTGACTGAGCACATGGGATCACCAAGCCGAAGCACTTGCCTGATGATACACTTAGAGATGTGTTAGCTTGTCTACATTTCTTCCAGGCCAATTATGATACCCTTGCGGCAGCAAGGAAACTAGCGACTCTACCGGATCCATATCAGTCGGTTAAGCTTTTTGCGGACCTCTCTGTGGCTACCTTGCAACTCCGACACACGCTAGCCCCAATTACAATGGCTCTGAGATCTCACTCAGTTCCTTACCGTTGGGGTTACCCCATGAAGCTGCTTGTGCAGAGGGATGGAGCTATGACAGTTATTCGCACGGTGGAGGAAGGTAAAGCGGTCCTGGCAACCTGGGGTATTTCAGTGTCGGTGGTCCCTACTGAGAAACAACAGCAACACCTGGCAGAAGATGGAGAGTGGCACCGAGTAGAGAGACAGCGTCAGAAAAAACACAGTTGATAGGTTCTTCCAGCTGTCCTGCATCTAAAAGAGCGGGACTGTGCTCTTACTTTGAATCCTCATGGTGGTAGGCAAGACTGTCTTCCCCCAACAGAGTTTGCAAGGGGATATGAGATCTAACCCTTGTGCTATTACTTTACCGTCCCTTTTTCAGGGCGGTCAGTTTTGGTTTACATTGTTAATGTTTATGCCTTTTTGCATTTGTTTTTTCTTTGTGCCGTGCCTATACCTCATCAGTCATTTGTTCACTGTGCAAGATGTCGGCGGGTGCCTCCTTCCGTATTGTCCGAATAATTTCCCATTTGCAGCCTCTTATGGAATACGATGGTGCTGACGATTACTTCCTTAAATGTAAGAGGCTTGAATAGTCCATTTAAGAGGCGGATGATGTGGAGGGAGGCACTCGCGAGTAAATGTGATATATTTTGCGCACAGGAGACACACATATTGGAGGCTGATGTAGGAAGGTTGAAACACCCTTCCTTTCCGATCTTGTTACACTCCCATAGTACCGGTAAAAAGAGGGGGGTTCTTTTAGCTATACGTAGTTCGGTGGCACACACTGAAAAGAAAACAGTAATTGACCCAGGGGGGCGTTATGTTATTCATGTGTGCTCTATTAATAACATAGTCTATACCCTAGTGGGAGTGTACGCCCCGAATATTCGTCCGGTGCGTTTTCTTAATAAGCTTTTTAAGAAAATACAGTCCCTAAAAGAAGGAAGAGTAATTATCTGTGGTGACTTCAATGTAGCACCTGACCCATCCCAAGACTCCTCCATTGTTTCCAGGTTGAATGCAACATCCCTCATGTCCTCTTTGTTAGCCAATTCCCTATTTGACGTATGGCGTATTCACCATGCATCAGAAAGGGACTTTACATATTTCTCTCCTGCACATAGAACGTATTCCCGCATCGGCTTGTTCCTTGTGGATAGAATGTCACTGAGTGTTTCTGAAAAATCTTCGATCGGAACGATCACTTGGTCGGATCAAGCCCTCGTAACCTTGGAAATAGGGGAGGAGTTTACTACCCCACCAAATCTGTTATGGAGGGCTAATTACTTCATATTAGCCAACACCAATTATCAATCTGAAATATCTGCAGCATTACAGGAATGTTTCAAATTTAATGCTGCCTCTGTAGCGGACCCTACTATAGTATGGGCAGCCCACAAAGCGTTTATTAGGGGAATCCTATTGAAAATAAGTCATAGACACAAGAAATTGAGGGAAAAACATCAAAATGACCTTCTATTACAAATACAGGCTACAGACGCACTAAATAAGACCTCCCCTTCTTTGGAACTCTCGGAAAAGCTGAAAGTTCTTAGGTCTCAACTTAGGGAAAGTTTCCTGCACACATATGAGTTGTCGCTCAAGAAGACTAAAGCTACTTATTACTCCCAAGCCAATAAGGCAGTGAGGCTCTTGGCAAGTTGGGTAAAAGCAAGAGCTGTGAAATCGAAAATAGCATTTCTTTGGGACTCTTCCAAGACTAACAAGTTGTTTGATCCAAAAGCTATAGCTAATCGATTTAGATCCTATTATTCTCAACTATACAATTTACAAGAGGAACCTGGCTTTGTTCCGGTTTCTCCTGGGGACATTGAGAACTTCTTGGGATCCCTAACGATACCCGCTATAGACAAACGCCAAAGTGAATCCCCTAGCGCCCCTGTCACTCAGGCCGAAATTTATAAGGTAATAAAGGGCCTGCCATATCACAAAAGGCTCCCAAATTCCTATTACAAGATCTTCTCCAATCACTTGTTACCTCACCTCCACGCATCCCTGTCTCGTGCCATGGACATGGGTACTATGCCTAATGAAATGTTGGAAGCGGTTATAGTAACCTTACCAAAGCCAGGTAAGGATCCTTCTACACCTAAAAATTTCCGCCCCATTTCCCTATTAAACACTGATCTCAAAATGTATGCAAAAATTTTAGCATCCCGCCTAGCGAATATCATTCCATCTTTAGTGGCCCCTGACCAGGTGGGCTTTGTTCAGGGACGCCAAATCACAGACAACTCAAGAAGAGTACTGAATCTAATTGACTATGTAAACCGTGCCCATATCCCGACGGTTATGGTTACCCTGGACGCAGAGAAGGCATTCGACCGATTAAATTGGTCGTTTGTCTTCTCTGTACTCCGTAAGATGGGGTTCCCTGAGTCTACTATGCAAGCCATACGGGTACTATATTCTAATCCCTCAGCCCGTGTCTTCACGAATGGAGTACTGTCTGACCCGTTTACACTTTCTAATGGCACAAGACAGGGATGTCCTCTATTTCCCTTTATATTTATCTTATCATTGGAACCCTTGGCACAGGCGATCCGTCAAGCAAATGACGTATCGGGAGTACAAATTGGTAATAGGCAACACTGTATTTCCATGTACGCAGATGACATTATTTTGTCCCTAACGAACCCCAGTAAATCCTTGAAAGCGGTGATGGATATCATTCGGTCTTATGGAGCCTTATCATATTACAAGATTAATGAAAGCAAATCCTAGGCTCTGTCGTTGGGGATCCCAGGAACAATCTTGGCTCAGATGAAAGCAGAATTTTATTTAGATTGGCAGGAATCTATGGTCCAATACCTAGGTTTTAAAGTGACAGTTACCCCCCAGGAACTTTATAAAGCTAACTCCCCCCCCTCCTTCTGCATGCACTTAAACCAGACTTGGATAGTATGGCCAAAACAGAGCTATCCTGGTTAGGGCGTATTGCTGCATTTCAGCAACACATTTTGCCAAAATTATTATATCTGTTCCGCACTATCCCTATTCCAGTTCCAATTTCTTTTTTTAACCAAGCCAACAGAATGCTAAGTGCTTTTATCTGGAATAAAACTAAACCAAGAATAGCGAGAAGCATCATGTGCAGACATAAAAAGTGTGGGGGTCTGGGTATGCCTAATTTGTACGACTATTGCCTGGCCTCTAGAATAAATCAACTGAAAGATTGGTGGAAAGGAGAGGTGGGAAAACACTGGGTGCACATAGAACAAGCACAAATTCCAGGTCATAATTTGCGCGCTCTACTTATGGCTGCACTACATGATGACTATTCGGGCCTTCACCCCGCTTTTTATGTTTCTACATCAGTGGCTATGTGGAGAAAATACCATGATTCGAGTCACGCCAACCCAACATCAGTGGCACACATGACCCCCATAGAGTCTCTCCAATATTTGGTTCCAGAATTTGTCAAGGGGTGGAAGAATAGCGGAATTTCCACCGTGGAGAATGTGGTTTTGGGTTCAGTTTTAAAAACCTTTAAGGATATTGAGAAATCATATAATATTCCTCCACAGGAGGTGTTTTCATATATCAAAATCAGACATGCTTTGTCGAGTAACCCCTCTTTTATCCTCAAAAATCATACTCAATTGCTGGTCCAATGGTCCACTCAAGGCTCAGCTCAAAAGGGGATTAAGCCTTTGTATATGTTTTTGGGAGATAAAAATCGGTTTAAAAAAACTGCCCCATTTCTAGCGTGGGAAAATGAGCTGAAAACAACCTTAAGTGCTCTGCACATTTAGAAGCTTTTCTTAAAATGACATTGAGATGGTATTACACTCCAGTTAGGTTACATATGCTTTTTCCGAATACTAGCATTGGCTGTTGGAGGGGTTGCGGACATAAAGGTACATTACTGCACATACTGTGGCACTGTACTGGTATTTATTCTCTCTGGTCTCAAGTGTTCTCTAGAATATCTGGAGTCACGGGATTCCGGATTTCCCCGAATCCTGCTCTAGCCTTGCTACTGATAGACCTGGATAAAATACCTTTCAAGTCTAGGACAGTAGTATTACACCTATTACTCGCCACCAAATTGGCAATCACGAGAAGCTGGAAAAGCACTATTATTCCTGATCTTCAAGAGATCGTTAATGCGGTCAATACTACTAAATCTTATGACTACATTCTAGCTCATCGAACCTTTCAGGTTGAGCATCATAACTTGAAATGGAAGATCTGGGAGGGTCTGTATCCAGCGATTCCGGATAATACTAATATTAATTAATCATATTTAGTAGTGAAGAAGGGGGTGGGGTAGAACAATTGTGATGAAAACTGGGTGTAGACACAAATGTGTTTTTTGTTATTGAATGTCTCTTGAACAGGATGCATTTACATCTTAAGTGAAAAAGAGGACACAGCACTAATGACTGAATGTATGATTATTGTTTAATTATGAGTTTGTTTCTTATAATTTGCATGTCAAATTCTCTCTATGACAATTTATAATTGTTTGTATATCTTTATTTGTACTTAGACAAAAAATAGGAGTACTGTGCTCAGTGACTCATATCATTGCCTGTATCCTATATGATGCTTTATACTTGGCATGAGCCAATATTCCGACAATAAAAAACTATTGAAACTAAAAAACTAATTTGACGAATATTCTAAATAACAAATATATTCACTATATTGCTATATATTTGTTTTTTAGAATATCTGTCATATTCTAAAACAAGAATATATAGCAATTTAGCAAATATTTGTAAAATACAAACATCAAGCAATTTAGCTAATATAGTGCTATAATCTTTTTTTAAGAGTATAATTTTTTTTTTTTTATCTGAAGTTCAGAAGAGAAAAAAGTTACAACTATTAGACCACTATATTAGCTAAATTGATCGATTCTACATTAGTTTTTTCGAATATTCGCTATATTGCAAGAAGCAGGGTGGAATCTTGTTATTTGAATTCCCGATTTTTAGCCGAAAATCGGGAATGTTATTAATGATCGCATGAGGATGCAATCTTATGAGTGACATAATCGTGTCACGTGTCATGTGCCCTGGTTTAAGTTTTGCTACCAGTGGAGTTTGGCAGTCTGACTGTATTAAAATAGGCAATCAAAAATGGGGCAAATTTGATTTAAAAAAGAAGAAGAAGAAGTTATTCTCACTGTAAGTAATATTGTATTACAGCACTGTATTTTATTTCATATTGCATGCATGGCAGAACAATATTTAGCAACACTCGATCTTCGTCTAAATGATTTATATGTAGATTGAGTGTTGCTAAATATTCGTGTATGCAAATAAGAACTACATTGATAAAAAAAATATATATATTTTTTTTTTTGCCTCCGCCGCCCACCACCCCCAAAGGAGATACTACTGATTGGTGCACTGAGTGTTCTTGTTACTTCGCAGCACTATCTCAGTAGCATGTATGTTTGAACAACAGATAAATATCTATCACATGCACATAGCATGTCCATTTTCCTGCCATGCAATATATACCACACACTATATATAGATTTAAATTTATATCTATAAGCTTTTTATGTCAGACCAAAAGTATTTGCTGGTTCATTTAGCATTACCCAGGGTGCACCACGGGGAGGCAAACTAGCAGTACACCCAATTATGTACCGTCAGTTAACTAGACAGGTATATCGCAGCTTAGCTGGCCAATATCTAATTGCACAGACCTCACATACATATAATTGCAATACAATCCGATCTTATATCGGTAACTTTAAATCTAATATTTCCCCTTTAAAGATGTAGCTACTTTTTGCTTTTTTGTAGTGGATTTTTTTTAATATTTGTATAATACATTTTTTGGGATTATATGCTTTCATCTTTATCCTTCAGCACTTGCTGGAGCGAGGCTATCCTTGGACCCGGAAAAGGGTTGAAAAAGAGGCAATTGTAAGGTCTGTCCGGGCGGAATAAAAATTAAAAAGCGGCATCTGGCATGATCACATGGCCATTAAAAAAAAATATTGCTACCTCAAACGCCTACACCCAGATTGGGTCAAAGATTATAGTAGGCAATTATGCCCAGGTACAATGCTTACATGAATTGTGTATCCCTCTCTACAACACTCAGTAATGTATATATTCAGTTACAGATATAGTATGGTTAACACACAACTTCTTAACTCAAATTTCTTAATTTCTTAACTCATCACGTAATCGTGAAACTAAAGCCATTTAATAAAATATCTTAATCTATTTAATTGCATTAAGTTTACATAACACATCTCATAAAGCATGCATAAAGGGAATCAACAAGGTAAAAGAGGAGAGAATATTTAAAAGAAGAAAAACTGTATTCTACATTGAGACCACTTGGTTTGAGAGAATTAAGTACATAGATCCACTCTAGTTATTTTTTCTTCAACAGAGTGGATCTATTGCCATCTCGTCTTGGCATAGGTAAATTATCAATTATATAACATTTAAGGTCTCAAAACATTTTTTGGAAATAAAACATGTTGAAAGGGACCTTAAATGTTATACAATTGATCATGTACCTATGCCAAGACAATGAGGTAATAGATTCACTCTGTTGAAGAAAAAAGAACTACAGTGGATCCATGTACTTAATTATCTCAAAACAAGTGGTCTAAATGTAGAATACAATGTAGGATAGGATTGTGGCTTCCTTCATTACCCTTATACTAAAAGACTATGATCTACATGTGCTGTAATATATTGTATGTTCCCGGATTGCGTAAATATGATATGAATGGATCTGAGTGGCTTATCTCTCTATGATATGATGCATGGTGTGGAGGAGATCCTTCCTGGGCTTTGCAAGGACACACTGGGATAACGGTAATGGATGCAGCATATACATGAAGGTATACATACGACTCTCCTTGTGTTATGCGAAAGATTGTTCGCTTGACGGTGAACATTTGTTATTTCGATTTGATCCGGTATTATATAGCCCGTATGAATGCTAATATGAATGAGAAAGGCCTGTTGTTCAAGATCTGGACGTACGCAATAATTCAGTCCATTCGTACTGTAATTTGTACTGTAATTCGTATGGTCATCTGACCTCTTTCAAGATGGCCGCTTGATGTGAGAGACTGATCTGCGCACACTCCATTAGATCCTCCTAAGGGCTCTTTCACACCTGCGTTCTTTTCTTCCGGCATAGAGTTCCGTCGCTCTATGCCGGAAGAATCCTGATCAGTTTTATCCTAATGCATTCTGAATGGAGAGAAATCCGTTCAGGGTGCATCAGGATGTCTTCAGTTCAGGACCGGAACGTTTTTTGGCCGGAGAAAATACCGCAGCATACTGCGCTTTTTGCTCCGGCCAAAAATCCTGAACACTTGCCGCAAGGCCGGATCCGGAATTAATGCCCATTGAAAGGCATTAATCTGGATCCGGCCTTAAGCTAAACATTGTTTCGGCGCATTGCCGGATCCGACGTTTAGCATTTTCTGAATGGCTACCATGGCTGCCGGGACGCTAAAGTCATGGCAGCCATGGTAAAGTGTAGTGGGGAGCGGGGGAGCAGTATACTTGGGGAGCGGGGGAGCAGTATACTTACCATCCGTGCGGCTCCCGGGGCGCTTCAGAGTGATGTCAGGGCGTCCCACGCGCAAGGATGACGTGATCGCATGGCACGTCATCCATGCGCATGGGGCGCTCTGACATCATTCTGGAGCGCCCCGTGAGCCGCAAGGACTGTAAGTATACCGCTCCCCCGCTCCCCACTACTACTATAGCAACCAGGACTTTAATAGCGTCCTGGCTGCCATAGTAACACTGAACGCATTTTGAAGACGGATCCGTCTTCAAATGCTTTCAGTTCACTCACGTTTTTCCGGATCCGGCGTGTAATTCCGGCAAGTGGAGTACACGCCGGATCCGGACAACGCAAGTGTGAAAGAGGCCTTAGTCATAATGACGCATTGGTTCATACGCAAGTTGGGGCATGCACTGTAAGGTCGAGTACACGCCAAAGCCAACATTGCTACAGGTGCGGGATCGCGGTTCATCGGGTCAGTGTTTTCCTGGTTGTCATGTTACTCTTCATCGACATCACTGATCAATTGCACACGTCACTTTTTTAACCATTTCAGCACTTTGTCTATATAAGAATATGATGTCTTGGAAGCTATTCAATGGAATGAAATGTACACATGTATACGTATGTTATATGCAATATCACCTATCATGTTTGAAATAGCTGGAATATTTTTTATTGTCACTATCATGTAAGTTTTGAGATTAAGACATGTTTTTAATTTTTGTATTCAGATATTAAGGAGTTAATGCACTAATTATGTATTGGTCACATGATATGATGTAATCAGCTGTGGGTGTATATATATTGTTCACTATGTCCTGTTAATTTGCTTGAGAAAGGCTCTGGTATAGAGCCGAAACGTCGCCATTGCCACTGAGGTGAATAAAGAGTTTTTATTTAATTTTATTTCTTTGGAGTGCTGCCTTTTTCCTACTTATTGTTGTGGGATTGGCTTTTCCCAGCGGGCCATGCACCCATCACCAGTTGGAGGCTGTGCTGCCTTTTTTTTCCATTTTATATATATATATATATATATATAAAGGATGTGTGTGTGTATGTATATATGTATGTGTGTATTTTCCACAAAAAATCAAAAAAGCAACTATCGATTTCAGCAAAATTTGGTATACACATCCCTTGCTACCTGGAAAGAAATCTTGTGGGGGTGGTCACCATGAAAGTCACTGTTAAAGGGCCGGTCACCGTAAAAGTGACTGTTAAAGGGGAGGTCACCATCAAAGTCACTGTTAAACTCACCATCAAAGTCACAGGAAAAGTTACCGTGACAACTAAATCAACAGGGAGGGAGGGAGGTTGGCAACTGATCTTCAAAATGTGGCTTGGCAGACAGTCTAACGCTGGCGACCGCAAAAAATTATATACCCAGCATAACACCATCCAATAACCCCTTATCTAATTTCAAAACTGTTGTTTGGTTTCACTAAATATCCATTACCCAGTCACAATACCCTATAGGGCACCTTCCTAACAAATCCCATGTTACCTTATCCTACCTTGTAACTTAGACTAGTTCTACCCATCTATAACACTTTTTTTTTTTTTTTTTTACCAAAATGAGTCAAATTCACTATTGGTATATTTCATAATCCCATGCAGATTCATCCATATAGGAATCTCTTGATCTTTACCTTTGCTATAATTTATGAGTTGTTTGTATAAATTCTTAACATTGTGTTATTACTACATGTGAACCTGTTCCCTCAGTCCGCCACCACAAATAAAAAAATAAATAAAAAAAAACAGAGGAGTGCCCATGTGTAATGACCGGCAACATGCACAGGGAGGAAAACAGGGAAAGCCCTGCCCAAGGGAGAGGGAAAGGTGGTGACCCCTAACTCACCTTGCGGCTGGTACCTGACTGCGCTGACGTCCCTAGACAGGTTCCTCACCCGTGCGGCAATCACGTGCCTAAACCCTGGCTTTCCCTGAAATGAGCCCTGGATAGTGAACGGGCCGGTGGGATCGCTAGTCCTCACCACTGCACTAAGAGGGAAACACCAGGGAGAGGACAGACAAACACAGACAAACACAAACACCCAGGTGGGCGACCACAGCAGTCCACAAAGGTCCAACAGGGATCCGGAGGGTAGCGTTCTGATGCAACAATCAGAGAACGCAGCAACACAGCTCCAGTGGGTCAGAATAGATGTCCAGGCAGGAAGCTCTATATCTGGCAACCAGAGAAGTGTGAGAGGGGAATATAAGGAGGATTGGGAGTGCTGGACAAGGAACAGCTGAGAGAAGGAGCTACGGATCCCTGAGTGAGCCAAAACGGTTTGCAAAGCAAACCCAGAAAGCTACAATAAGGAAACATCCCTATCTTACATAGAGCGTGCAGCCAACCGCTGCGACCTCCTGACCCCGGGTACAACGGAGTCAGGCGTGGCTCTTGACACCCTCGTGACAGTACCCCCCTCTCTACGAGGGGCCTCTGGACACTCAGGACCAGGTCTCTCAGGATGAGAGGCATGAAAAATCCGAACTAGCCTGTCGGCGTTTACCTCAGACGCAGGAACCCACATTCTTTCCTCGGGACCGTAACCTCTCCAGTGCACCAGATATTGGAGAGAGCGGCGGACCCGACGAGAATTAATAATTTTGGATATCTGAAATTCTAAATTACCATCCACGACAACAGGAGGGGGTGGCAGCGGTGACGGTTCTAGAGGTGGAACATATTTTTTGAGTAACGACTTATGAAAGACATTATGGATTTTAAAAGTCTGAGGCAACTCCAGGCGAAAAGCCACGGGGTTGATGATGGCTACAATCTTGTACGGACCAATAAACCTAGGACCCAGTTTCCAAGAGGGAACCTTCAATTTGATATTCCTAGTAGATAACCACACATAGTCATTCACTCCTAGGTCCGGACCTGGCGACCGTCTCTTATCAGCCATGCATTTGTATTTACCTCCCATATTTTTCAAGTTAGCTTGCACCTTCTGCCATACCGATGAAAGAGATGACGAAAACCGTTCCTCTTCGGGAACCCCAGAAGACCCCCCCTCTTTGAAAGTACAAAATTGGGGGTGAAAACCATATGCACCAAGAAATGGTGACTTGCCAGTGGATTCCTGACGGCGATTATTTATGGCAAACTCAGCTAACGGTAAATATGACGACCACAACTCTTGGTTTTCAGACACAAAACATCTTAGATATGTCTCCAGGTTTTGGTTGGTACGCTCAGTCTGTCCATTCGACTGAGGATGGAAAGCTGAGGAAAAGGACAAGTGAACCCCCAAACGGGAACAAAAAGCTTTCCAAAATTTAGAAATAAACTGGGTTCCCCGATCCGAAACAACATCGGAGGGGACCCCGTGAAGCTTCACGATCTCACTGACGAATACCTGAGCAAGAGTTTTAGCATTAGGTAGTGCGGGTAATGCAATGAAGTGTGCCATTTTGCTAAACCTGTCCACTACTACCAAAATAACTGTTTTACCCGCAGACAAAGGTAAGTCAGTGATAAAATCCATAGACAGATGTGTCCATGGTCTATTGGGAATGACGAGTGGTAATAGAGACCCTGCAGGACGTGTATGTGAAACTTTTGCGCGCGCACAGGTAGAACAAGAAGACACAAAATCCAATACATCCTGACGCAACCTTGGCCACCAGAAACGACGAGACAATAGCTCCAAGGTTGCTTTACCACCCGGGTGCCCAGCAAGTGCCGAATTATGATGTTCCTTTAATAATTCGAGACGTAGGTTCAACGGTACAAACAATTTCTCTGAGGGGCAAGAGACCGGGGCGTCCCCCTGGGCCTCTAACACCTTCCCCTCCAAAGCAGAGTGTACCGCAGAGACAACCACTCCTCTTTGAAGAATGGGCACCGGATCACTCACATTACCCCCTCCAGGGAAACAACGAGATAGTGCATCAGCCTTGGTATTTTTTGCTCCAGGACGATAGGTAATCACAAAGTTAAACCTGGAAAAAAAAAAGCGACCACCTAGCCTGTCTAGGGGTGAGACGCTTAGCTGATTCGAGGTACAGCAGATTTTTGTGGTCCGTAAACACAGTGACGGGGTGGACTGCCCCCTCTAAGAAGTGACGCCACTCCTCAAACGCAAGTTTAATAGCTAACAGTTCCCTATTGCCAATATCGTAGTTCTGTTCTGCTGCAGATAGTTTTTTAGAAAAGAAAGCACAAGGACGCCATTTGCCAGGAGACGGACCCTGAGACAGTACAGCCCCCACTCCCACCTCTGATGCATCGACTTCAACAATAAAAGGCTGAGAGACATCAGGTTGGACTAGTACAGGTGCTGAGGTAAACCTCTCTTTTAGAGAGGAAAAAGCAACTTTAGCGGCGTCAGACCATTTAGAAAAATCAGTCCCCTTCCTAGTCATGTCAGTAAGGGGTTTTACGATCACCAAATAATTTTTAATGAATTTCCTATAGAAATTCGCGAAGCCCAAGAACCGTTGTAGTGCTTTGAGGTTCTCAGGAAGATCCCAATCCAAAATTGCCTGGACCTTCCTAGGATCCATACGGAAACCTGACGCAGATAAATAATAACCTAGGAATTGTATCTCCTGAACGGCAAAAACACATTTTTCAATTTTAGCATATAATTCATTCGTCCGTAGGACCTGCAGTACTTGTCTGACATGCTCCTCATGTGTTCTCAGATCAGACGAATAAATTAAGATATCATCTAGGTATATTACCACAAACCTGCCTATTAGATGACTAAAAATGTAATTAACGAAATGTTGAAAGACGGCAGGAGCATTGGTCAGACCGAAAGGCATAACTAGATTTTCATAATGCCCCTCAGGGGTGTTAAAAGCTGTTTTCCACTCATCCCCCTCTTTAATACGAATCAGATTGTAGGCCCCCCTAAGATCGAGTTTGGAGAACCACCTAGCACCCGCAATCTGGTTAAACAGGTCAGGAATAAGAGGAAGAGGGTATGGGTCTCGGATGGTTATCCGATTTAATTCATGAAAGTCTAGGCAAGGACGCAGGCCCCCATCTTTCTTTTTAACAAAGAAAAACCCTGCAGCCACGGGTGAAGAAGAGGGTCTGATGTGTCCCTTAGCCAAACTCTCGGAGATATAATCCTTCATGGCTTGTCTCTCTGGACCTGAAAGATTATATAACCTGGTCTTGGGTAATTTTGCGCCGGGAATAAGGTTAACCGGGCAATCATAAGGACGATGAGGTGGTAACTTCTGACAACCCTTTTCAGAAAAAACGTCCTCAAAGTCCGAAACAAAAGTAGGTAGGGTAGCTATGGAGGCGACTAAGCAATTGCTATTTAAGCAATTTTCTCTGCACGGCTCACTCCACTCCAATATCTCCCTGGCCTGCCAATCCACCACTGGATTGTGCGCTACCAACCAGGGAAGACCCAGCACTACCGGAGCGGGAAGCCCCTCTAGAACATAACATGAGAGCATCTCGTTATGGTGGTCCCCTACCCGAAGGTGTAAGTTATGAACAATGTGGGTGAGATTTCTCTGAGACAGAGGAGCAGAATCGATAGCAAATATGGGAATAGGTCTCTGTAGTGTACAGAGAGACAAACCCATAGTGTGGGCAAAATGGGCATCTATCAAATTTACCCCTGCTCCACTGTCTAGAAAGAAAGAAATAGTCTCTGTCTTATCACCAAAAACAATAACCGCTGGCAACACAAATTGTGATGTACGCATGGAGAAAACGTATACCCCCCGGCTGACATCCTCCACACAGCCTGGGGTTAGTAGTTTTCCGACGTTTTTTTTGTTTCTGAGGAAGGAGGGACAGACATTAATGAAATGACCCCTCTCCCCACAAAAAAAACAAACCCCACGCCTACGGCGAACCACAGGAGGACGGACCTGACGAGTAGTTCCTCCTAGCTGCATAGGCTCATCTAAGTCCATACAGACTAACTGCTGCTTGGGAGGGGTTACCAATGGCTCCGGTTTTTTGAACCTGTCCCTAAGGCGTCTATCTATACGGATAGAAAGGGACATAACTGCATCAAGGGAAAAGGGGGTCTCATACAATGCAAGCGCATCCTTAACCCTTTCGGATAACCCAGAGCAGAACTGACTCCTGAGAGCCGGGTCGTTCCATTGGGTATCCGTAGCCCATCTACGGAAGTCAGAGCAATACTCCTCTACCGGCCGCTCTCCTTGTAGGAGTCTCCGTAGTTTTGATTCAGCCAGTGCGACTCGGTCAGGGTCGTCATATATGAGACCCAAGGCCCCAAAAAACTCATCCACTGACCGAAGCACCTGAGAATCAGTAGGTAAAGAGAACGCCCAGGACTGCGGGTCCCCCTGCAGCAGGGAAATAACCACACCCACCCGCTGTTCTTCATTACCAGAGGAGTAAGGGCGCAGTTTAAAGTATAATTTACAGGCCTCACGGAAAATCAAAAACTTGTCCCTTCCCCCAGAAAATCTGTCAGGGAGAGGGACCTTGGGTTCCGCAACAACCTGGTTACCAGTAGCAACCGCTGGGCTTGCGGTCTGTTGTAATTGCTGCTGTTGCTGGAGGACCGATGCCTTCAATCCTGCCACCTCCAGAGACAGGCCATGAGATTGTTCGGTCAGAGCAGCAATTTGATCCATACTGGATTCTAAGTAGGTAAAAAAAAAAAAGTTTTTTTTTTTTTTTTACCTACACAAAAATAAGGGCCAGATATAATGTAATGACCGGCAACATGCACAGGGAGGAAAACAGGGAAAGCCCTGCCCAAGGGAGAGGGAAAGGTGGTGACCCCTAACTCACCTTGCGGCTGGTACCTGACTGCCCTGACGTCCCTAGACAGGTTCCTCACCCGTGCGGCGATCACGTGCCTAAACCCTGGCTTTCCCTGAAATGAGCCCTGGATAGTGAACGGGCCGGTGGGATCGCTAGTCCTCACCACTGCACTAAGAGGGAAACACCAGGGAGAGGACAGACAAACACAGACAAACACAAACACCCAGGTGGGCGACCACAGCAGTCCACAAAGGTCCAACAGGGATCCGTAGGGTAGGGTTCTGATGCAACAATCAGAGAACGCAGCAACACAGCTCCAGTGGGTCAGAATAGATGTCCAGGCAGGAAGCTCTATATCTGGCAACCAGAGAAGTGTGAGAGGGGAATATAAGGAGGATTGGGAGTGCTGGACAAGGAACAGCTGAGAGAAGGAGCTACGGATCCCTGAGTGAGCCAAAACGGTTTGCAAAGCAAACCCAGAAAGCTACAATAAGGAAACATCCCTATCTTACATAGAGCGTGCAGCCAACCGCTGCGACCTCCTGACCCCGGGTACAACGGAGTCAGGCGTGGCTCTTGACACCCTCGTGACACCATGGAGGAGGAGTGTGATGAGCAGGAGGAGAGAGAAAATGTGGAGGCCACTTCCCCCCAAGATGTTGATGAGACAGAGGCGACACAGGAGGAGGCCGGACCTTCCCGGCCATTGCACCCCGGTTCACAAATGTTTATGCCTGGCAGCAGGGTCCGTAAAAGACTGTCCCTCTGCATCAAGTTACATCCCACTGAGGCCTACTCTTAATGGCCGGCCGTGAAGTGGTTAAAAGTGGCAACAATGAGGGGACAACAGAAACTAGTGTAATAGGAAAAAATAAAAAATAAATGTGACATACTCTGTAAACTACCAAAAAACTATTAACTAACCAAATAAATAACATTATACTCTATCCGAACTATCACTAAGAAAACCAAAATATAATTAACGTAAAGAGCTATAGTTATTGTATTTAGATGTAAATAGGCAGTGTTTAAGCACATACTAAACACAATGCACTAATTGTCTTATAAGTAGCTGTAATTAAATTTTTTTTTTTTTTAGTTTTTTTCCCAGTAGTGAACAAGTGCAAAAAGCACTTTGAAGAGCTCAAAAAAAATATAGTAAAGACATGATGGAATTGAAAATGCTGCATCAGCGAGTCAATAAGAAAGAGAGGGAAATGGAGCAAAAGAACCTTTTCAGATTTAAACAAATGGACGAGCTATTATTGGAGCTCCAAAAGTTGCTGTAGAGGCATGTTTCGTTATTATGTTTGTTATAAATACATTTTTTTTGTTTGATACAGCGTGCTTTTGTTCTTTTATAATGTAATGCTACGGTGTAATTTAATAAGTTAGTTGTAAGGCCACTATATTCCAGGATCAAACTCATCTTGATCAGAACAGACAGCAGTAGGTATATGGTATCACTGTAGTATACGGCCCACACATAACTCAGCAGTGTCAAAGCCTACAACAGCAAGTATCGGTAATGGTGGTGTATAAGGCGCACACATAAGTCATCAGGGTCAGAACAGACTTCAGCATCAGCAACAGGTAGATGTTAAGGGTCCAGTATAAGGCCTACACATAGCTCGGCCTAACTCAGCACGACAGCCAGCAGGAGGTTCGAAGTGTGCAGCAGGAATTTGTTCCCAGGAATGGGCCCCCACCAGACCAGGACAGCACCAAAAATAAACCAAGACACCTCTGATAGCATCATGTTGTAAGTGTGCAGCAGGAATGGGCTAACATGAAAAAAATACACTATTTGACTTTCTAAATTTTTTTTGTTTAAAT
This sequence comes from Bufo gargarizans, assembly GCF_014858855.1. Taxonomy (NCBI): domain Eukaryota; kingdom Metazoa; phylum Chordata; class Amphibia; order Anura; family Bufonidae; genus Bufo; species Bufo gargarizans. Next base: position 416,528,257 of record NC_058081.1, read on the forward strand.
AAAAAAAAATTAACAACAAGAAAAAGTACAAAATTTTCCACACACGAGACAACGCGTTCCTCCGACTGCTAGAACTTTCAAGATCGGGCACATCGAGTCTGTGGCAGAACATTTTAACAATAACAATTTACAACATTTTAACAATAACTGTCCTTTCGTGCTACTTTGTTAGTTTGTCATGGAAATCCACTATATCTTTTATTATTTGACGGTTCCTCTTAGGCCCCTTTGACATGCGAGTATTCCACGCGGGTGCAATGCGTGAGTTGAACGCATTGCACCCGCAATGAATCCTGACCCATTCATTTCTATGGGGCTGTGCACATGAGCTGTGATTTTCACGCATCACTTGTGCGTTGCGTGAAAATCGCAGCAAGCTCTATATTCTGCGTTTTTCACACAACGCAGGCCTCATAGAATTGAATGGGGCCGCAGGAAAATCGCTATCATGCGGTGCGATTTTCATGCATGGTTGCTAGGTGACGATCGGACTGGGGACCCGATCTGTATTATTTTCCCTTATAACATGGTTATAAGGGAAAATAATAGCATTCTGAATACAGAATGCAAAGTAAAATAGTGATGGAGGGGTTAAAAATAAATAAATAATTCACTGAATCCACTTGATCGCGTAGTTGTGGATCTCTGTCTACTTCTGCAATGTTGACCTGCCGGCTAAGGACCTGTGGTGACGTCACATCACATGATTCAATCACATGGTCCCTCACCATGGTGATGAACCATGTGATTGGACCATGTGATGAGCACAGTGACGTCATCAAAGGTCCTTTTCCTGTGCACAGCAAAGAAGAAGACAGAAGAGATGTCGGCTGCGCGAGCAAGTGGATTAAGGTAAGGTACATTTATTTTTATTTTTTTAACCCCTCCATCACTATTTTACTTTGCATTCTGTATTCAGAATGCTATTATTTTTCCCTTATAACCATGTTATAAGGGAAAATAATACTATCTACACAACACCTAACCCAAACCCGTACTTCTGTGAAGAAGTCCGGGTTCGGGTTTGGGTACCAAACATGCTGATTTTTCTCACGCACGTGCAAAACGTATTCCACGTTTTGCACTCACGCAGAAAAATCACACATTTTCCTGCAACACACCCGCATCTTATCCGTGCAAAAAACATGACGCCTGTGTGAAAGAGGCCTTATCCATCTTCCAAACCTTCTCCGAAACCTGCCGCAGCAGCTTATGGAGAGCCAATTGATCCTTTAGAAGCTCCTTCTGGAACTTGGCCATTCATTTATGGCATTTAGAGATTACTGTATGTTTAAAATAAAATATTAATGCAATTTTGTTTAGCAGAAAATTAGTGCATTTTGTGGAGTAGGTGTATAAACACTTCAGATTTACATCAAAACTCAGAAGTTACACCTGTTTATGGTAATTACAGGTCCTTCTCAAAAAAATAGCATATTGTGATAAAGTTCATTATTTTCTGTAATGCACTGATAAACATTAGACTTTCATATATTTTAGATTCATTAGACACCAACTAAAGTAGTTCAAGCCTTTTATTGTTTTAATATTGATGATTTTGGCATACAGCTCATGAAAACCCAAAATTCCTATCTAAAAGAATTAGCATATCATGAAAAGGTTCTCTAAACAAGCTATTAACCTAATCATCTGAATCAACTAATTAACTCTAAACACCTGCAAAAGGTTCCTGAGGCTTTTAAAAACTCCCAGCCTGGTTCATTACTCAAAACCGCAATCATGGGTAAGACTGCCGACCTGACTGCTGTCCAGAAGGCCATCATTGACACCCTCAAGCAAGAGGGAAAGACACAGAAAGAAATTTCTGAACGAATAGGCTGTTCCCAGAGTGCTGTATCAAGGCACCCCAGTGGGAAGTCTGTGGGAAGGAAAAAGTGTGGCAGAAAACGCTGCACAACGAGAAGAGGTGACCGGACCCTGAGGAAGATTGTGGAGAAGGACCGATTCCAGACCTTGTGGGGGACCTGTGGAAGCAGTGGACTGAGTCTGGAGTAGAAACATCCAGAGCCACCGTGTACAGGCGTGTGCAGGAAATGGGCTACAGGTGCCGCATTCCCCAGGTAAAGCCGCTTTTGAACCAGAAACAGCGGCAGAAGCGCCTGACCTGGGCTACAGAGAAGCGGCACTGGACTGTTGCATGTCATTCGGAAATCAAGGTGCCAGAGTCTGGAGGAAGACTGGGGAGAGGGAAATGCCAAAATGCCTGAAGTCCAGTGTCAAGTACCCACAGTCAGTGATGGTCTGGGGTGCCATGTCAGCTGCTGGTGTTGGTCCACTGTGTTTTATCAAGGGCAGGGTCAATGCAGCTAGCTATCAGGAGATTTTGGAGCACTTCATGCTTCCATCTGCTGAAAAGCTTTATGGAGATGAAGATTTAATTTTTCAGCACGACCTGGCACCTGCTCACAGTGCCAAAACCACTGGTAAATGGTTTACTGACCATGGTATTACTGTGCTCAATTGGCCTGCCAACTCTCCTGACCCGAACCCCATAGAGAATCTGTGGGATATTGGGAAGAGAAAGTTGAGAGACGCAAGACCCAACACTCTGGATGAGTTTAAGGCCGCTATCGAAGCATCCTGGGCCTCCATAACACCTCAGCAGTGCCACAGGCTGATTGCCTCCATGCCACGCCACATTGAAGCAGTCATTTCTGCAAAAGGATTCCCGACCAAGTATTGAGTGCATAACTGAATATAATTATTTGAAGGTTGACTTTTTTTGTATTAAAAACACTTTTCTTTTATTGGTCGGATGAAATATGCTAATTTTTTTAGATAGGAAATTTGGGTTTTCATGAGCTGTATGCCAAAATCATCAATATTAAAACAATAAAAGGCTTGAACTACTTCAGTTGGTGTGTAATGAATCTAAAATATATGAAAGTCTAATGTTTATCAGTACATTACAGAAAATAATGAACTTTATCACAATATGCTAATTTTTTTTAAAAGGACCTGTATAGTGTTTTTTTGGATTAGCGATTGTTCGGATACAGTTGAATGTTATTTTTTTGGGTAGTTTATATATTTTTTTGCTACTTTAGACACTTACGCCACATTCACACAACCAAATGCCCTTCGAGACATGCAGCCCATGAGCATGCCATATGTCCTGGAGCGGCATACATAGGAGCGCACAGCAGCAGAGGTTACCATGCCAATAATGTATATTAACTATATTTTACTATTGATGCTGTGTGCATCGGCCACCCGCGGGAAGATTTTGATTATTGCACCCGGCCGTTGCCATACTGGTGCTTATTCCTGCTGCCGTACTGGTGCTTATTCCTGCTTCCATTCAAAAAAATGAATATATAGCAATATAGTGAATAGCTGTTATATACACAGCTGTAATTCTGTTTCCTCATGGTCACGACAGCACAACCAGAGAGATGGACTCCTCCCCCAGGGACAGGAAACCTAGAGCACAAAAGGAAGCACTTCCGTCCCCTACATCAGTGAATTACAGAGATCTAGGAAGCCTTCCATCTGAAATAATGCATACAACTTAAACAACCAAAGAACAGGCTAACACTTTTATTTTATTTTTTGCCACACCCCATGAACACCACATGTGCACAATCAAGATAGAAGGGTGGGAATACCCGTGGTGCTGTCGTGACCATGAGGAAACAGAATTACCGGTGAGTAATTACCGGCTTTCCACCATGTCACGACAGCACCACCAGAGAGAATACCAGAGAAGAAAATTAGGGTGGGACCACCACCTGAAGCACCTTACGGCCAAAAGCTAAAGCTAAGGAAGAAATAAGGAGACAAACCTGCAGAAACATAAGCCGTAGAAATGTCCTGCCTGATCCATCTAGAGATGGTGTCTCCTCTTACGTTGTCCCCTTTATTTGTCCCTGACACCTGAATAAAGAGTCTATCAGACTTCCTGAAGTCCTTTGTCCTGTCTATGTATTACAGAACACATCTACGTACATCCAACATAGGAAAACACCTTTCTCCCACAGAAGGAGGGCAGCACCACCTCCTGGGACATATGAAAAGCGGAGACCACCCTTGGCAGAAATGCTGGATCCGGTTTAAAAATTATACTGTCTTCTAGGATCTGAGTATAGGGCTCTCTGACAGATAAGGCTGATAACTCCCCTTCCCTACAAGCCGATGTCACTGCGACCAAGAGTGTGGTCTTCTGAACTAGCAGTCTGAAAGGAACATCAGATAAGGGCTCAAATGGACCTACACATAAGGACTGAAGAACCACTGAAAGGTCCCAAGACGGTGATCGTATCGGTACGGATAACTGTAGTCTCTTGACTGACTTAAAGAATCTGATGATCCAGGGATGATCCGCAATCTTCTGGCCAAACAAAGCTCTCAAGGCAGAAACCTGAACTTTGAGAGTGGCCACCCTTCTCCAGACCTTTCTGCAGAAAATCCAAAATGTCAGCCAAGCTGGGTTTTCCCGGGTCAAAGGAAGCAAGGTTAATCGTGGACAGAAATTTTCTCCAGATCCTGACAAAAATCTTATACGTAACATGTTTCCTGCTGGCTTGCAATGTGGAGATGATGGCATCAGACAATCCCTTAGCTTTAAAAGTTAACCTTTCAAAAGCCAAGCCGTCAAATGGAGATTGAGCACCTCCGGATGACATACTGGGCCCTGTAAAAGTAGATTGGGAAGCTCCGGAAGGACCAAGGGATCTCCAGCAACATGGCTATTAGACAGGAGAACCAAGCCCTCCGAGGCCAAAAGGGAGCCACCAGGATGACTTTTGCCCTTTCTTCTTTTATCTTCTTGATGACTCTGGGGACCAGCGCCAGCGGGGGAAAAGCGTACGATAGGTCCCAATCACATTTTTTTAGATAAAGCGTCCACTGCTAGAGGTCTGTCCGCCAGAGATAGGGAGTAGAATCTGCTGACTTGCCTGTTTACTCTCAAGGCAAAGAGATCTATCTGAGGCTTGCCCCATAAGGCCGAGATCTTCCGGAACACCTCTGGATTTAACTTCCACTCTCCTTGACAAATCCTGTGTCTGCTGAGATAGTCTGCTCTCAGGTTCAGGTCTCCTCTTAAGTGAACCACTGATATTGAATTTAGTTGAGATTCTGTCAGAGAGAGAAACTGAAAAGACAATAACATTAGACTTGCACATCTGGTAGTTAATTGTCTGTTGATCAGGGACACAGTAGTTGTATTATTGGACAATATTTTTACATCTTTACCTCTGACAGAAGGAGCTAAGGATTGAAGACTGCAAGAGTCTCCTTGTAATTTGAGGATTTAGTCTGAAACTCCAGTTCCCAAGACCCTTGGCAGTTTATTTCCCCCATGTGCACCCCCCCCCCCCACCTATAGGGGCTAGCATCTGTGGTTATTGCCACAGAACATCGAGGGTTCAAATCAAGACCTCTTGATACATTTCCCTCCTGCAACCACCAAACTAAGGAAAAGGTAACCTCTTTAGAAAATGTAATCCTCCTATCTAGGTCTAACTGAGAACCATCCCAGGAATCTAATAGCTGTAATTGTAAATTCCTAGAATGCAGCTGACCCCATGGAACTGCAGGAAAAGTGGTAGTAAACAGAACTAACAGAGACATACCCTTCCTGATAGTTATAAAGGGAGCAGAGGAAACTTCTTGCAGCAAAGAAAATTGTTTTCTCAATTTTATGTCTGGGAAGAAAGGACTTTTGGACCTCAGAATCTAATAAGATTCCCCAAAAAACCTTCTGTCTTGTAGGAAGGGGAGAAGATCTTTCCCAGTTAATTACCCAGCCCAGTTTTTCCACAATTGTTTGTGTATAAACTAGGAAATCCTGTACCTTTTCCTTGGACTCTGCCACCAGCAGGAAGTCGTCCAAGTATGGGATGAAGATGCTGTTCCCCTCTCTGATCTGGACCACCATCTCGGCTATGATCTTTGTGAAGATCCTTGGAGCGATGGTAATTCCGAATGGCAGGGCACAGAACTGTAGGTGCAACAGATGGGAGTTTACATGAACTGCCAACCTTAGGCACTTTTGAAAGTCTCTGTGGATGGACACATGGAGGTAGGCATCTCTTAGGTCTAGAGAGGCCATATAACAGTCCTTTGTTAACAGATTTATTGTTGACCTCATGGTCTCCATCTTGAACCGATGGTAAGTGAGAAACCGATTCAGAGGTTTCAGATTTATGATGACTCTGAAAGTTCCGGTTGGCTTTTTTTATGAGGAAGAGAGTTGAATAGAAACTCTGACCTATTTCCTCTGTTGGAACCGGAACCAGAACCCCTTTTTCCATCAGGGATAAAACTTCCAGCTCGAGAGAAGACAGACCTGAGGGACCCATAATCAGACATTTTGTGACTATGTAACGGATAGGTGGCAGGCTGATGAATTTAAGACGGGGATCATCCCTTATGGTCTCTTGGACCCACACACTCCTTGAAATTAACTGCCACAATGTTAAGAAGTTTTTTAACCTGCCACCTACCCGCAAGACCCCCTCATTGGGGGCTGGGCTTTTTAGAGGGGGAGGAGGGCTGGTTAAACATAAAGCTGCTACCTTTATGGGATTCCCTCCATCTAAAGCCTGACTAGCTTTTACCTCTATCCTGCGCCCCTCCCCTTCCCTTTGCACAAAACAACCAATATTGCCTAGAGGACTGAGGAAGAGGAAACCCTTTCTTCTTATTTCCTGCTTGTGCTAATAAATCTGTGAGGACCGAACCAAAAAGTAACTTGCCCTCACATGGTATGGCACACAATTTATTTTTGGAGCTGAGGTCCCCCAACCAGTTCTTTACCCATAGAGCCCGCCTAGCCAAATTAGTCAAGGCCGCAGCCCTAGCGGACAACCTCAGGGTATCAGAAGAAGAATCTGCCCCAAAAAAGGGTCTGCCTGCCTAATTGCGGGAAGAGAGGCCAGTAGTTGTTCCTTAGGTAGGTCATTTTGAATGTCTGATGATAGCTGGTCAATCCATAATATCATCGACCTAGACACTGAGGTACCTGCCATGCTTGGTTTAAGAGCTGCCCCAGTGGACTCCCCGACTCTCTTAAGGAACCCCTCCGCCTTCTTATCCATGGGTTCCTTAAGAGTCCCCAAATCTTCGAAGGGCAGAGAACCCTTTCTAGAAATTTTGGCAATATCTACATTAATTTTAGGCGGATGATCCCAGGATCTGGTCTCGGGGTCATCAAAGAGGTATTTCCTTTTGATGGCCCTAGGAATAAACGATTTCTTATCCGAGTTCTCCCATTCTCGATTAATAAGTTGGGACACAGTCTGGTGAATAGGGAAAACTTTCCTTTTCTTTAATTCAAGACCCTCAAACATGATGTCCTGGATAGATTTCTGTTCTCTAGCCTCTTCCAGACCCATAGCTGATCTTACTGCCTTGACCAACTGATCCGTCTCTTCACATTGAAACAACGGTCTGACTGACATATCATCTTCACACCCCTCAGAATCCTCTCCTGCATAAACATAATGGAAATAGCTGGAGCAACATCATACAAACACAAATATATACATCAAAGTAAAAGTCGGACAAGTTGTAGACTATACCCGAGTCCGAATGAGCCATAATTAAACCTTCTTCCTCAATAGAGATGGCCTTGCGGTTTGCCTGGCGGTTGGTTTGCCTGGCGGTTGGTTTGCGGCGATCTTTACACATTTTCTATTTGCCGAACATGCAAACATATGGCAATATTCGCCAGCGCTATATTCTTTTACATTGTGAAGAACTTTGACCCATGACACATCCATCAGGTGGTACAGGACAGCCAATTGAGACATTTCAGCACATGGACATACCCCCTACCTCATCAATAGACCTGATCTGGCTGCCATTTTACATTCAGTTTTTTGTCAGTGTAGGGAGAGGTTGCTGTGTGGAGCAGGGACAGACTGTTAGAATATTAATAGTGACACAAATCACTAGCTAATAGGTCCTTTTAAGGACTGGTATAGGTGTGCTCTTGATTGGTGTGCAGTATATAGGGGTGTAATACAGATGCTAATATAGAAAGCATATTATAGTGGATTTGTATAGTGCAGCATTGTGACTGGTGATCGGTTCTGCAGCGATACTACAACTACAAAGAGTGACAAACGCAATTAGAAAAAAGTATTATAACTGGTGTGATAGACCAATGGCCCCCCAAACCACATATTAAAGCGGGTGTTATCTAAGAATATACTTTTCAATTAGTGTATTTGGGTACTGCAGAAATGTATCTGCTTTCACTGTGTTACCCCTGCTAGACACAGTGAGAAAATTCAAAGGAAAACATTTTTTATAACTGGTGGGATTATAGACCATTGACCCACAAAACAACATATTGAAGCGGGGTGTTATATAAGAATATACTTCTCAAATAGTGTATTTAGGTACTGCAGAAATTTAGCCGCTTTCACTGCGTTACCTCTGCTACACACAGTGAGAAAATTCAAAGGAAAACATTTTTTATAACTGGTGTGATTATAGACCAGTGGCCCCCAAAATGACATATTGAAGCGGGGTGTTATCTAAGAATATACTTTTCAAATAGTGTATTTGGATACTGCAGAAAAGTATCCGCTTTCACTGCGTTACCTCTACTACACACAGTGAGAAAATTTAAAGAAACATCTTTTTATAACTGGTGTGAATATAGACCAGTGGCCCCCAAAACAACATATTGAAGCAGGGTGTTATCTAAGAATATACTTTTCAAATATAGCTTTCACTGTGTTACCTCTGCAATAAACAGTGACAAAATTCAAAAGAAAACCTTATTTTTATAACTGGTGTGATTATAGACCAGTGGCCCCCAAAAGGACATACACTGCGCTTCTCTAGAGACTTTGTCACCGGGTCATTAAAAAAATGACAGGCAGAGGAAGAGGTAGGCAGTTCCGCAGGGGTGGTAGGGGTAAGGCAGGAGCACCAGGCAGGAGCCGAAGTGGGAAGTTGCAGAAGGTGAGTTCAAAGGACGCACCAGACTTGGTTGAGTGGCTCACTCAGCCTTCCGCTTCTGCACCCTCCTCCTCATCATCATCATGATCTCTAACTGCACCCTCTTCACTCTCTGCTCTGTGCACCTGCAAAGACACTAACACCACCACCACCATATACCCTCTGCTTGAGTCACAGGTAGAGTTGAGCGGACACCTGGATGTTCTGGTTCGGCAGGTTTGGCCGAACTTGAAAAAAAAGTTTGGGTTCAGGACCCGAACTTGACTAGAACTTGACCCCGAACCCGAACCTCATTGAAGTCAATGGGGACCCAAACGTTTGGGCACTAAAATGGCTCTAAAATAGTCCTGGAAAGGGCTAGAGGGCTGCAAAAGGCATAAAAATGTGCTTAAGAGCATGACACCTGTTCTGCAAACAAATGCGGATAAGGAAATGACTTAAAATAACATAAAATACAGAAAAAATAACAATCTGGATCTAGAAGTAGGAGGTTGAGGAGGTGGTGGATGTGGTGGTGTAGGGGGAAGCGGCGGTGAAGGAGGAATAGGTAGCCAACACTAATTTGTGTTATTTTTTATTTTTACATTGGGGTATTCCCCAAAATATTGAGACATATAACAAAATAAAACAAAGAATAAGTGCACTTGAGAATGAATGGTTGAGGCTGGTATAAATGTCTATTCTGCACAAGGTCTATTCCGGACAAGTCCTGTGGGATCCATGCCTGGTTCATATTAATAAATGTAAGCTTGTCCACATTGGCTGCGGCCTGTGTTAATGCTCTCTGCCATACTAAACACACGTTCACACTATACACTGGCTGCTGGGCAGGTCATCACCTCCAAGGCTGACAAAGCTTTTCCACATTTTGGCTTTTCCACATTTTGGCCATGCCTTCTCAGGTACTGGTGGTGCCCCAGCTGCGTTGGCAACCTCTTCCTCCTCCTCTGCCTTCACCTTGTGCTTCCACTGTGCCCCGCTGTCAGGTGGGAATGCTGTCATCAGCATGCGCTTGTAGTTGCGCATCTTCTATCAGTAACAGATGTTTTCACTAAATTTAGTTCGCTGTCAGCAATGCAGAGCAGGGGTTCATTCACGGCAAAAGAAGGTTCGTGTCATCCAGCAATAGAACATAGGATTTTTAGAGATTTAGACCCCTGTCAGCAATGCAGAGCAGGGGTTCATCAATGGCAAAAGGGGGTTCATGTCACCCAGCAATAGAACAGATCATTTTGAGAGATTTAGGCCCTTGTCAGCAATGCAGAGCAGGGGTTCATTCACGGCAAAAGGGGGATCATGTCACCCAGCAATACAACAGAGGATTTTGAGAGATTTAGGCCCCAGTCACTCAGGCACAGCAGGGGTTCATTCACGGCAAAAGGGGGTTCATGTCAACCAGCAATGCAACAGAGGATTTTAAGAGATTTAGGCCCCAGTCACCCAGGAACAGCAAGGTTTCATTCACGGCAAAAGGGGGTTCATGTAACCCAGCAATTGAACAGAGGATTTTGAGAGATTTAGGCCCCTCTCAGCAATGCAGAGCAGGGGTTCATTCACGGCAAAAGGGGGTTTATGTCACCCAGCAATAGAACAGAGTATTTTGAGAGATTTAGGCCCTTGTCATCCAGGCACAGCAGGGGTTTGTATACGCCCAAAATGGTAAAATGTCACCCGACAATTGAAAATAAGATTTTTTTTCAATTTAGGGCACTAAAATTGGCATTTGTTTTTAGTAAAATGGCTCTAAAATTTTCCTTGAAAAGGCTAGAGGGATGTAAAAGGCAGTAAAATGTGTTTAAGAGCATGGCAACTGCTCTGCAAACAAATGTGGATAGGGAAATAACTTAAAATGAAATAAAATAACTAAAATTTACAAATTATTAACCTGCAACTCAGAGAAGGAGGTGGATATGGAGTTGGAGGTTGAGGAGGCAGTGAATGTGGTGTTGTAGGTGGAGGCGGAACAGGTAGCCAACAATGTATTTTTTTCGGGGGGTAGGTAGCTCCCAAAATATTTGGACAAATACAAAAAAAAGAAAACAGAATCATTGCACTTGACTTAAATACAAGTATGTATGTTTGATGGTGGTATAAATGTCTATTCTGCACAAGATACAGACAAGTCTTGTGGGATCCAAGCCTGGTTCATTTCAATAACACCTCCTGCCATGCTAAATACACGTTCAGAGAGTACACTGGCTGCAGGGCAGGCCAGCACCTCCAAGGCATACAGGGCAAGCTCTGGCCATGTGGACAATTTGGAGACCCAGAAGTTGAATGGGGCAAAACCATCAGTCAGTACATGTAGGTGTGTGCAAAGGTACTGTTCCACCATGTTGTTCAAATGCTGCCTCCTGCTAACACGCTCCATATCAGCAGTTGGGGCCGGTTGTTGCGGCGAGGTGACAAAGCTTTTCCACATGTCGGCCATGCTAACCCTGCCTTCTGAAGTGCTGGTGCTGACACAGCTGCATTGGCGACCTCTTCCTCCTCCCCTGCCTTCGCCTTGTGCTTCCACTCGTCCCCTGGCGTCAGTCGAGAATGCTCTCAGGAGCGCGTCTACCAGCGTGCACCTGTAGTCGCACATCTTCTGATCACGCTCCAGTGAGGGAATTAAGGACGGCACATTGTCTTTGTAACAGGGATCCAGCAGGGTGGCCACCCAGTAGTCAGCACACGTTAAAATGTGGGCAACTCTGCAGTCGTTGCGCAGACACTGCAGCATGTAGTCGCTCATGTGTGCCAGGCTGCCCAGACTTAAGGACAAGCTGACCTCTGTGGAAGGTGTATTGTCTGCGTCCTCCATATCCCCCCAGCCATGCACCAGTGATGGGCCCGAGCAGCGTTGGATACCACCCTGCTGTGAACATGCTTCATCCCCATCCTCCTCCTCCAGTAGTGGGCCCTGGCTGGCCAAGTTTGTACCTGGCCTCTGCTTTTGCAAAAATCCTCTTTCTGAGCCACTTCTAAAAGACTTGCCTGAAAGTGTTAGAGATGAACCCTCTTCCTCCTCATCCTCTTCCATCATTGCCCTAAGTGTTTTCTCAAGGAGACATAGAAGTGGTATTGTAACGCTGATAACGGCGTCATGGCCACTGGCCATGTTGGTGGAGTACTCTAAACAGCGCAACAGGGCACACAGGTCTTGCATGGATGCCCAGTCATTGGTGGTGAGGTGGTGCTGTTCCGCAGTGTGACTCACCCGTGCGTG